>NW_026068073.1:2019714-2092644 GCF_014885135.2 Alexandromys fortis
CCCCCTCAGTTCCCACTGTCCCCACCCCCTCAGTTCCCATTGTCCCCACCCCCTCAGTTCCCATTGTCCTCATCCCCTCAGTTCCCTCAGTTCCCACTGCCCCTACTCCCTGGGATCCCACTGTCCCCACCCCCTCAGTTCCCACTGTTCCCACTTCCTTGTATCCCATGGGTCCCTTCTGCCTAGCCACCCTGTTAGTCTTGGATCTGCCTTCCTCTGGAGTCATCAAGGCTTCCTGATGACTCCTCTCTGTGGTTGCAGAAGTCACAGGGACCTTCCTGGGTCTGCTGCCCTTTGTCAGTGGACCTGAACATCTCTAATGAGATCCCCATAAGAAGATGACTCCTTTGTCAGACAATGATGTTCAAAGATGCTCACTGCATCCTGAGTCCCAGGCCCCAGGCAGCCGTCTGTGTGCCTGTAAGCTGTGGAGCGAGCACCTTGACCCTCTTGTCACAGAGGAGGGTGGTTAGCAGAGAGATTAAGTCACTTGCTTACTGAGGGTCACATAGCGAGGAGGGTGTGACTCAAATTAATACACGGAATCAAGTTCATAGGACACCTGTCAGGTAGACGGTGGACAGTCAGGGAGGAGCCAATATCTTAGGGTGGTGCTAATATTCTCGAGGAAGAGCCTGACAGCTAGAGGAGGAGTTAGTATCACCCAGCAGCCCATTGCTGGGCTGGAGAGCCCCTGACTTCTCACACTCTCCTTTCTCACAAGCACTGACCTAGCACACGGTAGGTACACAGACCTGTCCTGTGGAGGGAGGCTTTGCCCTTTAACACCTCCTGTGCATCTCTCCCAGGAGGTGGCAGGGGAGGCAGAGCCCCAAGTCTGGGCTGTTTTTATCTTCTCAGCCAGAGGAGACAGTCTGTCACCCCTGTTGGGAAAGAGTTGTCACAAGCTCTTGGTCCCCTGACATCTCCCCACCCAATGTGGAACCTGCTCTGAGAACAGGAGCACAGCTATGGCTGTTCCCTCGTAGCCTGCCTGCGTTTTCTCATCCTGTGTCTGAGCAGAGGCTGGGCCAGGAAGGACAGACAGGGATGCAGGGGTGGGAGGGACAGGGTTGGGGTGGGATTTGTCTCATGGGGGGGGGGGAGTTGTGTGAGGTCTGTGAGCAGAGAGGACTGGAGGGCAAAAAGGTGCCTCTAGGGCCCATGAGTGGGTGAGCAGAACAGGAGGAGACAGGGCTGGATCTAGGGGCAGAGGAGGCAGCCTTTGGCTGGAGAGCCCAGAGCAGTTGATGGGCAAGAGCAGGTTAGTGCAGGGGAAAGGTGGGAGCTGACTGAGGCTCAATTCTACACCCATCTCCTTCCTTGTCCCCTCCCCCACTTCCCACAGCAACCCCAAGACAAAGCCTGGTTTAACCCGCCACCCACTTCCTCCAACACCACTATCGCACCCACCCACCTTAGCCTACCCAATGCCCTCCAGGCCTCCCCTTTTTAGGGGAAATGCAAGCAGGCAAAACACATAAATATAAAATCAAAATTTAAACTTAAAAATTGCATTTATCTACTGGGAGTGTGTGTGTAAAATTATGTGGTGTTTGTGTGTCAGTGGGAGGACAACTTGTGGTTTCCCCGGATCCAATTCAGACTGTTAGGTTCTGGGACAACTATCTTCACCTGCTAAGCCATCTTCCTTCCTTCCTTCCTTCCTTCCTTCCTTCCTTCCTTCCTTCCTTCCTTCCTTCCTTCCTTCCTTCCTTCCTTCCTTCCTCCCCTTATCTTATATAGCTCAGGCTGGCCTCAAAGCTGCTATATAGGTGAGGATGACCTTGAACTTCTGATCCTCCTGTCTGTACCTCCCAAGTTCTGGAATTGCAGGCCTGTGTCACTAAGCCCTGGGACCCAGGGCTTCCTGCTAGCTAGGCCAGTGCTCCACCAACTGTGTTCACCCAAGGTCTCATGTAGTCTAGGTGTTAAGATAATAGTATCTGGGGCTGGGAGGTGGTTCAGAAGTTAAGGGCATAGGTTGCTCTTCCAGAGGACTCAGGTTCAGTTCCAAGCTCCCACATGGTGGCTTACAAACTTCTGTAACTCCGGTCCTAGGGGATCTGCCACATTTTCTTGACTCCACAGGCATTGCACACACATGGTGCATAGACGTGTGTGTGTGTGTGTGTGTGTGTGTGTGTGCGCGCGCGCGCACGCGTGTGAAGTGTGTGGCTTGTTCTAGGTACTACAGTGCAGGAGGAAGGGAAGTGATGACCAGGAGGCTGCTGAGGTAGGTAGAGTCACAACACACAGACCCCGAGGGGCTCTGACCCTACCTGGGGGTACTCAGATAAACAAGCTATTCCTTCCATTCCAAGAGTGGGGAACGGAGGCTCAGACTCAGTCTTACCGGGTGGCCTCTCTGGATTCCAGCCAGGTCTGAGTCCCTGTTTTGAGAGCTCACCACCCATTTAAATTTTGGGTCAAGAGAAGACCAGAACAACAGCTGCTGTTTGGGTGTCCAGAGACACCCCACACCCACTGACCGGTGACACTGACCCGGAGACCCCCACACCCACTGACCGGTAAGCTCAGGGCATGAGGGGATGGAGAGTAAGTGGTAATAGGACCCGAGTCTAAATCCTGAGCTGACACCCAAGACTTAGAGAACTGAGGAGTGAGACGAGGTCCAAGTCCTGAGTCCTCCTCATGGTCTTGGTGGGGCTTTTCATGGGCTAGGATGTGGACCTTGAAGCATCTGTGTTCTTCAGAATGGAGGGAAGTGGTAGGGGTGAAGGGGAGGGTCTGGGGAGTGAGGGTCAGACAGCAGGGGCGTATTGAAAAGAGGATGGACTCAGGGACTGGGACTTCTCACAGAAACAATGGAAAACATAGACAGTTAGGACAGGGGAGGGTGCAGACAGAGGTCAGCCCTGCAAATCAGGACAAACTGAGGGGTCATTGGAGGGCAGGGTGAGCTGGATCAGGGTGATGAAGGCATGATTTGTCAAGATGACCTCGTGGGAGGTCACAGGAACAAAGGAAGAGAAGATGACGATGACACTGGGATTTGGGGGTACTGGAACCGTCCCTGAGGTGCGGGTCTGAGAGGCTTGGGACAGTGTGCTCTGATGTGGAGGCTTTGTTTGTCCCTCCAGCCCCATACAGCCATGGAGGACCCTGTGGAGATGCAGCAGCCAGCACCTGCCCTGAGTGATTCTCTTTCTCCTCTTCTCTCTGGTGGCACTTGTCTCTTACCTCCTGGACACGGCTAGTCACAGCCTGCTGGCCTAGGCTGGAGAATCCCTTCTTCCTGTCCTTCTGTCTGTCACCAGCTCATAGCTGACATCATCTTCTTGGGGCTCCTACCTCTCAGCTTCATTTGGTCCCACAGGTGCCGGCCTCTGGGCCACCTGGATCCACATCTGGCCTTCTTGACTTGCCAATGACTGGCCGCTGACCACTGTACCTCCTTGCTCCAACCATCCTAGGCACTGGGTCATTATATAGTTCGCCAAATAGTTATCTGGGCTGGTGGGTTCTGGATCCTTCTACTGGGCCTGGCTGGGAAAGCCCTGGGAACTTTGAGGAACTGAAACGGCTGGAGTGACCCTTTCAACAGGACAACTCTGGAATCCTCCAGGCACGGCCAGGACCCCTCAGCCTGGAACTCTGCACTGGATCAGCTAGTTTCTGGGTTTGGGGTGCCACTGGGGGTGATCAGAAGCAGCTGCAGCTGGCTGGGATCTCGAGGAGGTTCTCCAGGAGGCACCGCAGCCAGCCTGTCCACCTTCTGCAGCTGCTCAAGTCCCTGGACATGTGAGGGTCCGGCCTGCAGTTGAGGGATATGTGGGTGTTGCTGAGACCTCTGGGGCTCACTCTGCTGTGATCGACTTGCTTTCTCAACCCATTGCTCTATGTGTGTGGGGACAAGGAAATCCGGAGATGGCTGGGCCAGATCTCGAGGTTCCCTCAAGGGGAAAGAGAAGAGGAGGCAGCAGAGGAGCCCAGAAACTGGGGGTGGAGGCTTAGAGGCTCTGGGGCAGCCTGAGGAAGCGGGGTACAGTCTGGGATGGAGGAATCCTGTCTTCTGAAAATGTGGGGTGAGCTGAAATGAAGGCACATGAAGTGGGGTGAGGAGAGAAAGACTTAGAAAAGAGGGACAGAGAGACCCAGAGAAAGACCCGGGGGTGCATAGAGCACCCAGGTAGAGGTGAGCAGCTGGTACTGTAGAGTCACACGCGATGAGACAGGCAGCAGGGTGACAGACAGCTTACAGGGTAAAGACAGAAACCAGGAGACTCCCTTGAGGCACATAGATAGTACTGGTGTGAGGGAGACAGGAAGAGAGGGGGGCAGGCAGGTATGGGGGAGATAGGGAGAGGGGGGCAGGTGTGAGGGAGACAGGGAGACAGGGTGCTCTGATGGTTTGGATGAGAATGGCCCCCATAGATTCATATATTTGAATGTTTAGTCACCAGGGAGTGGCACTATTTGAGAATTAGGAGGAAGAGGAGGCATGGTCTTGTTGGAGGAAGTCACTTGGGATGGGTTTTGAGGTTTCGAAAGCCCACAGCGGGCCCTATGAGCCTCTCTCTGTCTGCGGCCTCTGTCTGTGGATCAGGATGGAAGCTTTCTGCTGCTTCCCCAGCACCACAGCCACCTGTACTCCCTGCCACGATGAGCTTGGGCCAACCCTGTGAAACTGGTGTCTTTGCGTTGTCACTGGGTATACCAGAGTGACTGCCCTTGGAGTGTCGGGGGTTCTCTTGTGTTCACCTTCCCTCTGGGCACTGAGGTGCCCTGATCCCAGCTTCTTGCTTCCACACCTGCTTCATGTGGGTTTTGGAATGTCAGACAAGGGTCCTCATTTTACTTAGCAAGCACTGAGCCATGTCCTCAGCCCTACACTTTTTAAAAGAGATTCACTTTTGACATTTTCTGTGTGTGTTTTGTCTGTATGATGTCATGCACATCACGTGTGCAGTGACCCAGAAGCATCAAATCCCAACACTGGAATCACAGGAGATTGCCGTGTTTCCTGGGAATCCTACGCAGGCCGTTTGCTCTTAACCACTGGGCCATCTCTTCAGTCCTAAGATCTTAATTCCAACTCGGTTTCACACTGACTCACGAGGCCGGAGGGATGGCTCAGTGGTTAGGAGTGTTATGCCCAAATCCGCAAAGTCCCCGCAAAAGCCAACAAGGAGACCAAGTCCCGTATGTAAAAGCAAAGAGCCTTTATTTTAATCTTAATTTAATTTTAAAATAAATTTTATTTACTCTGGTATACACAGGGACAACGCAAAGACACCTGTCTAAGTTACTGTTTCATCGCTGTGACAAGACACCATGGCTAAGGCAAACCCCGTCTCTCGGCGTGTTCAATGTATTGGAATAAAAGAGCCCTGAGCTCAATTAAAATAGGGTTTTATAGTAGTAAAGGTGGGAGTGAGTGGTCTCTGAGGTTCAGGACTCTTGATTGACTGACATTTGTCTAGGGATGTCCTGGTGAATGTGTTTTGGCAGGTGTTCCCATCTATGGCGGTTAGAATGCCAGGCATTTCCTTTGGATGGTCTGTTCTTGGGTGGAGGTCGGGTAATCTCAGCTTGTGGTTCCTCCTGTAACCAGGCATTGCCTCAGGGTAAACTACTGAGACTCAGACCTTTTATTAAATTTATCTATGGCTGAGTCCTACTCTGGCAGGTGATAATGGCTGGAAGTAAAGAACTTCCTTTGGGTGATCTGCCCAGACTTAGCTTCTCAAGGCTGCCCCGCGGGAGCACCTGCTGCTTTTGCAGAGGACCCGAGCTAAGAGTTACTTCCCCAGCACTCAGGTCTGGCAGTTGGCAGCCCATTACTCCAGCTTCAGGGAATCTGACACCTTCTTTTGGCCTCCATGGACACCCCCATACATGCATTTACACACACAACACTCCACACATGCATGCAATTTAAAAATAAAAGCCAGGAGTGGTGGCTCACCCTTCTATCCCAGTAGGGGTGGGCAGATGAGGTTTATATAGGAAGTTCCAGCTACCCTGACTCAGAGATAACCGATTAATTAAATTATAATCTTTAAACCATACAGTGCAATCCTGATACATAGCAAATATTTATTTTTAGAAATAAAATAGTGATAATTAAAAAAAAAAGTTCCATCTTTATCTGAGTCGAGGTCTCTTAAAGAATTCCTTAATTCCCAGCAACCACACGGAGGCCCACAGCCATCTGTAATACGATCTGGAGCACCTGTCTGGCCTGTAGACATACATGTAGGCAGAAGACTGTATGCATAAAAACTAATAAACTTTTTTAAAAATAATTTCTCAGGCAGCAGAGCTACCTCTTGGAAGCACTCAGTTTCCTCCCAATAATGACAGCTTCAGAACCCCGACTGCCCATCCACAGCACCCTGGGGAGCATTCAGGGCAGAATTCGATGCTCCATCCCACCCCAAGCTCAGTGGTGGGAATTGACGAAGCCCTCCGTGGCTCTTCACCCAGCCAAGCTGAGACGCATCCATCTCCACCGGACTGCGGTTGAGAAACGCGGTTGAGAAAATGCTAAGCTGATAGCTCCCTGAGGACACAGAAACCTCATAAACTGTCAAGCCCTGGTGGGGAGGAGGGATATAGAGGAAGTAAAGGTTGACTTGGGTAAGCTGTTGAAAAACCACTGGCAGTCAAGCCCACCTGGGGATTGAGGTGAGGCAGGAAGGAATGCTTTCAGAGGAGGATGTGCAAAATAGATGTGAAGGGCCCTGTGTGGGGCATGGCGTGTGAAAAGCCACAGGGTGTAGCTGCTCAACCATTTTTGAGTTATGGGGCTAAGGATATAGCAGAGGCGCCTGGTGGGGGAGGTGCTGGATGGTCTTAGGTTGGAGACAGGCCACCCGACTGACAGGAGGTGGTGGAGGTTTGGGAAGAGCCTTTGGAGAGAGCCCAGGCATGAGGCCAATTAGAATCTGGGACGATAGTCCGACATCGCCACCATGCGGCTATTTCTGATTCTGCAGTCACTGCATTTGAGTACAGAGTGCTGTTATAGGCTCTAGTCAGCAGAGAGCGCAATCGTCAGTGCCGCTTGGTCCCAAGAGCTTGAAACTCACTAAAATCGCACCGATCTGAGCTAACTAGAAGCACAAATCTGTTTGTGATAGGAAATTTCTAGTCCTTATCCTGAAACCCAGTGAATACCGTGTTCAGAAGCCACTGCCTCGGACACTGGGTGGAAATGAATTTGCTTGGACAGGTGTGTTCCTCAGGGCATTTACTTGGAGAGGTTGGAGAAGCTGGCAGGAAGGAGATTGTGGGCTAACAGATCCCCTGTTTGGGGTTCTGATCACTCATATAAGAAAGGGATTTGATGGCAGGTGGTAACTGTTGAATAGGAGTTTGCTAAGAAAAGAGAAGAGTCAGTATTCCTTAAGATAACTAAGAGGAATTATGTCCACCTAGACTGACTCTGCTGCAGTCACAACTTCTGCTCATACCTCTGATCGTCATTAATCCTTAGCGTGATCTCCTGTTAAACAGATTTCCACCTTTGGCTGGCAGGAGTCCTCAAAGAGAAGTGATAAGTTTTAAGTCCTGAACAAGTTGTTTGGTTCCAGGTAGAGACTCGGACCCTGGAAGTTCTTCTGTGCTCTCAGCCTCAGAGCTGAAAAGCCCTCCAGATACCCATGTGCCCTAAAGACTCCTGCTCACTCCCCAAAACCAGATCAGATGCTGGACCCTGTCCTCCAACTAGAGAACACAGGTCATTGTCACTCCTGCCTCAGTTCCCAGAACTTCCCCTTTAGACCCAGGGGTCCAGGATCCAGCCCTATTCCTTCAGACCTAGGGTTACAAGCTCCAGCCTCCTCCCTCAGACACAAAGGTCCAGGGCCCAGTCTCCTCCCTCAGACTCAGAGGTCCAGGGCTCAGACTCCTCCCTCAGACTCAGAGGTCCAGGGCCCAACCTCCTCCCTCAGACTCAGAGGTCCAGGGCCCAGCCTCCTCACTCAGATCTAGGGGCCAGGTCTCTACTTTTCTTCTTCCTACTGAGGTTTTGGCTGACTATTGCAGTCCCTGGACCTGTGGGGAGTAGGACTTAGGAAGTAGGGAGCCTTGATCTGATGCTGTTACATTTATTAGATCTCAGAGGCCAGAGCGATGGTAGAACAGGTAGAGGTCAGGTTGGTGGGCTGGGGAGCCATGGCTTCTCACTGCTGCGAGGCCGGGTTGGTGGGCTGGGGAGCCGTGCCTTCTCACTGCTGAGCCTAGAGCAGAGAAGAAGCGTGATGGAGACACGTGGCAACTTGGTACAGAAAAGGTACAAGGGCAAATGCAGAGACATGAGACACAGACCCTCCTGCACTCTGTCTTCCCCTCACCTTGTTGAAGAAGTAGATGGAGGCTAGGATGGTGAACACGGCAATGGTCAAGGTCACATTCTGGGAAAGGAGGAGGAGGCCAGAAGTTAGCTCCCTCCCCTCCCTGTCCCCACCCCTGCCTGTCCCTTCACCTGTCCTCACTTCCTGCAAGTTCATAGCCATGGGTCCTAACCCCTCAGCGACTTGACCTCCCTCCCCCAGGCCTCTGAGTCAGACAAGAAAGAGGCCTCAAGAATGGGAGGGGGTTGTCGGGGAGACCAGAATGGTGACCATGGTGACCAGGGAAGGGCATTTTGGGTAGAAGAGACATTCACACTGGGGCCTGGGGAGAAGGGAATGTGGGCATGGACTGTCATGTGTGGTACCCAAATCCAGCATCAAGACCTAAGAGATTGGAGAGTCCAGAACGGGCTCTCCACACTGAGTTCTGTTTTCTTCCCTGGAGTGTGCTGGGGATGGGAGAACTGTGAGCAGGGGAGGAACAGAGTGACTCTGGTATCTTGAGGCAAGAGAATGCCTGAGGTGTGGAGAACAGGCCCGATGGTCTAGGAAACATGGGGTCCTCACGTCAGGGTTAAACCAGAATTTGGTCTCCAGTTTGTAAGGGTGGCAGAGCATCATGGTAGTGTCAAGCGTGGACCACAGACAGCCAGGCACTGTGAGTCTGAGCACGCAGCGCTCTGTGCCTTTAGAACGGCTCCCCAGGATACTGGAGAGACAAAGGAGCGGGCAGGTGAACACACGTGTTGAGCTGCCGTCACCTTCACAGATATTGCTAGCTGTGCACAGAGGGGCCCGGGCCTTTGCAGTGAAGCCTACGCCTGGACACTGAGGAGGGAAGGACAGGGTGAGAAACCCCCTGTGTGGGTTTGAATCCCAGCTCTGTAGTGGGATGACCTCGGGTGAGTCATTTAAAGATGTCTGACCTTAGCTGGGTGGTGGTGGCGCATGCTTTTAATCCCACCACTTGGGAGGCAGAGGCAGGCAGATCTTTGTGAGTTCAAGGCAGCCTGGTCTACAAAGTGAGTTCCAGGACAGCCAGAACTGTTACACAGAAAAACCGTGTCTGAAAAAAACAAACCAAAAATAAAAAAAATAAAGATGTCTGAGCCATTTTTGTTTGCATTATAAAGAAAACATATCCTCCATAAGGGGCAAGGGAGGTGCCCAGTGGGTAAAGCACTTATCACATAACCACGAAGGCCTGGGTTCAATTCCTCAGCACTCCTATAAAAAGCCAGGTGTGGCACATGTGCCTGTTACCTTAGCACTGCAGAGGTGGAGACAGGAGATCCCTGGTGCTTGCTAGCCAAATCAGTGAGCTTCAGGCTCAGTGACAGCCATCAGAACAGGTGAAAGGCAACTAAGGAAGACGTTTGGCATTGACCTCTGGCCTCTACACACAGAAGAAACTTCTGTTTGTGGTGCAGGTGCTTCTCTAGTCCAGGGTGGGAAGAAGGCTCGAGAGGCTCACGAAGCTCGAGGTATCTTTGCAGATTCACAAGTCACATAAGCAGTAGCTGGGAGCCGGAGGGAGGACAGTCCTAAGAACAGCCGCCTGCGAGGTGCCTGCACAGAGGACCCCAGCGGCACAGCCTCCCTGCATCATCCCTCCCTCTGTGGGACTTTCTGGTACTGCAGCTGCTTCTGAGTCTCCCCACTGGTTCACCATGCTGGACTTGGAGTAATTTCTTGGGTCCACTGTTGCTCTTTTTGTCTGGATTGGAGTTCAAAGTCACCTTCAGCTACATGGTGCATAGAGAGTCCAAGGGTGCCTGAGATACATGAGACCCTGTTACTAAGCGAATACGCCAATACATAAAACAATTAAGGGCTGTCGAGATAGCTCAGTGGGTAGCCTGTTGACAAGTCTGAGGGCCTGAGTTCCACTCCCAGAACTCACAGGGCAGAAGGACAGAATTGACGAGTTCTCCTCTGACCTTTGTGTATGTGCTATGCCATACGGGTCCCCCACCACAAGTGTGATACATTTCAATGAAGAAAAAGAATAAACACACATATGTACTCAAAAAGAGGGAGAAGCAGGGGACACCAGATTATGGAATCCAGTGGTCCTCCTTCCTAGCTGGTGGTGGATGTGTGGCCTGAGGATGCTGCGATTTCCAGTCTCACAAACTGTGGACCTCGGACCTCCAGGGCAGCTGGGCATCATGGGTTCTCTGCGGCTGACTGTTATCTGAGCACTTGGGAAGCTGAAGTTGGAGTGTTGCGAGTTCTAGCCAGTCCAGGCTTCAGAGTGAGTTCAAGGCTAACCTGGGCAATGCAGCACGATTCTATCTACAACATTTAAACAAGGGGTCAGGTGTTGTGGATAGAGATGTAGTCCCACGATCCAGCACTGGCTCAGCCTGTGTCAAGTGATAGCAGTATTAAACAAGAGGACCTGGGTTCAGTTTCCAGAACTCACAGGGTGCCTTGGGACCATCTGTAATTCCAGTTCCAGAGGATCCAGTGCCCTCTCTGGCCCCTGTGGGCATGCATGCATATACATATAGGCATATAAAATAAAAATAAGTAAAATCATGGCCTGATGTAGTGATTGATACACACTTTTAATCTCAGCACTTGAGAGGCAGAGATTTGTGAGTTTGGTCTACATACTGAGTTTTAGGACAGCCAGAACTACATAGTGAGACCCTGACTCAAATCACCACTTTAAAAAAAAAAATCTCAAAAATTAAACAGCCAGACTCTCTCTATGCTAAGCTTTCTCAATTCTTGACCCATAAAACCCATGAGCAATAACAACTCAATGGCCTTAAGATACTGAGCTTGGGGCAGGGAGGTGGCTCACTGGCCTCACAAGCACAAGGTTCTGAGTTCTACTCCCCAGTACCCATGTTAAAGATCTTGGCACAGTGGCTTGTGACTGTAATTCCAGAGCTTGTGAGGTTGAGACAGGAGGATTCCTGGAGCTCAGTCTAGCATGAATCAGCAGGCTCCAGGGTGAGAGACACCTGACATCTGGCCTCCACACGCATGTACTCCTGCACACACATGAACACAAATTGCTGAATTTTGGGGTCATTTGTTGTGTGGCCGCAAACACAACTTCTCAACAGTTTTTTTTCTCAAATAGGTTCTCTAATGTGCTTTGAACTCATCCAATCTGCGCTGGGCGATGAAGGCACACAGAAGAAAGTAACTTGGTGATAGTGAGATTTGAACCTGGTCTGTCTGCTTCTGGCTTGGGTATTGTGCTACAGGGCCCTGTTGGTTTTAACCATTTTTATGTGGTGTGGGAAGAAACTGGAATCTTCAAGAAGTCCAAGGAGGCCTCAGAGACTCCTAACGTTTTAGAAAAGGAATGGGGAGACCTGGGGAAGCAGGGGTGGGGGTGGGGTTCCCTGTAACTACCTCTCAGCCTTGCCACTTTCTAGATGGTTCCTCAGGCTGTGCCTCAACTTCCCCATCAGCACAGCAGGGATGCTGGCGGTCATGTGGACACCTCCTGGGGGGGGGGTCTGTGAAGATGAACCAGGTTAATCCCAGGATCTCTAGCCTGGAGCAGAGCTGGGGAGCATGCTGGGGCCTGTACTGCTGGCAGGGGGCTGAGTCTGAGGCTAATGAGCAGGTGAGGCCACAGCACAGACGGAGGCTGAGCTCAGCGTCTGCTCTCTGTGGAAATGGCCGAGCCTGGGTCTCAGTGCCACACCGCTGGACCCTTACTGCTGCTGCTGCTGCTGCTGCTACCACCCCAGACCCTGCTGGAGGGGCCCCTGCTGTTTGTGGCTCTGGTGCGCAGCCTCCCACTCCACCTGACTCACTCTCTACCTCCCAGACCAACCCTGACCTGGTTCTCCAACATCCCCAGGTGTTCCGTCATGGCGACCGGGCCCCACTGGCCTCCTACCCCACAGACCCACACAAGGAAGCTGCCTCCACCTTGTGGCCTCGAGGCCTAGGCCAGCTGACCAAGGTGAGGAGGGAAAAAGGGTGAGGAAGAGGGCTGGGAGACAGGCGATGACGGTCTGCTGAGACGGCCTCTGTTCCTAGGAGGGGATCCGCCAGCAGCTGGAGCTTGGCCGATTCCTGAGGAGGCGGTACAAGGCCTTCCTGAGCCCAGAGTTCCGGCGTGAAGAGGTACTTTGCTGCTGACCTTTAGTCCCAAAGCCCCCCTTTGGTCTTCACCTACCTCTTTTCTTTGGTTTCTATCAGCCTGTCTTGCACTCCCATGGGCTTTTGAGTCAGTAAGGAATCTACACTGACCTCTGACCTCAAACTATGACACAGTGTGACCACTGACCCAACCTCAGCCTTTGTCTTGATTCCCAACGATTCCATCCTGACCTTCTGACCTTTGAACCTGATTCAGTCTGTGATCCTTGTTTTGCCTTCCTGATGTTTCTTAGGAGGTGGGGTTTCTTGGGAGGGTTCTAGGCCTACATATACTTGTTTTTTTTTTTTTCTGGCCTAACAAGCCTCTCTGCCAATGCATAATCCAAATTAGACCAAATCAAACCGAATTAAAAGAAGCCCAGATTTAATGGATGCCAGTGCTCCAGGGTGGCCCTCTGGGAAAACATGGAGAAGGGGAACGGAGAACCTGGGAGACCATGTGTTTGTTGGGGGGGGGCAGTTTAAATAGCCTATGGGAGTGGTCTTGGCCCTCCCTGGGGATGGGTCACGTTTGGCAGGTTTTCTTGGAGGCGGAGCCTGGACTGAGGCAACTCCCAGGGAAAGGGGCTTGAAATGGAACTTTCCACCCAACATTCCAGACTTTTTTTTTTTTTTTTGGATAAGGATGTTAGGGCTGAGGTGATGATGCTTCAACCAAATAATACCCGGCAAGTCCTCCGTCACTGAGCAACACCCCCAGTTCCACCTCCAGCCTTTGACCTCTGCCCTCTGGCCTGACTCTGACTCCTCTGAGGGCTGTTACTCAGTTCCCACCTTCAACATCTTGACCTTTCACTTCCAAGCCCCTTGATCTGATCTTAATTCTCCACACCTTGGGAGACCCATACAATCTAACACACCACCCATCTCTGACCCGTGATCCCAACTTCCAAAGTTTAAGGCCAGATACTTGACTTTTGACCCTCAATGCCTGACTGAATTTGAAGCTCTTGATTTGGAACACTGCTGACCTCAGCCTGCACCTTTCTACCGCCCTGATCCACCCCAGGTGTATATCCGCAGCACAGACTTTGACCGCACACTGGAGAGTGCACAGGCCAACCTGGCCGGGCTGTTCCCCGAGGCTGCCCCTGGAAGTCCCGAGGCTGACTGGAAGCCCATTCCAGTGCACACAGTGCCCGTGTCTGAGGACAAGGTCAGGGGGGCTGGATCTGATGGGAGAAACAGAAGGGTCTTGAGTTCAAGGTCATTCTGGGAACCTTAGAGACACTTTGTCAAAGTGAAAAGTTTAACCAGAGGACTTGGGATGTGGGTCAGTGGCAGAACCCTCCTCTTCGAACCCCACAATGAGGAGGGACTGGGGGTGTGGCTCAGTGGTAAAGCACCCATCTAGAACCTCCCAGTGAGGAGCTAGGGCTATGGTTTAGAGGTAGAGGGATTGCCTGGCTTGTCCAAGGTCCTGGGTTCCATAACCAGCACCACACATATACAAAAGGGGATCAAAGCAAAACATAACACTGAGCTGGAAAGGGCCAGGGGCATCTTCCAGCCAGCTGGACCCACTTCTGGGCTTCCAAGCCCAGAACAGCTATTAGCAAGACTGTCCCTGGTGGGTCCAGAGGGGTAAGCTGCCACCCCTGGCCAGCTTAGCTGGATACAGGGGAAGCTGGGAGAGAGGCATGGCCAACTGTGAGACCCCAGACTCCCGCTGTCTTCTCTGAGCCTCAGTCTCCCCCAGTTGCTGAGGTTTCCCATGCGCAGCTGTCCTCGATACCATGAGCTGCTGCGGGAGTCCACAGAGGCAGCTGACTACCAGGAGGCCCTGGAGGGCTGGACGGTGAGTGCTGCGGTGGGCTTGGGTGTCAAGCAAGGATTGGTCAGGGCTCACCCAACTCCGCATCTCCATCCAGGACTTCCTGACCCGCCTGGGCAACTTCACGGGGTTGTCACTGGTTGGAGAACCACTCCGCAGGGCATGGAAAATTTTGGACACACTCATCTGTCAGGTGAGTCCTCTTCCTCTCCCAGCGGGGACTTCAGGTCTGCACTTGACTGGCTGCTCGTTATGACTAGTGACTTAGCATGTCACTAGTGTCCCCTTCTGCATGGTGACAGGCTGGGAGGATGGTGGCATAATATAATACACCCCTTTCTTGGTACCATTTCATTGGATCCATCTAGAATCCCAAATGTCAGATTCCAAGGCATCTCTCAGTAAGGACTGTGGTCTGGTACCTGCTCTGGCCCACACTGTGGTGAGCTGACCTTTGAGGGGTTTGAATGAGGGTCAGGGTCTGCAGAACTGGCTGTCAGGAAAGTGCTTGAGTTTGGACTGTCCGCACCTACACGAAAAACCTGGATGTAGCAGCTCACAGCTAAATCCTGGTACTGAGGCCTTGACAGGAGGATCCCTGGGGCTCAGTGGCTAGCCAGCCTTGCCCACTGGTAGAGTTCCAGGCCAGTGAGACCCTCACGTTAGGTGGAGCAGTCCTGAGAAGCATCTGCACGTAACCTCTAACCTATACACACATATGCACGTGGGCACACACATGCATCGCACACAAGCACATACAAAACAAATGGGTGTGTGACTGGGGACTTCCTCTCCAGGCCCTCTCTCCTCTCTTCTCCAGCGTGCCCATGGCCTCACCCTTCCATCCTGGGCCTCCCCAGACGTCCTGAGGACTCTGTCACAGATTTCAGCTCTGGATATCAGGGCACATGTGGGCCCACCCAGGGCAGCCGAAAAGGCCCAGCTGACAGGGGGTGAGGTGTGGGGCCCATGGGGCTGGGGGACCTGGTCTTCAGGTGGGAAGGGGGCATATAAGCACTCTGCTCCTGTCCATCAGGGATTCTGCTGGATGCCATCCTCAGCAATTTCTCCCGGGCCCAGCGCCTGGGGCTGCCCCTCAAGATGGTCATGTACTCAGCTGTGAGTCCTTGGGAAGGACAGGCATTGCGGCTACATGGGTGGCAGGGGTGGTAGTGGTAAGACCATGTAGTCTCAGGGGACTGCATCACTAGAAACAGTAAAGATGGAGGAGGGGTCAGAGGAACAAGACTGTTGACTAGAACTGCCCAGGCACAATCTGCACGTCTGGACAGTCATTACAGAATGCCCATGCTGTGTGGATAGGAGTGCTCTGGAATCATTTCTGGGGTCCTAATTCACCCCCTCAATGGAATTATCTGCAGCACGACAGCACCCTGCTGGCCCTCCAGGGGGCCTTAGGCCTCTACGATGGGAACACCCCGCCTTATGCCGCCTGCATGGCCTTTGAGTTCCGGGGGAGCTCCAGAGACCCTGAGGAGGAGGATGGAGAGTGAGGATGGGTGACGGCTTGGCATTGGGTGGGATGGACTCTCAGGGGGGAACCGGTGATGCTACTGACCTCTCCACCTCCAGGAATGTCACCGTCTCTCTCATCTACCGAAATGACACCTCCCGCCCGCCCCTGCCACTCAGGGTCCCTGGGTGCCCAGCCCCCTGTCCACTTGGGCGCTTCCAGCAACTGACTGCTCCAGCCAGGCCTCCAGCTCACGGGGCCCCCTGCCATGGTTCCTATGAGCCTACCAGCCCCCCAGGTGACAGCCCTCTGCACAGGGGTGGGAGTGGGGAATTCCCAAGGCCTGGGATTCACAACCCCCATGTTCTTCCTGCAGCCACGGTGCCCCTGCTGGCTGGAGCTGTGGCTGTGTTGGCTGTGCTGAGCCTGGGGCTGGGCCTGCTGGCCTGGAGGCCCAGCTGCCTGAGGGCCCTGGGAGGGGCTGTATGAGGGGGGAATGGATAGACACAAAAGCACCCCTTCAGCTGACACTGGATCCCAACACGTGTGCTCACCTGCTTCTCTGACTTGTTACTTACTGTGCTGGCGCGTGTGGGGATGAAGGCTGGGTGGGCCCCAGGCCCTGTGCAGGCGAGAGCCTACAGCCTGAGACCACATAGGACTGGAATGCCCTTAAGCACCTCTACTCCAAGCAATTACTGCTGGTGGCAGAACAGATGGGGCTGTCTCAGGGTCACCTAGTACCCCAATTATGAATCAGATGGAGACAGGGGTTTCCCAGGGTATTGGCTAAAGTAACCAGTGTCTTGTGAAAGCCTCACCCATCTCTAACCCAAGTTCCTCAAGGACCTGCTGATGAGCCTGCACCCATACCCCACCCTCTACAGCCTAGCAATCACGCCATTGGCATCACCTGGAGCCCCACACCCATTGTATATCCACCGCCACAACTGACATGGGAAAATCAAAGGGTGTTGTCTTGAGAGGAGGCCAGGCTTCTATCTGGGGGAGGTACAAGACCCAAAGTCCTGAGGAAGCTAAGGAGCATCCCCTGGAATCCCAAGACAGCCTGAGTGAGCTAGAGGGCCTGGTTCATAAGAACCAACATAAACTCGAACCAAAGGCAGGCTGCTAGGTAGGGAGAGGTAGGGAGGGCTAAGGTCAGCCGACGGCTGTGACTGGCCCCCACCAGCCCACCTTTCCTCAGCAGACCGCTGGAGCATCCTCTGGAAACAGGCCAGAGGTGGGCAAGCAAGCCTGTGCCTCACCTGCCCCGGACCAAGGCCGTCACCCCGATCCTACCCGCGCCAGGACCAAGTCAAACAGCACACCCCACAGAGGGCCATGAACCAGCCATTTAATAGGAACTCACGAAGGCAGAAGCTCCAGGGCTGCCTACCTCGCCCCTCCACTAAATCCAGACCTATATTGGCCAGGGGCCATGTGTGCAGCCAGGGACACCAGACCCAGCTGGAAGGTGCTTCAAAAGGGAAAGGCATGGCTAAAAGAAAACGGGGACAGGGTCCCCAAAGCAAAGTCTTTACAAAAGGGGGCTCTCCTCTCCCCAAAACCAAAGTGTCACATAAGTTCAAAATAAAATATAAAGTAAAAATGCTGCATTAGAAAAGTTTACAATGTTGAGCCTTTAAAATAGGGAGACTGGCCCTAAAGTGTCAACCACCCATGAAAAGTCCATGAAGTGTGGCCTCTACCTAAAATATTATGTAAGTGTTGCATTGAAAAAGTAAAAAATTCAAGATGGCCTGTATGTAGTGCTTTGGGGCTCACGTGGAGGCAGAGGGGTGGGGACCCTGAAGTGGCCACCCACCTCAGCATGACCTTAGGCTCCAACCCAAGGGGTTTAACTTCAGGGCCATAAGCACCCTAGATTCACAGCAAATGGCCACCCGTGGCTCACTTCCCACATGGACTGTGTGGCTGGGGACATGCACACCCCTCTTTGGGGACCACTGAACTTGGCACTAAGTGCTGGAGGGACAGACGTGGGGAAGGTACGCCAAGCTGTTTCTTTCCTAGTGGCCTAGGTTGCAAGCTGCCTCAGTGAAATTAACCTTCCCACCTTCAACCCTAGGGTGCAAGTGTGCTCTCGAAGTCAGTCCAGGTCTAGTCGTGTCTCACAGGTGGCTCCTCCCCACAGGCCTGGTCAGAGTAGGGAGGTGGTGGGGGCTGTTCCTCAGCCAGCCCATAGCTGGGGTGGCCACGACTGCGCTTGGCTTCTTTGATGTACAGTTCCAAGAGTACCTTAGTAGGCTGCCTGTCCACTTGCTCCCGGGGCACGCCATGGCTGAGCAGCCAGCTTAGGAGGTCCTTTCGAGTTGGGTTGGGCCCCAGCATGAGCTTGGTGCGGCCTGGCTGGCTCTGGCGCCAAAGCAGGCCCACGTCAGCAATGGTCTGGATCTCCATGACAGCCTCTAGTACCGTCATGCCACGCACCAGCAGACTGACCAGTGAGAGCCGCAGCTCAGAGGGTGCTGCTGTGAGCAGGCGCCGCTGCAGGCTCTGAGTGAAGGCCACATCCTCTGGGGCCAGGTCCACAGGCCCTTCCGGGTCAAGATAGATCCACTCAATCATACCCAGCTCACGCACCAGCTGGATGCCTTCCTCCATGGTGGTCCAAGGCCTAAAGGGCAGCTCAGTGGCCTCAAAATGCAGGGAGGATTCCCAGCGCTGGCGCCAGGCCTGCAGCAGCCAGCTCAGCAGCGTCTGGCAGCCGCTCCCTCGCAGGGCCTTGCAGCGGTAGTTAAAGATGGCATCGTGCGTGAGGTCACCCAGCAACCCCAGCTCCCCGGAATTCAGGGACAGGGCAGGGCCTCCCTGGTCATACACCCGCAGGATCCAGGTGACCATGAGCTCATTGGGGTTTTGCTTGAAACGCCGTGAGATAGCCAACAGCTCCGTGTATGTGTAGTAGCGGTCCCCCCGACCTATCTGGGTGGGTACGAGCACTCTCTCCGCCATGGCCCTACAGCCTCAAGGCTAGGACAGCAAGGGGCTAGAAGCAATGTTGCTGTGGAGCTGCAAAAAGACACAGGGCACAGTAGTGGTGACGAAGGGCCACGCCCCCACCTAGCATCCCCCTAAAACAGAAACCCCTCAGACCCCCAGATGTCAAAGGTCCCGGAGGCTTGCACCATGTCATCAGGGTGGTCAGAGCCCAGTGCTGTACATCATGGGGGTTACCAAGAGCAGTATGACAGGAGCCTCATAGCAACCTGGTCAGGCTTCTTTACCCATTCCTATTGTCTGAATGGAGCTCATGTGATTAGCATTAAGACCCCTACCCCAATTCCAGACAGCCCTGCTGTTCTTACCTGGGGAAGCAGGCTGTCTGCAGGAACCACCTGTAGGCAGGAAGGAGAGGGGAAAGAAGTTGGTATGGTGCAGGAAGACCATGATACCCCCCCCCCAATTCACTCCTCCTTGGAGTCAGGACCCCTCAGACCCACAGGTGTCAAAGGTCCTGGGGAGCTCCATGTCCTCAGGGTGATCAGAGCCCAGTGCTGGACATCACAGGGGTTCTTGAGCATAGACACGAACAGCATTTCTTACAGCACAATGTCTCCAGTGCTAAGAAAGCACGAGTGGAGTCTGACCTGAGCTGTCGGTACCTGCTGTCCTAAGACCTTTACCCCGCCTCAGACAACCCTTGTGCTTACCTGAAGGGAAGCCTGGCTATCTGGAGGAACTGCCCGTCTGCTGGCAGGAGAGGGAAAGGCTGGTGAGAAGCATGAAAGCACAACTTCCCCATCCACTCCCTCTGTAGCCAGGACCCCTCAGACCCCTGGGTGTCAAAGGTCCCCGGGGGGCACCATGTCCTCAGGGTGGTCAGAGCCCAGTGCTGGACATCACAGGGGTCCTGGTAATATGCACACTCCCTCTCTGATGTCCCAAGGGCAGTGTAGCCTCTACCTCCCAAAGCAGAGGGTTACAGATACACACTACCATAGCCCATCTTAATTATTTTTGTATGTAACCCAGACTGGATTTGAACTCAGGATCCTCCTGCCCCAGCCACCTGGGACGCTGAGAATATAAGCAAGTGCCACAAGTATCCCTCACTGTCCACCCTGATCCTACTTGGTGCCTTCCAGCTGCTCTGCTGCAAAAAGACTGACACTCTGTCCTTGGGAATGTGGGACAAAGGAGAGAGAGGCTGGTCCTGGTCTCATGGCTCAGTTTCAGGCCTGTTTGAATTTCCCAGGATGTGGTGAATGTGCGCCTCAATGGCTCCTGCCTTTCCTTTAGGCCCACTTCCCCCAAACCAACTCATCACCCTGCCTGATCTTGAGGTCAGCATCACTGTTCCATACTGCAACTTGGGGAAGCAATGACTTCGCTGCCAGAGTATTCTGTGGAGGAAAAATGCCACCTGCGTATTGCTAGGATCCCGGTGGGATTTGGGGAACTCAAGTTTCCTCAAATACTGTGGCCTTCTCCTCCACCCAACAGCCCAGGCTGGCTGTGAACTCGTGGTTATCCTGCTCTGCTGGGCCTCAAGAACTCAGTTTTAGTCCGAGTCTAAATTTTGTGTAGAAATGAGCTGTCCAAAGATGTAGCCACATAATTAAGAATGAAAAACCCAGCCCCAGCAACTCCTATCTGAGATGCTTCTAAGCCCCATATGGTTGTGGGCTGGACAATGGCACATCTGTCTTGCTGGCTCCATTCTGACTTAGTGGAACATGAAACAAGAAAAAATTCTCCTGGAGCCGAGAACTTGTTCTTTTTCAGATTAACACACATTCCTGTCTTCTGATTATTATTTTAATAATGACTCCTATGTAAACTCAAGGTTCTTTTTCAAAAAAGCATAATCTTTTTTATATACACATGATTTGCTAGGACTTACAGGATGCTCAAAAGTACACTGTATCCAGTCCAAAACCCAGTGGGCAGATGATAATGCTGACAGCCATTTTGCTCCCTCTACCGAGTTTGAAAATTGGGTCCTTTCTGCACCTTACCCAGCTTTTGATGTGTCTGCTCCACCTAAAACACCCAAGTTTATGTGTGATGGCTCACTGACCGGTAGACCAGTATGGAGTTATGAACAGCAGGGCTGGGATTTTTACTAACTAGCTGACGGGTCTCCTGAGAGCTTTAATATGTAACATTCCCATAATTACTGATCCAAATTACGGAAAGTGACCTAAGAGAAAAGGTATACTCTTTTATGTGTAGACAGACCAAAAAGTGAAGGTTCTCACCACGAGATGACGGTGGATGGTTACTCGACTTCAAGATACACCTGTAATACAGGAAGGACTTGGTGAAGGTCTATGTGTTGGGAAAGGCCACAGGTGTAGAACATCAAAACCAGAGCCCCTCAGACCCTCCAGGTGTCAAAGATCCTGGAGGGGCACTGTGTCCTCAAGGATGATCGGAGCCCAGTGCTAAACATCATGGGAGCCTCAGACCTTCTGTAATATCAAGGCTACTTGCCTTCAGGGATGGTGGCCAAGCTATAAACACAAAATCCACTAGTTGCTCCAATTTGCCCAGTGACAGAGGTCCATAGATTCCCTATGGACTCACACCACGAAGAGGACTCTGATGCTCCTGTCTTGACTGTATCTGCTAGTAACATTGAAAACCAAAACCTGTAAAGACACAAATCCCTCCAAAGTACCTGGCAGGAGAAATGATTGTTCTGTGGAGAATACAACAACAACAAAAAACCCAACCACACACACACAAAACCAACACAAAACACTTTAAAGATATAAAGATATAAACAAGGACTTTACTCAGCCAGATTCGAACCACCCTAAGAAAGGCACGTGGCAGATGCAGTCGCAATGAACACAAAGAGAACAGCAGGATCCCAGGAGGAAAGAGTCTAATCAAGTGTGATAATGGCACTGACCAGGCAGAAAAAGGCTGTTTGAGAGGTGAAAGTGTGGTTAAAATATTTTGGGTGAAATATATAGTTTACTTTCGAAATTCGAGTAGCTGGGATGACATGCTTGCACCATCAGGACCAACACAGTATTAGTATTCTTGCAGGTGAAAAAAGGCCTGACTTCCTTTCTCCTGTCTACTCCTACCTGCTGCTCCGAAGCAATCCAGGCCTCCACGTGCACTCACTTCCGCCTTGGTAACTCCGTATCTTGTATCCGCCCCTACACCCCATCCTCCTCCAGCCCTTACGTGTTCTAGGTTGCACAAAAATGTCAAAATCCCTCACGGGGGAGGGGCAGTGGTAGAGATTTCCCACGGAGAGAACCTGCAGGTAGCACGGGGCTGTCACTGGGAGGAAAATTCTATGTCACACACACCCCCTCCCTGTCACCTAAAACGGGTAAGATGGCGGACAAGACCCGCGACGTGAGCAGCAGAAATGGCGTAGCCCGGCTAAGGCGCAGACAAAGGAAGGCCGGCCCCGGCAGCCCCAGCTCCACGCACCTGGCGGAAGGCACCGTCCCCGAAAGTGGCCGCATCCCGACACCCCGGCCCCAACCCGAGCACCCCCGCGGCCCCAAGCAGCACCCTTGAGCCCGTCTACGCGACAGGCACGCCCACGACCGGGCCACGGAGACCTCAGGCTACGCGCTCCCCAGCGCAGCGCGCAAAGCTGCACCGCAGACCGCACGACGCCGAGGCCAACCTCGGGAAGACTCACCGAGACGGAGGTCACGTCCCACGCGATCTCCGCAAGCGCGCGCCGGGGCCCGCGAGTCCCACTTTATAGCGCGCGCCGCCTGTCAGTCCCGCCCACCGCGCACGCAAGGCCCCGCCCCTATCGTCTCAGGCTCCGCCCCGAGGGAGCCCTCAATGGAGTCTTTGCTGGGCTCACGCGTGGCTGGTGGAAGAAACACCGTGCGTCCGTGGCCGCTGGAGCATCACTGATTAGGACATAAGATATATTGGAGAACACATCTGGACAGCTCTTCCGTCACTCTCGACAGGCAGTTCTGAGGCAGCCCCCAAAGAGGGCGGGACGAGAAAGGCCCCCTAGGGGTAGGCGGGGCCAGGCGCGGAAGCTGTGGGCTCGCCAGCGCGGCGGAGGGCGGGGGAAAGGGCCGCCCAGCAGAGGTCGCCGCCGCAGGGCGGGAGGCGGGACCAGGCACAGGCTGACGGCTTTGTAGGGAAGCACGGGCGTGAAGCAGTTAGAGGCGTTGGCGTCTGTGCTCTGTGATGGGCGGGAAACCGGGACGCTAGGGCGAAGTGGCGGGCGTTCTCTGCCTGAAACAACGTGGCTGGGACTGGGCTGCTGGGTCTGAGGGAGGAGGGCTGAGTCCTGGGAGGTGCAAAATGTGAGAGAGGTGATGCCAAGTGGCAGGACAGGCCAAGCTTTTCTAATTAATAATGTTTCTTTGTCATTATTTGGGAGCTGAATGGCGGGATATAGAAAGACTCATTACACTCCTTCCCCAATCACCGTTGCTCATCTGTCGTCTTAGCAAGGAATTCTCAAATTGCCTCAACTCCAGATAATCTGCCTGTGCGCGGATTATCTTGGTTAGGTTAATTGATGGGGGACCATGGGCTGTATAAATGGAGAGCGCTGTGCACAAGTGTTCGCATCCCTCTGCTTCCTGACCAGCAGCCTCCTCAAGCTCCTGCCTGCCTCCTTGGCCCACCCCTACACCATGTGATGGACTGTACTTTAACTGTGAACCCTTCCATTACGTTGCTTTTATCAGGGTGTTTTATCATAGCAACAGAAAAATAAGACCTTTCTTTTTCCTCATAGCACGGATCCCCTCTCCTCCCATCTGTTTCCTCGTGGGCACATATTTTGCGTTCCTCTGCACAGGATTGGACTGTGTTTATTTGACCACTTTTGTAGATCTAGTGTAAGACATGTAGTTGCAGCTCGTCTTTATTTAAAAATGGGCACCTTTGCTGGGGATGTGGCTCAGATGGTAGAGTGCCTGCTCAGCTTTGTAAGAAGTGTTGGTTTCTACCCCAGCAGTATGTAAACCAGGCATGATTGTGCCCACCTGTAATGCCAGCCTGAGATTCAGAACTTAGGTTCTGAATTCAAACCAGCCTGGAATACATGAGGAAGTGTCTACATTATTTTGAAACTAAAATGTATTTATTTTATATTTGTATGTGTGTCTGTGTAACACAAGTGTGCCTAGTGCCCTCAGAGGTCAGAAGAGTCTTGACACTGGAGTTAAGGGTGGTTGTGAGCTGCCACGCGAGTTGTGGGAATCAAGTCCTGGTCCTCTGCAAAAGCACGTGCTCTTCACAGCTTAGTCATCTGTCCAGCTCTTTGTCACTTTTGATAACTCAATTGTGCAGTTCTTTTTTTAAACATTTTTATTTTTTTGTGTGTGTATGTCCATATGTTGGGGGAGTATATGTGTATATATGGGTTCAGTACCTGCAGAGGCCAAAAGAGGCAACAGATTCCCCTAGAACTGGAGTTACAGGCTGTTGTGAGCTACCCAACATGGATGCTGGTAACTGAACTTCTGGGAAAGCAAGCAAACACTTAACTACTAAGCCATCTCTCCAACCCTTTGCTTGTGCAGTTCTTGGATGTGAACTTTGTAGATAATATCCTGTGGTGATGTCTGAAGGTTGGGCCTGTGTGGTAGATTGTTGCCTCTACTCTACATACAAGGAAACCGAGTCCCAAGTCAACCTTGCTGTGAGTCAGAGCTAGTAAGTGACCTAGTAAGTGTCTAGACCTATGAGAATAAGAAAGGGGAGCCTCGTTCTCCTCTACAGGAGGCAGGTGGTGGGTTTTTTACTCGATATCAACCCTTCCTTGTTCAGCAGATGACTTTTGGCTCCACCCCTGAGAAGTTGAGGACACTGGGGGGAAGAGTAGGGGAGGGGAGGGACGTGAGCTGAGGCCTTGACTGGGGTTTTCTCGGAAAAGGTGAGCTGTTAATTGTAAAACTACAAGTTGGAGCTATGCAACAGGGAGGCACACCTTTAATCCCAGCGTTCAGGTGGCAGAGGCAGGCCTATCTCTATGAGTTCCAGGCCAGCCTGGTCAACATAGTAAGATCCTGTCTCAAAAACAAAACCACAACAGAAATCAAAAGAACTAAAGGTTGAAGTTAAGACGTGGGGTAAGCAAATAAACATTAAGCACTGTGTGGTGGTGCACACCTCCCCCCACCACACACACACACCAGACAGGGTTGCTCTGTAGCTTTGGAGCCTGCCCTGGAACTTGCTCTGTAGACCAGGCTGGCCTGGAACTCACAGAGATCTGGCGGTGGTGCATTCCCTTAATCCCAGCACTTGGGAGGAAGAGACAGGTAGATCTCTGCGCGTTCTAGGCCAGACTGGTCTATAGAGTGAGTTCCAGGACAACCAGCGATACACAGAGAAACCCTGTCTTGAAAAAACAAACAAAAAAGCACCGTGTGTATGCCCAGGACCCTCACCCCAGTCTTTTTGCTGGCCTTTGATAGTTTACCAGAGTCCCTTTTCTGTCCCTCTACTTAAGAGTAGCCCATAATGGATAAGGTAGGGGCGGAGAAATATGACAGTTGCACTTCAGCACACACAGTCAAGTAATGAAATATTCTGGGCAGAAAGTATTTTTCTTTAAAATATAAGTTACTCTGGGTTGAGGGGAGCGAGAAGTTACATAACTCATGAGTATAGGGACGGAGGCCAGCTTGTCAGGCAGCTGGCAGCCGTGAGAGTAAATCATTGATATCCTTTCAGTGTCCTGTCCTAAGACCATATGGCCTGGACTGCCAGGATGGACCAGAAGCTCATGTAGTTCAGATAGGAGAAGAGACCTGAGAAAGAGGGCAGAGAAGACACAGAGGTCAGTGGGCTAGCCCTCACTGTACCCGACACAGTCCTACCTCAGCCGCTGCCCCATCCCAAATCCCACGGTCAACTCCACCCTCATGCTGTCCCTACCCCACCCCAAGCCTACAGGAATGCCCAGCCCTGGCTCCCACCCTTCCTGGCCCTGTGTGCAACCTGAGCCCCACTCCTAACCATGCCCATCATCCACACCACTGAGGCCACCCCCACGCCAGTCAGACCAATCATAAAGAAGAAGAAGACATTGATCCAGGCCAGGTAGAAGCTTCTCCCCAGCATGTAGGTCATGCCTTCCTGTAAGAACTTTCGGGCTTGCATCAGGTAGAACAGGACCCCCAGAATGATGCTGACCCCTGTGTGGCATAGACAGGACCACATGTGAGCCCCCTGTGGGCCTGAGCCCACAGTCACTTGGCTGTGGCTCTCTCACTATGGTGCTGGTTTCTTTAAACTCCCCGTGCAGCTGAAGGTGACCTAGACCTCTTCCTGTCTCAGATGTGTGTCGGAACTTCGTGCACTGTAGGCAAGTGCTCTACCAGCTGAGCTACACCTCCAGCCCTCCGTTTGCCTCTGCCTCTGCTCCTTCCCTTAGAGCAGCCTCTAATGGACCTGAGCCTCAGTATTCTCATCTGTGCAGTGGGCATAACTGCCGACCCATCTGTGAGGGCCATTGTGAAGGTGGGTGGTTATCGGTTATATCCTGACCCATGAAAAATCTCGAGGACTGGGATGATTCTCATGACTACTGGCTCCTTAGTGTTGGGATTCTGGGGCCACAGAGAGAGAATTCGACCATTTTGGGTAATATGAATTGACAGGAAATGAAGATACTTTGTGAAAAGGAAGAAAAAACACTTTTTCAGATTTAACAGAACTGGGGCATTTTTTTTGTGTGTTATTGAAAATAATGTAAGAAGTGCCCTATATTTAGTTAAAGGACGGAAAAGGATTATCTGACTGAAATGCCTTGTTTTAAAATGAGGTGTTCTCTACCTACTGTGGCTTATATTGAAACAATTGCATTTAAGATTTATTTTCTTTCTTAATTATAGGTATGTTTGTGGGGAGAGGGTTGTTCACAACTGAATGCAGTGCCCTCAGGGACCAGAAGAGGACATCAGCTCCTCCCAGAGGGGGTATTACAGGTGGTTGTGATCTGCCACGTGGGTTCTGGGAACAGCACTCTGGTCTTCTGCAAGAACACTGTGTGCTCTTAACCAGCTATCTGTCCAGTCTCAACAGTTATATTTAGACCATTGGAGGTGTGATGCCTTCACCCCAGCAAGGGAGAGGCTGAAGCAGGTAGGTAGCTGGGATTCCTGGGCAGCCCAGCTAGAAACAGACACATTGATGATCTAGCAATGCTACCCCACAAAGCAGACACCTGCTAGCGACCAGCAGGCAGGAGTTGCAAGTTCTCTGTTCTCAGCAGTGCTTTTCCTCTCCAAAAATGTTTTGTGACGTGACTGGAAGTTGTGGACAGCCATCAGTTGTCGCCAAATTGAAATACCCTCAACCTGGGTACATGTGTGGAAACAGATGTTCCAACCAGCATGTCAGTTTTGAAGCATTTGGGAAGGGTGAACAAGCTAGCTTCCAGTGCTAACCCTCTGTCTCTCTCACCATCCTCACCTCTCGGCCTCCTGCATGCCGACATGTCAGACCTGGAAAGGAGACCACGGAGAGCACCCCGTTTGCATGTGCCTGGAGACTTAGATGTGTCACTAACCCATGTGCCTCAGATGGGCCCTAGTTATTTATATGACCTTGACCAGGGGCAGTGAGGGGTGAGGGAGGAAAGGGACACTTGCCCAGCTCGTAAGATCAGACACACCAAGCTTGGGACTCAGTGCGGTGACAAAGATAACGGAGTTAACGTTTTCTAATTGAATACTCACTACGTCATCACATGACAGAAAGTTTTATCCTCAGTGGGCTGAGATGGGTCTCAGTTGGTAGAGTGCTCACCTAGCATGCACAAAGCCCCGGGTTCCATCTCCAGAGCCACATAAACTTGGTGTGCCAGCACACACCTGTTGTCCCAGCGCAGGGAGGTAGGGACAGGAGAGTTCACGTACATCTGTCAATCAAGGTCAGCCTCAGCTACTTGAGACCCAGTTTAAAAAAAGAAAAAGAAAAATGTATCCCCACTCAAGATATGAGAGAAGTATGACTCGGAGAGATAAAGTAGTTTGAAGGAAATGCTGTTGGGAAGGCGGGCAGAACCGAACACGGAGCTGCGGAGCTGCATGTCAAGGTGGAGTCCAGGCTGTGCTAGATGAGACTGGGTGGGCGATGTCCTTGGGTGGGGTGGAAGAAGGTGATGGAGCTGGGAATCGTCTGGCCTGAGTTTCACGGGACGTTCACGGCTGGTAGGTTAGAGTGCGGACTGAGAAGGAGGTGAAGGTAGAGAGGGGTTGGGACTCAAGGTGAGGTCGAACTTACTAAATGGACGTGGCTGGGCTGACCTTGAGACAGTCATGGAGGGTAATAAGGCTTGTGGCCAAGTTGGGTGTTGAGATTTGTGAAGAGGCTGACGATAGTGTGGTTTGCGAAAAGATGGATTCAGGATGAGGTGGAGATAGAACTGGTGTCAGGGAGGAGGTCTGGGCATTTATATTTGCTGGCTTTGAAATGGGAGTTAGAGATGAGGCTGGTTTCAGGCCTGGATACAACATGGTGACTGGGAATTTGTAAGACGGTAGGGCTAGGCCTGAGGGTGGAGATGAGGACGGGATGGGCTGAGTCTAGAGTAATGTGGCTGTCCTTCATGGTGGGCATTCGTGGGAAGCCTCGTAGTAACATGCCTGTCATGAGGCTGCAGATGAAGAGCGAGAAGTCCATCCAGGGCATGTTGGTGCTGGGGAAGAATATGGTGCTGATGAGACCCATGCAGACACAGAAGCTCATGATACCGGAGATGAGAAGGCAGGCCCAGGCCAGGTCCAGCAGGTCTGGGAAAAGAGAAACAAGAACACCAAGCTTGTGCTGAGGAGATGACTTAGCAGTTAAGTGTGCTCACTGCTCTTCTGGAGAACCCGAGTTCAAGCTAGGTGGCTTACAGCTACCTGTAACTTTAGTTTCAGGGAATATGATGACATCTTCTGGCTTCTGTGAGCACCCGCACTAATGTACACATGCCCACAGACACATACATAAAAATTTAAAATAGGTGGTCATGGTGGGGCATGCCTTTAATCCCAGCTCTTGGGAAGCAGAAGAAGGCAGATCTCTGTGAATTTGATGCTAGCCTGGTTTACACAGTGAGAACCTGTCTCCAGTAAATAAATCTTAAAAAAAAATTAATGTGCAAAGTAATTGAGGAAGTGCCTGACATGAACCTCTGGCTCCACATCTGTGTGCACATGCATACATGCACACAAAGACTCTCACACACACATTGACACATGCAGACACAGATGACCAACCAGCAGACAGATAGACAGACAGACACACATATATTCTCTCTCTCTCTCTCTCTCTCTCTCTCTCTCTCTCTCTCTCTCTCTCTCTCTCTCTCTCCTTGAGGCCAAAGGAGAGCATTAGATCACTTGGAACTGGAGTTACCCAGGATTGAATTAAGGACCAAGAAAACTAATGCTTTGCTTTGCTGCAACCGATGCTGCTTCAGTGAAGGTGAGATAAACTCTTCCAAGTTGCTTTTTGCCGTAAGCAAAGACCTGTATTTTGAGATCTATATTTTGCTTACAGCCATCTTAAGTTCACAAGTAAGATATTCACCTTTGCAGGCAAGTTCCCGACCGGACCTAGGACATTAGCCTAGTGAGACCTGCAGGCACCAGACTTTTAGAAAAACATTACAGTCAACAATCACAAATGCTCACTTATCAGCTGGGGATGTCTCTAGGCCTGAAGTCCAACAGACCTGACACACCTCCCCTCCTCCTTGCCCATTTGCTATATAACAGCTTCTGAGGATGTAATAAATGGCAGTTTGATCAGAAATACTGTCTTGCCGTCATTTCTTGCATCTCTTGTACCCTCCATTCCTCTCCCCTCTCTCCCCTAGGTTTATCAGGGACCACCATTCGCATCCCACAGGTCGGGATAGCTTTTGGTCATAGTGTTTTATCACAGTAATTGAAAACCCTTACTAAGATGGTCCCTGGAAGTCATCTTCTGGCCTTCACACACACGCTCACAGGCACACTTGCACCTGCACGCTTACACATGTACACACAAACCAACACTGAACTCTAAAAAGTGGGAACTGGATGCATTCGGTCTGGCATGTAGGATCTACTTCTTAGTCAATGACATCAGGTTCTTGGGCATGAAGAAGTTGTATGGGCATCAGCAAGTACCTAAGGAGGGGAGAAATTGTTCCTTGAAGTTCTCTGGGACAAAGAGAAGACCTGAATCTCGGGAGGGGTGAGGACAGGGCCAACCTTACAAGCATTCTTATCATATTCATTCATGCAGGAGATGTCAGGGCAGCGCATGAAGAAGATGGTGTCGATGGGGATGCTCTTGGAACTATTGGTGCTCCCTGTGGGCGACAGAGGCACTTGGAAGTGGATCCAGGGCTGCCACAAGGCGATGAGGTTGAGCATCAGCATACCGGCCACAGTCAGGACCAGGCTAAGGTACCGGGTGATCTTCTTGGCTTCGAGCAACAGTTTCCAGCTGATGGGCACCAGTGACCAGCGTTTGCTCTGCTTTCTGTGACAAATCATGTGACCAGCATCAGCAGGAAAGTCCATCCACACTGCCCAACCACCCCACAATCATTCTTCAAATCCATCTGAGAGCCAGGTATGGTGGCACATGCCTTTATTCTCAGCACAGAGGACAGAGACAAGAGGATCTGAGTTCAAGGTCAGCTTGGTCTACTAGAGAGACCCTATTCCAACAAAACAAAACACCATATCTCATCTGCCTTGTATCGGTTCAAATCCCTTAGGTTTCACTGAGGTACCCCTCTAACACCTGCTACACCTTCAGTTTCAAATGCAGTTATACAAGTGCAGACTTGAATGTGACCCCCTCTGCACCCCTCCTCTGCTCACTCACCTGCTGGAGCCCAATGCAGTAGAATTGCTTGACAATTTGAAGGAACTGCCGAGAGTACTCTGACTGGACAGAGAGTAGTGTGGCAACCCTCCCGATTCGTCCTTGGAGTCCCAGACAAAGGAATCAAAGCTCCTGATGCTGGCCTCTGGACTGTGTGTTATAGATGGGGGGATGTCCACAATGGGCCTGGCTTCTCTTTTGAGGTTGTGTGTCAAGGAGAGGTAGCTGTCAGTTTGTAAGTTGTGGATTTCTGACTTGACATTGCACAGAGTATGTGAACTTAGGATGTCAAGTCGGCGATTATGGTAAAGGGCAGAGCCCTCTTTGGAACTAAGCCAGCGATTGTAGGCAACAGATTGTATGTCTTGTGTATTAGACTGGAAACCCTGAGAATGGGTCTCTTGAGTGCTGAACCTTCGAGGGGAAGGCTGGACACTGAGCTTCCGAGGAAGAAAGACGGATGCTGGCGGTTCCTGGATGCTCACCCTTCGGGTCATAGGTGTGGATGTTGATGGTTCCTGGATGTTGAGTCCTCGAGTGTGGATGATGGACACAGGTGTGGGTATGTTGACCTGATGACCTTGGGTGGCATCTGGGAGGCTGAAGGTCATTTTCAGAGAGTCTTGGGTTTCATTTTGTGTGCTGTCGGGAGCTACTGTCCCCTTGCTCTGGGGGCCAGAGGAGTTCTGGTCCATGTGGGGAAGCAGTATGGGATCAGTCCCTGAATGTACTCAATTTGCACCAGCCTCTGCTTCCAGGCACTCCCATGGCATCCTGGATATCTGTAGGTCTGACTCTAAAGTTACCTGCCCCTTTGTCTGTGGTTCCTGCTATCTGTCTCTTTGTTCCCAGACAGCATTCAGGGATTTGGGCTAGGCAGCAGCTGGGAGCGGGGTGAGTTCTATGACAGTTGGAGGGGTTCCAAGAGGCTGCGGTTGGCCATGGCCTCAGACTCCACCGTAGACCTTCGTAAGTGACCTGGGTGTTAGGGCTGGGTCAGTGAGACTGGATGGAGTCTGGACTGAGTAGGACAGGGTGATGCTGGGTTAGTGAAGGTCTGGGCTAGGTCTGGCTAGGATCAGGGCTAGGCAGGACTGAGAGTCAGAGCTGGGTCAGCAGCATGTCTAAGATGAGTTCTAGTTTCTAGAAGATCTGAGCTTATAATTCCTTCCACATACTTGCGTCTTTCCCTCAATTCCCGAGCTTGCTCTGAGCCAGTTCCTCTCTTTTCTTCCCTTCTCTGCCTTTGTGTTTCACTTGTTCCCTTTTCTTTCCTATCTGTTTCTCTTGCTCTTCATCTTCCTCTGAAACCTCACAAAAACATAGTCTGCTCGTTGCTCCTGAAGATTTCAGATCTGGGGGCAGGAAGACCCAGCCACAGCTTAGTAAGGACTAAGGTAGGCAGACAGACAGGCAGGCAGGCATCCTACCCAGGGAGAGGGACTTTTGAAATCCTCTTCCCCCAGGTGGGTATGACAGTGCACAGCTGCAGTTTCAGAAATCAGAGTCAGGAGGATTGCATTGAGTTTGATATCCTGGGCTACTGAGTCAGAGGCTATCTCAAAATCATAACAACAGAAACAACAACAGAAAATATTCTGCTCTTTCCCCTTACTTTCTTTTGATGAACTTTAGAGGAAAAACTACTTACAAATTTTTATATGTTTATTATATAAGCACCCATATTATTAGATTTTATTTTTACATCTGTTTGTTTCGAGATGTATTTATATTTTCTTTCTCTAAAATTTATTTATTTATGTACATTGTTGTTTTGCTTGTATGTATGTCTGTATGAACTGGAGTTATAGACAGCTGTAAGCTGCCATGTGGGTGCTGGGAATTGAACCCGGGTCATTTAGAAGAGCAGTCAGTCCTCTTAACCGCTGAGCCATCTCTCCAGACCCCATTTATATTTTCTTATGAGTATACATAAATGCCTGTGTGTTTCTATGTGTGCCATGTGCATGCAGTGCCTGTAGAGGCCAGAAGAGAGTGCCAGACTCTGTGGGGCTGGACTGATTGGCAGTTGTGAGCCTCCAGTTGTGGGTGCTGAGAGGTGAACTCGTGTCCATTGCAAGAGCAGTAAGTGCTCTTAACTGCCGAGCCAAGTCTCCAGCTCCACATCTATCTGTTTATTTGTGTGTGTGTGAGAACCACGGGGAGTGTGTGGAAGGCAGAGGGCAACTTCTAAGAGTCAATTTTCTCCTTCTACCATGTGGATGGTAGGGACTGGGCTCAGGTCATAGCCTTGCTGGGATAAGCTTCCACCTGTTGAGCCCTACCTTGTTGGCCCCTCATCTGTTTGTTTATTATCCTGCTATCATGGTGCCACCATGCCTAACTTGATCACATTTCAGTAACTATGTAGTATTGAGAATCCAGGTGCTATTCTTCTGTTCGCTTGTCTTGAGACAGAGTCTCTCTACACAGCCCTGGCTGGCCTGGAACTCACTCTGCAGACCAGGCTGGCTTTGAATTCACAGAAATCTGCCTGCCTCTGCTTCCTGAGTATTGGGATTAAAGGTGTGCACCACTATGCCTGGCCTTAGTAAATGTTAATTTTATTTATTCATTTATTTATTTATTTATTGTGTATACAATATTCTGTCAGTGTGTATGCCTACTGGCCAGAAGAGGGCACCAGACCCCATTACAAATGGTTGTGAGCCACCATGTGGTTGCTGGGAATTGAACTCAGGACCTTTGGAAGAGCAGGCAATGCTCTTAACCACTGAGCCATCTCTCCAGCCCCTAGATGTTAATTTTTTATTTTTAAAGGTCAGAGGTGAATTTTGAGACATGTCTGACTATACTAAGCTTTCCAGTTCTGAGGGGTTAGCTTTGAGCAACTTTGAGCCAGGTTTGGTAATACTGGCGCTAGGCAGAGGCAGGCAGATCACTTTGAGTTCAAGGCCAGCTTGATCCACACAGTGAATTCTGTCTTCACACCAAAATCTAAGAGAAAGCTGCATTCTAAAATGGCATGAAATATGGTATATTCATTGTTGAGATTTTTTTTTTCAAGATAGGGTTTTTCTGTAGCTTTGGGCCTGTTCTGGAACTTGCTCTGTAGAGCAGGATGGCCTTTAACTCACAGAGATTCACCTACCTCTGCCTCCCAAGTGCTGGGATTAAAGGTATGTGCCACCACCACCCAGCAAGATTTTTTTGTGGGGGGGGCTACTGGAACCAAATTTCGAAACGAAACAATGGTGGTTTAAATCTGAAGCACTTGCTGGACTAACTGGCACAGTCCTTTACCATCAGGATTAAATATGCAGGAGGATCCCCAGGATGTGAACATCAGTCTGGTCTACATAGTGAGTTCTAGGTGAATATTGAAATCCTATCTAAAAACAAACAAACAGCAAAAACAAAATAAAACAAAGCAAAATCCAGGTCAGTAAGATGGCTCAGCAGGTAAAGGCACTTGGTGCCAACTCTGAGGACCTGAGTTTGTTTGAGGATTTAAACCCTTATGCTAGAAAGAGAGAACTGACTCCCTTAGATTGTGGCACTTAAGTTCCCTTCCTATCTACAGAAACAAGCAAACAAACACACAACAAACTCTCAGGCCAAAACCACAAAGCCAAGGCTGGGCCTGTAGCTCAGTAGAGTATTCACTTAGCATAAAGCCCTGGTCCCACCCCGCCTGGCACAAACCAGGCACTGCTGTCATCCCTGCCCTGGGGAGGTGGAAACAGATCAGAAGTATAAGATATCCTAAGGTACGTATCGTGGTTAGCCCAGTCTGGCTTATGTGAAATTCTTCTCAAGGAAGAGCAACCAGAAAATGCTACATACACCCTCCACAACCCCATTAAGAGTTCATCTTAGAGCCGGGCGGTGGTGGAGCACGCCTTTAATCCCAGCACTCGGGAGGCAGAGGCAGGCGGATCTCTGTGAGTTCGAGACCAGCCTGGTCTACAAGAGCTAGTTCCAGGACAGGTACCAAAAACTACAGAGAAACCCTGTCTCGAAAAAAAAGAAAAGAAAAAAAGAGTTCATCTTAGCAGCTGGATATAGTGGTGCTCACCATTGATTCCAGAACTTAGGAGGCAGAGGCAGGTGGATCTTTGTGAGTTCCAGGTCAGACTGGTCTACAGAGTAAATTCAGGCCAGTCAGACTTAAAGCGGGAAATTCTGTCTCAAAAAATTAAAACATCAAGAGTTCAGCCTGGGTTCTCTTCTAGAAAAGGAGGAATACATGGCCTTTGTCGCCTACTTTTGCGTCCCTGCTGCACCTGCTGCATGTTGCAGACCCACCCCTCCTGTTAGACATCTAGATTGTTTCTGCTCGCGTGGCATTTATCACATTTGATCTGGGTGTATGTGTGTGTGATCCATTCTGAGAAGGCTGGGCCAGCCTTCCAGACCAGCTGAGGAGCTGGTGATCAGTTAGCCACCAAGCTCTTCTCTGAGTCCTAGGACTCTTGTACCCAAGTTCTTCTGAAAACCACACTGTTCTCTGCTATAAAGGACGAGACAGCAGTTGACATTGCTCACGCACACATTCATGCACACATTCATGTTGTAGAACGGGCATGGGTTCACGTGGGTCCGTGGGAAAAGACACAGGACATCCTAAGGATGATTTTCGCCTTTCCAGTTGCAGAGGGACTGAGATGCTCTCCCTTAGCCAGGGGCCTTTTTTATTCTCCAATTTACAACTTTAGCAAGTTGATCTCCATATCCCCAAAACATCCTAACTGAGCTTCCAAAGGGACAATGCCAAATGCAAATTCTCGATTAAGGAATTATCATCACAGTGTGCTGGATTTTTCCCAACCAAGTTTTGCATAGGCTTGGTACCCTTGGGTGTAGTGGGAGGCCGCTTGTTTGTTTCCCAGCCGCCCAGACTGGCCTATTAGCTCTAACTTCTTATCTGCTAGCTCTTACATATTAATTTAACCCATTTCTATTAATCTGTGTATCACCACGAGGCTGTGGCTTACCGGGTAAAGTTCAGGTATCTGTCTCAGACAGATTTTTATTAACCAATGGTATTCATAGCATACAGAGGGGAATCCCATATCACCTCCCCTTTTCTGTTTAATAATAAGAAGAAAGGTTTTAACTTTAACATAGAAAAATTACATACAACAAACAGGTATTATCACAACTAAGGAAAACTATATAACCATCAATTCTTCAACTCCATCAAAGATCACAGAAGGATGTAATATTACCTAAGTAAACCGGAAGTGCATTGTAGGCAACTTCCAAAACTCTAGAATTGATAGAAACATCTTGCTGCCTGGACAGTCACCCAAAGTTATTTTGTACCGTTGGGGCGTCCATCTTTAGCCTACAGGCTCGTACTATCCTGCAGACTTTTCCATGAAGCAGGAAATTTCAAAGACAGTTCTGCCTATACTGGCAGTTTGTCAGTCACTCTCTTCTGTGTCCTGCAGAATGTCTGACCCTTTCATGAACTCCAAAGGATGGTCTCACCTTTAGGCAAGTTCAGCAGTCATTTCTTTGTGGGTCCTGCATGTCCGATTCACCCAACATACCATCAAGCAGTCCAGGCAAGAGCAGTTTCTTGCCCAAATGACTAACAAACTCCATAAGGAGCCTCTTCGATGCCCATCTCCCTCTTGAATTTATTGGAGCTGCCAGGAGCAGATGTGTCTCACTGTCATGAAAAGTCCTAAGTTCTTAAAACATTTTAAATGCCATATTCTGTAGTCTTTGAAAGGTTTGAAGAATTCCTATCCATCTGAAATACATTTCTGTACGTCTAGAAAATATAACTAACGTGACTACAAGCTTAACCTGTATTTCTTAATTATATATATATAATATATTATATATATATATAATAAAGTTGACCTTAAATTTGTATCAATAAACCAAGATCCATACCAATGCAAAGTACCCGTCTCTAGAGCACTTGGAAGATTCTCAGACCATGATTCATATATGTTCAACAGAAGATGCTGAAGACAAAGGACAGATTAAGGCTACATGCCTACATTCCAGAGCCAGCTGAAGCTGTGGAGTTCTCCCTACACATTCATCCATTCCTGAGTTTGTTCGTTTATGTGTCCACTCATGCATTTGTTCATGTGTGCATTCATTCATTCTTGCGTCCATTCCTACATTCATTTATTACTCCTTCAGCTTCTCTGCTGATTGACAGGAGTACACAGGAGAGCAAAACAGCTTTCTTTCCCACTGTCATGAAACACTGCTGCAGAGGAGTGGTGAGGGAAAAACAATTAGCAAGTGATGACCCACAATGCCAGTGAAGGAGATGTGCCTTGCACCGTGGAAGCATCTGACAGGCTGCTTGACCGGAACTGAGAGTTCTGGGGACTAACAGTTCCGGGCTAAGCTCAGGGAAGGAGATGGAAAGAAGAGAAATGGAAGGGTGGGTGGTTGTGGGAGACCAAGGGAATATGCGCAATGAGGGCTGGGGCGGCGGCTCACTCGGTAGAGCACAGGCAGGGCATGCCCAGAGCTCCATGTCCCCAGCACTACATGAGCCCGAATTGTTGGTGCACACCTGTTATCCCAGCACTTGGGTGGTGGAGGACAGAGGCTCAGGGTAGTCCTTGGCTCTTTAGTGAGTTAGAAACCAGCTTGGGCTATATGAAAGCTTGTCTCAAAACAAAAGCAAAACCCACGTCCAAACCAATGAAGGTGGCCCAAGGAGAGGCACACTGCATTGAGGCCCCAGGGTAGGCAGCTCTTAGAGGTAGGAGAAGTCCCTTGGAGAGGACTTGGTGAATGTGTGGTGGCCCAGCATTGAGTTAGGGTTAGCAGTGGACTGGTATTAGGAATATTTCCTAAGCGAGCTCTCTGACAACGCAAAAATTCCCAATCAAACCAAATCAAAACAAGCCGAATTAAGAAATATCCAGGTTTAATGGTAGATCTGCGCTCTCGGGTGGCCCCGAGGGGGAAACCGGGAAGCTGCAGAAACGCGACCCCGGGAGGAAGAAAGGGGGACCACGTGTTCTTCTTTTGGGGGATCACTTAAGGACCCAGGGGAGTGGTCCTGACTGGCCTGCTGGGATTTGAAGTCCAGACCAGGCCTGGGGGCTGAGATAGATGCCAGGGACTGGGGCCTAGGCTCCTAGCCAAACAGCTGGTAATGTGTCAAAAGAGGCCAGTGCACATGGAAGGAGTTAAAGTGGTGTTGGAGATGAGTCGGGAACAGTTCCCACGGGGAGGTGGTTGTAGGTGGGAGGTGGAAGTGAAAATGAGAATGAGGCTAGAGGTTGGTATGCAGCAAGGTGGTGGAGAAAGACCCCTAAACTTTTTCCCTCCCCAGCTAACCTGCTCTGTTCCTGGGAGGAGGACAGAAAGTTGGTCCTTCGTGGCTGGTCCCTCGTCTTCATCTTCCTGGCAACCTTGTTGGTGTTCAGCGTGGTGGATGGGCGGATGGCCTATGTGCACGGTCCTTACACTGGCTTCATCGGCCTCTGGATTGACTGCAGGAGGCATAAGTGTGCCAACGTGGGCCAAGTCACTGGTCAGTGCATAGGTTGTGAGTCCTACTAATTGGGTGCCAGAGGTGACTGCGGGTCGGGCCACTCTCCTGGGCTCTCATGGGGGCGCTACTATTGTTGGTTGTTGGGGGGCGACTCTGTGAGCGGCAGCAGAGTTAGTTTAGCATTTCCAGGGAGTGATTTTGGTGATGTGAGTGGAGCTAATGTTTTTCCATTTTCATTTTTTGGGAGTGCTGAAGCTAGAACCCAGGTGAAAAGTTTCTGCACCCTGATAAGCCTCTCCACCGACACAGCAGTCCAAATCAGACCAAATCAAACTGAATTAGAAAAAGCCCAGATTTAATGGGTAAAACATTCCCGGATGATCTTCCAGCCCCCCCAGAGAGAAGACACAAAAGAGAGACTGAAAGACCACGTGTCTTTTTTCTGGGGGTCAGTTTAAGTACCCTGTGGGAGTGGTCTTGAGTAGCTCTGGGGGAGAGGTCATCATTTGACAGTCTTTTTGAGATGCACCAGGGTTTGGAGAGAGATGGGGAGGGGTCTTGGGGTGGAACTTCCTCCAGAACATTCCAGACTCTTTGGGTATATGGATGCCAGGAGCTGGGGTGGAGCTTCCACCTGAACACCAGTGCTTTGCACATACTCCACAGGGCCCTACTGCTGAGCCCCCTTGCACACACTCCACAGGGCCCTACTGCTGAGCCCCCTTGCACACACTCCACAGGGCACTACTGCTGAGCCCCCTTGCACACACTCCACAGGGCCCTACTGCTGAGCCCCCTTGCACACAATCAACAGGGCTCTCCTACTGAGCCCCCTTGCACACAATCAACAGGGCCCTACTGCTGAGCCCCCTTGCACACACTCCACAGGGCTCTCCTACTGAAAGGTTCCAGACAGGTGCTGAACTACTTCCATCCTCTGCCTTGTTTGAGACGGGGTTTCATGTAGCTCTGGCTAGCCTCCAACTCAGTGGGTAGCTGTGGATAACCTTGGATTTCTGATTTTCCTCTCAAGTGCTGGGATTCCAGACAAGTGCCACCAACACCCAGTTTACCACAGTGCTGTGGATGGAATTCAGGGATTCAAACATGCTAGGCAAGCATTCTAATCAATGAAGCTATCTCCCCAGGACCTAAGACTTCTTTCACTTTGTATTTTGAGACAAATATTTGCTCATGCAGGCCTTGAAATGGCACTCCTCCCAGCCATTGGAATACCTAGGAAGACAGTGTGTGCCACTGGACCCTGTATGGGCAGGATTTTGCAGATTTTTTGGGCTACTCATGGTGTAAGAGGGAATGTTGAGAGCGAGCATGCGTGTGTGTGTGCACACGTGACTACACGTGTGTGTATGTGTTTGTGTGTGTGCATGTGTATGTGTGTGCGTGCATATCATGTGTGTATGCATGTGCATGTGTGCGCGCGTGTGTGTTGGGGGTAACTGTAAGTTATCTCTCCAACTCTCCTCTCCAGTTTACATTCACATGAGCAAGGGCTTCATATTCCTGGCCCTGGCCCTGTGCCTCATCCTCCTGCCCACCATGTTCCTCTCCTTTCGACCAGTCTGCCGCCGCTTGAACAAGATCGACTTCCTCTTCAGTTTCTTAAGCATTGGCATCGGTAAGTGTCGGAAAGGACAGGGCTGCTTGGGGAGCCCCCCACAACCCAGAGCCTTCTTCCCAGAGCTGTGCTAGACTTTAATTATGTTGCTTTTTCTATAGCTCAGGTTGGCCTTAATCTCACTCTGTAGTCCATGATGGCCTTGAATGTATCATTTTTCTGCCTCAGCATCCTGAATAGCTAGGATTAAGGGCCTATGCACACCAGTTCTGGCTGATGGCTTTGTTTCCCATTTTCCCGTTCACTCTCTCCGAGTATGTTTCAATTTGTCCCGTGTGTGTGTGTGTGTGTGTGTGTGTGTCTATTTATTGTAGCAGATCAGGGAGGTTGTCTCTGTCTCTCTCCTCTTCCTGGGAGGGGGTTCCCCGGTCTAGCCTCCCGTCCTTCTCTGGCCCCACCCCAGTGCAGGGCTCCTGATTCTCCTCAGCCTGACGCTCTTTGTCATCAACTGCGAGAGGCTGCGCCTGAGGCCACAGGTATCCTACCTGCTGGCCTTCTACCTGTGCTGGTGCGCCAGCGTCTTGATGCTGTGGGCCGGTGAGGGCGGGGCCTCGGATGGAAGGGCGGGGCTTGAGCAGGGCAGGGGCGGAGCCCAGGAAAGGGGGTCAGCCTCTAGGGCCAGGGTGGGGGCCCGAGGTGGGGCCCAGAGTCGAGTGCCCACCGGGTCCCTTCCCACAGGAACTCTGTCCTTCTTCAACCAAGTGCGAATGTGGAGCTACAGTACGCCTCTCATGGAGCGAAGGGTCAGCTACTTCCGTTGGGCCTCGAGACACCAATTGCCGCCTCAGCCCAATTCGGACCAGAATGAGTCTGCTGCAAGCAGCTTTGTGAACTACCATGGGGCTCCCTCACGGGGGGACTCCGCAACTTCTCAGAACACGGAGGAGTTCCCGCAGCCAGATTCCTCCACCTCTGTCCCTGTGACTCCGTCACCGTCAGACCTCCCTTGAGGTCCCACGCTTCTCCTGAGAGCAGGCAGCACCCTCGGGAGACAGGTGGCAAGCCCCTCTCCCCTGCGCTAGGACCCACCCCTTGCAGTCTGAGTCTTGGCAAGGAACCCACCCTGGAAGTCTTCCAATGCTCTAGGCTGCGGCTACCTCCCTCTGAGCAGACACTGGTCCACGGTCCCAAGCAGCCGGAGCAGTGTAGCCCCGCCCCCAAGCTGGGCGATGATCCGCCCCACAGGCCACGCCCCAAAGGAATTCTCCCTCCTTTGGTCCAGCCAGGGGCCCCATCCTTGGGGGAGGGGTTTACGCCCTTCTGCGGACAGACCCCTCCCCAGGAAGTCAAGGCTTGATATAACATCCTGCCCCCTTCCTGGCTTCCCATACTCTATAAAACCAGGTCGGCAGCCCAAATTTTCAGTGTCCGATTGCTTGTTATCTCTCCAGATAGGGCCAGGTCTAGCCGGAGCTGACCTTCCTGACGTCTCTAATTTCACCTTTGAGATCTGAGTCTTTTCCTCACCAGAGTGCACTCATGTGGCATGCCTGACTTGGTCTGAGCCTTTTGTCGGCATTTGTCTCAGCCCCATCCCTTTGACCACCTGTGCATGTACCCACCCATCCCCTTCCACAAGCTGAGATCCACCGGGGAGGTTCTGACCTCGGCTGATTGACTTGGTACCCAACTTCGGAAGGCCAGAGAATGTCAGACCTTGAACTCATTTGCTGCATGGTGGGTTTTATTGGGGGCAGGGGACAGAGTGTCAGTCAGTGTTCTTTATAACTTTGTTTATCCAGGGGACGAAATCAATAAGTTTGGTGTAGATGCCCGGCTTCTCGCGTTTGCCACATGGGGTAGGGCCCCATGATGTGACACCTTGGAGCATGCCATCACAGATGAGCGGGCCCCCTGAGTCACCCTGAGAGGAGAGAGACAGGAGTGAGGAAGGTCCTGGCACCAACTCCAGCTCTTAGGAGTCCTGTTCTTGCAGGGACATGGAGTTATAGTAGGGGGACAGGACAGTCCCTGAAGCCAAGTCAAAGAGAAGTAGTACCAGCTACAGGATTCTCCCCTCCCAGAGCTTCCATAGGGAAGGGCAAGAAGCTCCTGCCTGGATGTGGGGACGAAGGATCTTGTTCCCTCTTTCAGCCCCTTCAGCACACTGCAGGGAGAGGGTCACTCACCACACAAGTGTCTTTTCCGTCTTTCAGGTCTCCTGCACACAGCATCAAGTCGGACACTGTATCGAAGTGGGCTTTGACACACTTCTCATTGGGCAAGAGATCGAGGTACACACACTGGAGATCATCTGGGAATTTGACTGTAGATCAGGGGGCAAGAGTGTGGTCAGCAGACCCCAGCCCTGTTCTCGGCTCCTCCTTCAGACCCAGGTGTCCCTCCTCAGGCTGTGTGGTTTGGCCCAGACTTACACTTGCTGGGTTCAATGCTGCCCCAGCCTGAGGCAAGGCAGCGGCTCCCCAGCTTGGGTTCCTCGGTGGGCAGGCTGAGGACCTTCACATAGTCTGTGATCTCAGCGGGCTGGGCAAGGTGCAGCAGCATGAGGTCATTGCTGTAGTCCCTCTGAAGGATTTCGGTGGTGTTCTTCAGGAGGTCCATGTTGAAGTCGGGGTGAATGATGCTCTCCTTGACTAACTGGTGCTGAGCTAAGGGGTCATCCTCAAATAGGTTGTTGCGGCCCAGCCAAACCTGGTACTTGCTGGGAGCAGGGAGAGCGATGGAAGGCAGGGGAGACAGAAAGGCACAGAGAGAGAGAGAGAGAGAGAGAGAGAGAGAGAGAGAGAGAGAGAGAGAGAGAGAGAGAGCGCACAGGGAAGAGAGGGGGGAGAGGAGGAAGGCTTGAGAACTGCTCAGCTGCAGCTGTGACTGGGCTGAGCTTCCCAGGCAGGCAAAGCCTGGCCCACAGCCCAAGGCTCTTCCCTCCCCCCCGCCCCCCGCCCCAGCACCCTGTCCAACCTCTGTACTCACTCAGTTGCCCTCACCCAGTTCCAGCTCAGACCAGCCCTTCTCTGTGTGTCCTGAGTGGGCAGAAGGTCCTAAGAGCCAAGCTGGCCTGGGGACAGTGAGGACTCAGGGACATCCCTTCCTAGCCTCAGGGAGCCCCTTGGGCCTATTCTCCGGTCGGTAGGAGGGCAAGTGAGACCCAGACCCAGACCCAGAGAAGGCTGGGCAGGGAGGGGAGTCACATAGTGGCAGATGGCCACAGACACTCAGCTCTGAGAATAGGCAGGGGACACATGGACAGTAAGACAGAAAAGAAAGAAATAGGAATCAAATGCAAGACTGGAGGGAGCACAGGAGACCCCGGAGGTCATGGAGAGAGGGGTCTAGCCCAGCTCTGCCTGTCTTTCAACCTTCAGAACCCCAGCCTAGCCTGGAGTCACATTCTCTGGCTGCCACCCTACTTCCCTGTCCCCACCCTGCTCACTCACTTATTGTAGCAGTGGGCAGCTGTGAGCACCCACTCGGGGTCCACCAGGATGCCCCCACATTGGAATTTGGAGTAGTGGTACACGGCTGCCATCCAGGGCTGAGAATTCTTCTCACAGGCAAATCCTCCGATGACCCGAGATTGGATGGGAGGTGCAGCACCTGCGGCAGAGCAGTGGGGGTGGGGCTGGCTTAGAGAGGGAGGTGCGCTGCTGAGGGGCACAGGGCTGGGTTCAGGGGACATCTGAGGGAAGCTGGCCCTGGATAAGGAGATCTCTGCTGTGGGGACTGAAATAACCTAGCTCCTGGAGTCTGGAACAAGAATCGGGGATGGTTCAGGTGATTTAGAACTTTGGGCTCAAGGCCAGCAGGAGATGGCTGAGAGAGAGAGAGAGAGAGAGAGAGAGAGAGAGAGAGAGAGAGAGGGGGGGGNCTTCTTCTCCAGTCTGAGGTTCCCAGAACCGCAGGGTGTGATTTCAAACTTTGGGCTCAAGGCCAGCAGGAGATGGCTGAGAGAGAGAGAGAGAGAGAGAGAGAGAGAGAGAGAGAGAGAGAGGTGGGGGCAGGGGGATTCCAGAACCCAGTGGCTCTTAGTCCAGCGAGAGTGGAATCAGAGGCCAAGGAGGTTTGGCATTTAGAGTTTCCAAGACTTGAGAAGAAGTCAGGGCCTGGACTGGGTTTTTGGGGTTCTGAGAAGGGTGAGGTCTCAGGGAAATAGGCCTGAGTGGAGAAATGAACCCAGGAAAGGGACCCCAAGGTGATTTGGGAGTTCCTGGATTGGGCATGAAGTGTCCAGCTGGGCTGGGATATAAAGAGGGGTTTCCAGGTCAAAGGAGTAGGGTTAGGGCAAGGGGTGGGCTCCTGTTAGGTTTGTGGTGGGGGTGAAGCTCCCTGAGAAAAGTGTTTGAGATGGGACAAAGACTGGGGCGACGTGGGGAGGGCTCTGCTTCTCAGGAGGTGGGGGCTGGTGGTCTGGGGTTCTCTTGGAGGCAGCCGTGGGGTAGGGGTGGAAAAGGATTTAAAACAGGTCAAACCACCACGGAATGGGGTTGGCGGACCTGCTTGGTACGGGGTACTAGGTTCCGGTATTAGGGTCTCTGGGAAGTCCTGGGCAGAATAGGAGCTGGAGCTGTGCGGGGGGGGGGGGGGGGGGGGGGGGGGGGGGGGGGGGGGGGGGGGGGGGGGGGGGGGGGGGGGGGGGGGGGGGGGGGACTCAGTCGGGAGGGGACAGGAGCTGCACAGGAGCCAGAGGTCAACAAGAAGCCAGTGGGTGAAGGTGGGAGGCATGCATGGGAGGGAAGACTGGGCCAGAGGAAAGGGGGGCAGGCATGGTGGCTCTTATCTGTAGTCTCAGCACACAGAAGGCTGAGGCAGAGGACTGCTATAGGCTCGACACAAGCCTGGGTACATAATGAGACCTTATTCCCAAGAGCTGGGGAGATGACTTGGTTGCTACTGGAGGCCCTGAGCTCATCTCCCTGAACCCAGATAAAAAGTCAGGTGTGAGGAGGTGCATCTGTAACCTCAGAGATGGGGCGGTAGAAACAGCAGGACCCCCAGGCTTGCTGGCCAGCCAGCCTAGCCAAGTCAGGGAGCACTCCATTCAGTGAGAGACCCTGCCTCAAAAATAGGGCCCTAAGTGATGAGAAGGCACTGGATGTCTGTTTCTGGCTCTCACCACCCAGAACTTCCCCCAAATCAGACCAAACACACAAATCCAGCAAGAAGGGAAGGGCAGATCCCCCACGGCAGAAAGGAGGGAACCTATCTGATGTAAAAACTGAGGGACTTGAGAAGATGTGGGAACCAGTTGTCAGGACTACAGGGTACAACTGAAGACTGACAACTGCCGGACAGCCAAAGTCTCTAGGTGTGGGGTTTGGGGAACCCCTAACTCAGAATTTGGACTACTAGGCTCTAGAAAAACAGCAAACTAGAGGGGCAACCAAGGTGCCAAAGTCTGTAAGGGACTGGGTTCCTTGGCAAGACTGGAGAGGCCAGAAATTGTCAGATGGCTAAAGAAGAGAAAGTTCTGGAAAATGGGAGGGAACAGGGGCCTGATATGGGAATGAGGACTGTGAAGGACTTGGCAGTGTGCAGAGGCAGGGAGGGGGGCAGAAGTGCTTTGGGGTGCAGCTCGGGTGAGGGGAAAAGGGGAAGGGATTTCCAGGGCTAAAGGCAGCATGAGAATCAGGGCTCTGACCCCTCCCGCTCCACTTCCCCCTTTGTCTCACCAGTTCCTCCCAGGGACAGGGCTAGGAACAGAGTCAGGAGCCACATGGTGACAGGTGTCCAGGAGCTGAAGGCGGTGAGCTTGGAGCTGAGGAGCCTCCTCAGGGAGCCTTTAAAAACCCTTAGTCTCCCCCCAGCCCCGCCCCTGCCCTGTTGGCCGCTAGATACTGGCAAAGGCCCTGCCCTTGCTGAAGGAGGTGGACTTCCCACTCCCACCCTCCCAGCTGTGGGAGGGGAGGGACTCATTGCACCTGCTGTCCTGCAGGCCCTAGGTCACCCTGGATACCTTCCCAGGGCTGAGGTTGGGTGGGGCAGGGCCTGCTGTTCCTGGAGCTGTGTGTCCTCTGGGGACCTTAGGCAGAATGGCAAGGTCAGGTGGTGGGGAAGGGTGCATACAGTAGGAGGGTGCAGGAGCAAGTGACCCCTGTCACACAGCTCCTAGGAAGGTCCCAGCACACACTCAGAAACCAGCAGTTAAAACAAATTCCTTGTAGCCAAGAGGGCTCCAAGCTCCCCGCAAATACAAATCTTGGTTTTGAGAATGTCGGGATTCCTACTTTCGTAGACTTGGAATCTAGATCATGATTTTATTGTTCCTGTTAGAAGTCTGGGAGCAGGCATGGTGGTGTACATCTTTAATCCCAGCACTCGGGAGACAGAGGCAGGTGCACTTCTGTGAGTTCGAGGCCAGCCTAGTCTAAATAGTGAGTTCCAGGATAGTCAGGGCTACATGGAGAGTTGTCTCAAAACAAATCAATAAAATAAAAAGTTAGAATGCACATTATCATAGCACATTCTTTGATCCAAGAATATGAGAATTTAGGCTATCCCAGGGGAGTGTTACCCACCCCAACAGTGTTGGGGGCTCAGTGACCTTTCTATTCCTTGTACCCTAGACAAGGTCATGTCCCTCAAAGTCCCAAAGATCTAAACTAACAGCTCTCCCCAATCAAGATTATCACCACAGACCCTGCTGTGGTGGTGCACACACTTGGGAAGTGGAGGCAGGAGAATCAGGAGTTCAAGGTCAGCTCAGCCACTAGGCAAGGTCTCGGTGAGTCTGAGCTAGGTGTGACAAAGTGTGTGTGCATGCGCGAGTTGGCCGGAACTGGGGATGTAGGTCAGTGGGGGTGATTGCCTAGCATGCATGAAGTCCTGGGTTTAAGTCACAGTTCCGTGTAAAACCAGGTATGGGAATGCAGGCCTGTAAAACCAGCATGGGGGATGTGGAGGCAGGAGGATCAGGCCATCCTTGGCTAACACGAAACAATAATTAAGTAAATAAAAATATTCTGAGGTGAGATGGCTCAGTGGATAAGGTGTCTGCTACCAAGCCTGACAGTTTTTAAATTCAATCTCAAAAGTAGAAGAAAGTCACCTCTCAAAATATGTCCTTTGACCTCCACTCACACACAAAATAAATACGTGCAATAAAATATTATTAGAAGTTGCAGTGACAACCCCTCACTCAATCTAATCTGTCTATTTCAATGACCAAGATCAAGGGCTTCAACATTCAGTGACCCCAATCATAACATTTTGGGATCTCTGAATCAGAAACTGGGCTCTCATAGCCTTGATGGTAAACTCACAAGTTTCAAACTTGAGACCTGGATACGATCAGCAAGGCAGCTCACGGTATCCAAGCCTGCACTGCACATCATTAACGTGGCCAAGGGGAAGGGAGTGTTGGTCTTGTTGCCTTGGCCACCAGAAAGCCTAGAACAAACCAAAAGCTCTTGGAAATCTAGTGTGTGTTGGGTCCTCTCACTGGAACGTACAGTTCACGAGTGTGGACAAAGTGGCAGACACTGCGCTGATCTCTTAAGATGAACGATTCATTTAATCTTCACAGACACCCTAGGAGACAAGTGTTATGGTGACCCATTTCACAGATGGTAAAACCAAGAATGAGTGAGGTCAGGCCCCTGATCCAATCAACATCCCACATCTGGTCCAAATGAGCAAAGTCATACCTGAAGTCTTGTTCTGTCACCTAGGGAAAGGGACTCTGGGTGCCATGGAACTGTAGACTTTGGATTCTAGCCCCATTCCCCTTTTCCCATCATACTGTAAAGAGAGAAAGCCATACCCCTTCAGTGAAGGTTGGACCAACACTTTTTTTTTTTTTTTTTGAGACCGTGTTTCTGTGTATAGTTCTGACTGTCCTGGAACTCACTCTGTAAACCAGGCTGTCCTTGGACTTAGAGATCTACTTGCCTCTGCCTCCCTAGTGCTGGGAAAACACTGCTTTCTTAGTGTTAAGCAGGTGACCTCAGAGGGGGAGAGGCCCTGGATAACTGTGTATGTCAGTGTATGGAGGGGCTCAGCTCTGTCTCAGGTAGGAATGGGGCGGCTGGCCAGCGATGGGCATTCTTGGTCAGGGTCCTAGGCAGTCGGTCAGTAAGGACCTAGTGGGTAGTCCCAATGAGTCAGTTTCTTTTCATGTTTTCCCGGATCCACTCCAAGTAGCTGCAGACTTTGGTGTAGACGCCAGGCTTAGTGGTAGTATCACAGGGGACGTCACCCCAGGATACGATGCCCTGCAGGGCACCCCTGCAGACCAGAGGTCCTCCGGAATCACCCTGTGGGGATAAAGGGAGGTTTTCCTCAATATTTCATTCCATGTAGTGAGAGGATGAACACCTCATCCTCCTGCCTCAACTTCATAAGTGCTTCGATTACAGGTGTGTAGTGCCATGCATGGTATACATGGTGCTGCAGCTGGAACCGAAGTTTTGTGCATGCGAGGGGATTAACAACCGAGTCACACCCCAACCCACTGTCAACCTTATTCCCACTAACCACTGTTCCCCATCTCAATGAAGCCCCAAACCAACCTCACCCTAGGAAACTCCAACGTTACCCCAAACCCATCCAAGCCTACTCTGACTCAACATGACCCAACAGAGCCAACCCCCGCCCCCAGCTCTGTCTTGCACTCTCCAGCCCCACAGATGGCACTAAACTCAAGTTAGATTCCATCCACTCCACACATCTTCCCCATTCAAAATCAAACTGAACCTGTGCTCACCAAACTCAACCCAATCCCAATCTTTGCACTTTTCTCGCCCCTCCCCCAAGCCCAAACCATCCCGTGCCAACCCCAATATACTTCCCATCCTGAGTCAAAACAGATTCACTTCCCTTCTTAGCTCCATTCCGTGCTTCCCCAAACCATATGCTCCTCCCCATGTCCACATGTCTAACCCCCTTTCCAGTCTCACCATGATTCTAACTGCTCCTGGAATTCCATCCCATACCTAAACTTAGCATTGTCTCTGGTCCAAAGCAAAGAAAATTTAAGCAATCCTACTTGTCCTATTCTGTCTTAATTAGCTCCAGCTGTCAATTTGACACAGCCTAGGATCATCTGAGGAGTCTCAACTGAGAGGGTGCCATGTTGAGCACATCTGTAGGAAGTTGTCTTCATTGTTGGTCAGTGTAGGAAGATCCAGCTACTGTGAGTGGCACCATCCCCTAGGCAAACGGGACTTGGCTGTAGGCCACGGAGAGATGGCTCAGCAATTAAGATCACTGACTGCTCTTGCATAGCACCCACAAGGCAGTTCACAACTGTTTTGTAATTTCTATCCCAAGGCCCTTCCATGGATTCTGCTTTAGATTCACACCTGATTGCTGCCCTGCCTTCCCTCAGTGATGGACTGTGAGTTTGTAAGCTAAAGAAACTCTTTCCTCCCCAGGTTGCTTTTGGTCAGAGTATTTTACCGTGGTAACAGGAAAGCAGACTAGGATACTTCCTACCCCCACTCCCACTCCCACCCCCGCGCGCCTTTACCCAAAGTCCCCACTTGGCTCTGACCTCGCAGGAGTCGGTGCCACCGCCCTCTACACCAGCACACACCATGGTGGGCAACACTCGACCCGGGTAGTCCTTGTTGCAAGATGCCTCGGAGATAATGCTGATGTTGGCACAATGCAGCGTATCCGGGAGTCTCACTGAGGACAGATGACTTTCAGTATCATCTCTCCTTTGGTCCCTGAGCCTCCACCCAAGAACCCCGGAGGACAGTGTTGCTGGGATTCCTAGATCCAGCTCCATCCTTCCACGCACCTTGTGGCTTGTGACTCCCTGTGGTTCCAGGCTTGTTGTCTGACAATAGGCCCCAGCCTGACACCACACAGTCCTCGCCGGGAAATGGGCAACGCGTGGGCAGAGGCACGGGACGCACCTGCCGTGACAGCCGGGCAGGCTGGAGAAGTCGCAGCAACATAATGTCATGCCGATGAGTGCGAGCCTCGTAGCCCGGATGTGGGATGATTCGAGCGACCGACCGCACTTGCTCTGGACCATCGCGCTTGCGAAGGTTGTGCTCGCCCAGCCGGACTCTCATGAAGCTGGGTGGGCCAGCAGTTACCGGAAAGGAGTAGACAAAGGGGTCAAAGAGTTGACAACCTGCGATTACCTGACCCGTTGAAAACCTCAAAATCTCTTTTTCTTTTCTCGAGTTTTTGAAGCCAAAATGGTTCCAGCCATGGCCCCTCAAGAACCCACAAGTTTCAGGGTGCGTGCCTTTAACCCTAACACTTGGGAGGAAGAGGAAGGTAGATTTTTTGTAAGTTTTGGACCAGCCTGGTCTACACAGTGAGTTCTAAAGGAAAGGAACCTGGGCTATATAGTAGGACTTTAAAAAAAAAAAAAAAAAAACCAAACCAACCAACCAAACAAACAAACAAAAAAACCAGACAAACTAAGCCAGGAGTCCCAAGTCAGGCACACATGCACAACACATGCCAGATTTTCCCCTTCCCATCTTCAGAATAGGAAATTCCCACCCACTCGACCCCTCTCCCATCAGGGGCCCCAAAGATGGAATCTTTGCAGTCTTCTCTTTGCCCTTTAGAGGTGTAGAATCCACACCCCTTCCCACCAGGGCCTTTGCCTCGAGGTTTCCCATCCCTTAGGAACCAAGAACTTTGGTTACTTCCCCACCCAAGCCCAGCAGTCCATATACCCCAAACCTAGACCCTTGAGGTCGTAGCCACCCACAAGGCCCGCCATACCCTGCCTTTATACCAAACCTGGAAGCTTGAGGTCATAGCCACCCACAGGGCCCGCCATACCCCGCCTTTATACCAAACCTGGAAGCTTGAGGTCATAGCCACCCACAGGGCCGCCATACCCTGCCTTTATACCGGGTTTGGCAGTGAGCAGCAGTCAACACCCAGTGCGGGGAGATGAGGAAGGCGCCACAATTGAAACGGCCACGCTCGAAGAGGGCCACTTGCCATGGCTGTGAATGGGGCACACACTCCTCGCCCTCTAGTACCTTGTCACCGTCCTGAGCTGGGGAGAGACACAGAAGATCTCTGCATGAGCCCCTGCTTTGCAGCATCCCCACCCGCAGCTCATGCTATCTTCACTCCTGCTTTTCCCTTTGTTCCTTAAAAAATCCCTCCTTTAATCCCAGCACTCCAGAGGCAGAGGCAGGCAGATCTTTGAGTTCGAGACCACCCTGGTCTACAGAGTGAGTTCCAGGACAGCCAGGGAAACACATAGAAACCCTGTCTCAGAAAATAAAAAAAGAAAAGAAAAAAGAAAAGAAATCCCTGTTAGGGCTGGAGATGGCTCCCTGGGTAAAGTGCTTGCTGCGTGAGGACCTGAGTTTGGATTCTCAACACCCACATAAAAGTCTGGTGTGGCAGCCACTCCAGCAGCCCCAGTTCTGGAGTTGGGCAGGGGAGACAGGCTGATCCCAGGGTTTGCTGACCAGCTAGTGTAATGGTGAGATCTGTGAGACACAAAGAAGAGGAAAGATGGAGGGCTAGAGAGTTGGCTCAGTAGTGAAGAGCTCACGTTGCTTTTGCAGAGGACTTAAGTTCAAATCCTAGCAGCAACATGGAGGCTCACAACCGCCTCCAACTCCAGTTCTGGGGGACCTTCTTCTGGCTTCTGGGGACACCCCTCTCTCTCTCTTGTAAAGAAAATAACTAAAGCAAAAAGAAGTACGTAAGGAGAAGGAATGGAGAAAGACACTCAGTGTTACCTTCTGCTTCTCCCCCACTGCACAGGTGAGTGTACATGCATATTCCAAACACGCACATGCACATACACACACATCTCCCCACACTGCACAAGTGAGTGTACATGCATATTACAAACACACACACATCTTGAAACTGTGCATCTGGTTTTGACAGTTGCTGTCTGTACTTTCCATGAGGCGTTGACTCCTGTGTTTGCATGTCCATGTATGCATAGGCACACACATGTGCACGTAGAGCAGAGAACAATCCCCGGTGCCATTCCTCAGGCATGCACACCTTGATTGCAGAGGCTGGATTATTTTCGTGAACCTGGGGCTCTCTGCCTTTGCTAGGCCGGCTGGCCAGCAAGCCTCAGGAACCCACTGTGCCTTTCCCCACCCGGTGCCGCCTCACATACATGGCTTGTGACCCAGGTTCTGAGGCTCAAGCTCAGGTCGCCACCCTTGCACAGCAAGTAGCTCACGGACTGAGCTGTCTCCCCAGTCAGACGTTGATCTCTTGGTGCTTGTTTTCCATGAAGATAAGAGGGGCCTATGGGTGCCTTTGTGGGTGCCCATGTATGTGTGTGGTTGTACCTGGCACATTGTAACTCTTTGATTCTTCAGTGTGTTAAGGCAGGGTCTCACTCTGTTGCATAGCCTGGCTTGAAACTTACAATGGAACCAGGGTGGTCGAACACATGGCAGCACTCTCTCTTAATTAAGTCTTTCAGGTTCTGGGATTACAGTCATGCGCATTTGTTACTTTAAACAAAGGACACCCATTTATTTTGGGGGATGTCCATGTGGCTGTTCAGGTTCCTGACACAGGTATGGCCAAAGTATGGTAGACATCTGCACAGACCTAGTTACAACAGCCAACATCAAAACCACAGAATAAAGGCTGGAAACATGACTCAGCTGCTAAGTCCTTGCCTTGTGAGAGTGAAGGCCCACTCTCAGTCCTTAGGACCCAGGTAAAAAGTCAGGCACGGTGGTGCATGCTCTAACTCCAGTGCCTGGGGTCCGTGGGATCCCTGGAGCTCTCCGGTCAGCCAGCGTGGCCTAATCAGCATTTAAAAAGTTCTGTGTTAAAAAATTAAAGTGGGACTGGAGAGATTCACTAGTTCAGAGCAATGACTACTCTTCCAGAGGACCCAGTTGTAATTTCCATTTAATTTCCACGGCTCTCGCGACTCTAGTTCCAGGAGATTTGATGGCCCCTTTTGGTCAGGCTCCAGGCATGCACAAGGTGCACATACGTGAATCCAGACGAAACACTCCTCCACATTAAATAATAAAATAAAACAAGGCAACCGTGCCTGAGGAATGAGTAGATATTGACCTCTGGCATCCACAAGCAGGGACGCACAGTGTAAAGATGTTTTTACCTATAAGTCATTCTGTAGAACTCAGAGACACATCTGCAGAGCCAATACTCAGACATGGACAGCCCCCCTCCAACCTAGACCACATTTAGAGGCCACCAGATGTAGCAATGAGATTTCACAGTCAAAGCAGGAGAGACAGAGGAGACAGGATCACTGGTGTCTAAGGTCACTCTCTGAAGTTCACAAGGGGAGACCTGGCTCATGCTTCTGGATGGCAAGACACACACACACATACACACACACACACACACACACACAGAGAGAGAGAGAGAGAGAGAGAGAGAGAGAGAGAGAGAGAGAGAGAGAGAGAGAGAGAGAGGCACCTCATATAATGACATAATTGAGACATTTGAGGCCACAGTTCCTTATACTGAGCCACGTGGCCGCCCCACTCCTCGAAGGTCAAGACCATGACAGACACCCAACTCTTGGCTGTGTAACAACCAAGTCAAATGTCCACATTTCACCCTCTGTCCTCCAAGGTCAGGAACAGGGCCAAAGGGCCTGGGGAATTGTGGGAATGCGGATGTGGCAGAAGAGGGGCTTAGCAGAGGAAGGGTGAGGTCGCCTTGTGGAGGACAGCACTGGCTGAGCAGCTGGGCATCGGGCTGCACCGGGCCAGTCCCAGCTGGAGGAAGGCAGAGGCCCCGGCTGGGTGCAGCAGACAGCAGAGCCAGAGCACAGGGAGAGCCCAAGGGGAGACTTGCCTGCCATGGGGCAGGGCTCAGAGCCCTGGGCAGAGGTCATGTAGGGAGCAGGAGGATCGTTAATGGACACCCCCTCCAATTTCTCCAGGGCAGGAAGCATCAGGTTACACAGAAAATTTCCACAAGATGTGGCAGAGGTTGGTCTGGGGTTGGCCTGTCACCCAGGGTGACCTTGGTTTGGTAGCCACCCCTGCTTCCAAGCTGCTCCCTGGTAAATGAAGGCAACAGTGGTTCTTTCCTTCTCTGTGTGGGTCTCAAACTCAGCTGTTCAGACTTGACAGCATTTCTGTCTGTGCCATCTCACCAGACCCAAGCTTATTTGGGGGACAGATTTCCTCACTGAAGTGGAACTTACAGATTGGCGGGACTGGATGGTAGCCAGCCCATGGATCCTCATCTCCCTCCCAGCTCTGGAATTTTATAGGCATACGGCTGGTTTTTCATGTGGGTACTGGGGATCTGAACCCAGATCCTCCCAATTCCACAGAAAGTACTTTATCCACGGGGCCATTTCTGCAAGCCCTCTGCCTCGCGTGGTCATTATGTGTAGACCTCTGTGCCCTGCCTGGACTGTCCAAATTGTTCTGTCATGCTCACACCTCAGGGAACCTCACACTGAGTTTTTATAGAGGACAGTTGCCTCCATCCTATGGGTGGGAAACCAGGGTTGCAGAGTTGGGGAACTGGCAGCCACAGGATCCAGATCTAGATCCCGTGTTCTTGGTGTCTCAACCAGCTTGATTGCCTGTCCTGCGTGATGTAGTTAGGACTTCATGGTGACTGTCACCCCAGAAAGCACTCGAGCCCCAGAGAGGTAAGACAGTTTCCCCAAGGCTCCACAGCAATGAGGAATGGTCTTGGAACTCAGGTTCAAGCATTCAGGTGGCTTTGGGGACATTTGGCAGGTGACTCAGGTGGGGTGTCTCTGGGTGAAATATGGACTAGCAGGTCCTAGGTTGCAGAAACTCTGGAGAAGGGGCACCCCCGTTTCATCAGACCAGCACCAACTTTGGTGTCCCTCACCTGCAGACACGAGCAAGACGAAAGCAAGGAGAAACCACATTGTGGAGGAGGGTCCTGGGCTTGGAGACCTGGTGGCAGGGAGGACGGCAAAAACTGGGGTAAGGCTGGATCCATCTGTCGCCATCATTATGCCTGTAGAGGGAAATGCATCCCTGTTGTGCGACACACTTTTCTCTGTCTTTTGTGATAGTGTCTTCCTATATATCCTAGGCTGGCCTCAAACTCATGGTCCTCCAGCCTCAGCCTCCCGACTGTCAAGATGACAGATATATGGCACTATGCTAACCTAAGAAACTACTTTACTTCCCTGCGTCCCATCTCCCTCAGTGTCCACCCATGCTCTCCCCTGCCTCCTGTCTCCCGTGGCGTCCACCCGTGCTCCTTCCTGGTACCTATCTCGGTGGGGTCCTCTGTTCCTTTCAGCATTGAAGACCCCAGCATTACCCAATAACCCCTGGCTCTCTCTCATCCCCATGGCTCTATGGCTCCGGAGCAGGACTCACTCTGGGGTCCCCTCAACTCTATTACGCCTGTAGTCTGTCCCATACCCTGTACACAAAGCTGTAGGGAGCTAAGCTCCCTTCCTCCTTCCCTCCACTCTTCCTTTCTTTCCTCCTTTCCTCTGGGGTACCATGGCCTGACCTGGCTAACTGCACCAAGCCATGCCCCTGATCCTCACTGGTGAATTCTAGGAATGCACACCCCCTAAGCCACAGCCCCACCTCTTCTTTTACGATTCATTTGGAGACAGGGTTTTGCTAAGTTTCGCAGGCTAGTCTTGAACTCTCCACTCTCACACCTTAGCCTCTCAAGTGATGAATGACAGGTATTTACTACCACACCTAGCCTGACAGGGTCTTTCTACACCAGATCCTAGGGCTGCTCTCTCCTGCTCACAGCCTCCCACGGACTTCTGATGATAGACCCCAGATAAAGTCCCATATCCTCAGCAGTCCTTTGAGGGACAGAAATGTCTGTTCCTCTTCCAGCCTGCCAGGCTGGGTTTTGGGGACCCTTCCTAGGCACAGGCAGTGTGGACTTTGGTCCTGTAGTTCTCGCCCTGGCTCTGCTCAGCGTACCCCCCCTTCGACCTTGAATAAGCCTTCCCCTGACACTCTGTGGTGTCTCCTTATCAGACTGAGAACTCCTTTGGAGCAGACCCCGCTGACTGACCCTGGATTCCTAGGAACCACCAAGTGTTAGGATCTGGAGAGACCTCCAGGAGTTTGGGGGAGCGAATTAAAGTCTTTCTCATCTTGCATCTTGCTATTTACTTTTTCAGCTCAGCCTGACTCTTCCAAGACACTGTAACCCAGAGGGGATGGCATTAAGATCCTGTGGCATCCATCTTGCCCCTGCATGGTAGCACTGACTGCAGATACTGGGACCTGGCTGCTCCCTCTCCTCATCCAAGAGGAAGATGGAATTCAGGTCAGACCCTCCTGTCTCCAGCTCTGCTCAGTCTGGGACCTAGCACTGGGGACACCTCAGGGAAGTTGTTCTGAATTGATTTGACCTATGGTAACTGCTGACCATGTCCTTGGCTCCATGACAAGTGTTTCTAGGGACGTCCTCTCAAGTCCCTCCACCCCCTCTCCCCCTTCATTCCAGGCTCTCTCTAGAAGCTTTGAGACATTTCCTTGGTTCAGATTCAACTTGAAGCTACAGGAAAAGGACACAGAAGACCCAATGCCCTTGACAACTGGTCCTTCAGGGTTGTCTGTGCCTCCCAGAGACCAAGGCACTTTCAGGGTCCCCTCTCCACCCCACCCACTTCAGGGTCCCTTCTCCACCCCCACCCATTTTCCCAAGCTCTTTCTTCGAAGATCTCACCCCCTCCAGGTCCTCCAGTGACATCCAAAGCAGCTGGGATACCAGAAGGGGACCAGACATCTGAAAGCCTGCATTTATAAGCTCCTGGCCCAGCCTGGGTCTGGGTGGGGTTGGGTAGAGTGGAGTGAGAGGCAGTGGAAGGTGAGGTTTACAGGCTGGACGCCCTGGTGGCAGGTGCAATGCCAGACTAGGTTGGTCTAATGAGCATTTATTAGTCTGGAGTCATTGTCCGAGTCTGTAAGGAGGATTCCATCCAGGGGCAGTTCCTTGAAGGGAAGGGGCAGGAGGGCAAGTGCAGAAAACTGGAAGACAGCGAAACGCAGAGCCTGGGATCCCGGGTGGAGGTGTGGAAGCTGAATTCTAAAGCCATGCTTCTGGGGTCTGGGAGAGAGTTTTGAACTTGGATTCTGTTTTGTTGTCTAACACAGGTCTTGCCAAGCAGCTCAGGATGATCTGAGTTTGGGCTTGAGATCTATCAGCCCCAGTCTCCCAAAGGCTGGGATGACAGGTGTGTGCCACCATGCCGCACTGGAACTTGGGTCTGGATTTTTGTTAGTTTACGGGCTGAAGTGGTCTCAAATTCGGTTGTTATGACCTAAAGTCTACAGTGTGAAAATTAATTACTTTTATTTTTATTCATTAAAATATATTAAATTTGGGGCTGGAGAGATAGCTCAGTGGTTAAGAGCACTGGCAGCTCTTCCAAAGGTCTTGAGTTCAATTCCCAGCAACCACATGGTGGCTCACAACCATCTGTAATGAGATCTGGTGCCCTCTTCTGGCATGCGGGCATACATGGAGGTAGAATGTTGTATACATAATAAATAAATAAATCTTTAAAAAAATATATTAAGGGGCTGGAGAGATGGCTCAGAGGTTAAGAGCACTGGCTGCTCTTCCAGAGGTCCAGAGTTCAATTCCCAGCAACCACGTGGTGGCTCACAACCATCTGTAATGAGATCTGGTGCCCTCTTCTGGCCTGTCGGCATACATGGAAGCTGAACACTGTGTACATAATAAATAAATCTTAAAAAAATATATTAAATTTGCACACATGTGCACCATGTATCAACTGTGTCTTTCTAAGTTCATCTTATTGCTTTTATTTTGTGTGTGAGTGCACATGCGAGGTCGTGCACCAGTGCAGTGCACACATGCTAGCTGAGGTGCCTACACATCATAGCCCGTGGAGGTCAGAAGCTGTAGATTCCCAGGAGGGAGAGTTACAGGAGGTTGTGTGGGTTGCTACCGGACACCGGTGCTGGGAACCACGCTTAAGTTCTGTGGGAGCAGACTAGGTTCTCAACTGCTGAGCTGTCTCTGCAGCCTCTCTACCTTGTTTTTTGAGCAGATTCTCTCAGTTGGACTTGGAGCCCCCTGGTAGACCTAGACTGGTGTGGCAGCCGGCTCCAGAGACCCACCATTCCTGTCTCCCCAGGGAGTACAAACTCAAACTCCAGAGACCCACCCTTCCCGTCTCCCCGTGGAGTACAAGCTCAAGCTGGATTCTCACACAGGTTCTGTGGATTGAACTCAGGTCCTCAGGCTTGCCTGACAAGCCCTTTGTTCACTGAGCCGTGTCCCCACCCTAGAGAGTGTACTTTGAAGTCTGAGGTCCCATGCCTGGAGTCATCTGTGTCCTGGGCTCAGAGCTGTGACTAACTTCTGAGGCTCAGGCTTGTGTTCTGTATAGTTTCCTTCTTCTGGTGTCATCTCCTCCTCCTCTGGCCCACTATTCTGTCCCTACTGCCACATAAACTAGGTATGATAGCACATGCCTGCAACCCCAGCCCTTGGGGGCCTGAGGTCGAGGATCAGGAGTTCAGAATTTGCTTGCCCACACAGTGATCTTGAGGCTTACCTGGGATGCCCAAGACTTGCCTCAAACAATAACAGCAGCAGCAGAAAAAAAAAAAAAAAAAAAAAGAAAAAGAAAAAAAAAAAAAGAAACAGAGCCTGCTCAGAACCAGGCCTACTGTCATAAGGCTGTTTATTACAATCCAAGCACTTAGGAAGTGGAGACAGGAAGGTGGAGGTTTGATGTAGCCTGGGCTATTTAGCCTGAGGTAGGGTAAAATCCAACAAAACATCTGGACTCGGGACAGCCTGGCTTCTGGTTCTGGAATGCTACAGTGTTGGCCGTTGAGCATGTCCTCCGTGCTTAGTGCTCATTGAGGCTCTGTGTCTCGGTTCTGGCTTCCCAGGCGTTAATCTTGACTCCGGATTCTGCAACTGTAGACTGGAACCATCACAGAGATGATCCAAGGCTTCTGGAATCTGTGGCTGGCTCCTGGTGTCTCAGATCCCCGGAGGGCCTTGAGCAATAGCCTAGAACCTCGATAATGAGAAGGTTCCTCAAGCAGGAGGGACAGTGCTGAGGTCACACAGCCAAGCACGGCATCAGCTACAAGTTCTGTCCCTCCCTAGGTCTGGGAAGCTGTTGGCTTTATGGGACAAACCTGTGTGGCTGGCTCAGCCTCTCTGGAGCTACTGAACGCAGAGATCTTTAGAAGTCGACTTTCAGATTCCAGGACATTTTGTCTACCCATGTACTCAGAAACCCTGGAACCCAAGGTCTTAGAACTGTCCAGAATCACAGGCCTCCAGACACTCTAGAGTCCTGGAGCTTTGAATCTCCCAGTTTAAGTCTCCATCCTAGACCTGCAGACATCCTTGCCCCCCATGGCTAAACTAGTCTAAAAGTTCCCCGTATCCACTTGTCTGCCTCTCTCAGAGATGAGCTGGGATTTCTGTGGGACTTGGGCTGCAGCCCAGTGTTGTACTCAGATCATTGTGTCCTTGTCCCGTGCGCTGGCTCCTGGGCTTCTCTCCTTAATAGATAGAGTGAAGCACAGAAGGGGGCAAAGCTCCAGGACAGGAACCAAAAGCTATGGAGAAACCCTGTCTCGAAAATCAAAAAAAAAAAGAAAAAAAAAGAAAAAAGAAAAAAAAAAAAGAAAACCAAGTGTTCCTATTCCCAGCCTCTAGGTCTTGGAGCACCCTACCCTGGTGGTGGGGTGTGAGGCAGGGCTGTGAGGGTGGGTGAGGGAGCTCTTTGGGGGACAGCGACTTGAACTAAACTTCCCGCTATGATGCATGCTGCTGTGAGCATGCCCAGGCAGGTGCTGCACAGAGGGACAATCTAGGCACTCTCACACCCTGCCAAGTGCAGTCTGGGGCGTGGGCTTTGGAATGTGTCTGCACACCTCCTAGCGGTGACTTCATCTGTGTGTCCTTCCTGCCCCAGGCTGGTTGCAACCATCCTCTTGGGTGTCTTGGCTGACCCAGAAGACCTTGGGGATCAGGCTGGGTGCGTTCTTCCTCCTCTCTTTTTATACTTCTCCTTTTCACCTCCATATCTTCCTCCTCATATTCCCTCTCTCCCCCTCCCCTTCTCACTTTTCCATTTGTCTCCCTCTTTTCTTCTCTTCACATCCTTTCTTTCCTTTTCATCTCTCAAGGAGATTTTCTTTGATCAGCAGCTATGGCCCTAACTTTCAGACTCCTGCAGCCGCCTGCTTCCTGGTACCCCCTCCCACAATGTTTCCAGGACCCTGAAACTCTCTGACCTGCTGTCCCTACTGTTAGGTCTCAAACCCAGGACCCATGCTAACCGAGGTGCCTAACACATCACAACTGATGTTGGCTGCCAGGTTCCCCCAGCAGCTCTCAGTCCCTGCTGTTACAGGATCCTCGTGGCTGGCACCGGTCCCTGCCCTAAACTCCCCCCGCCCAGGGACTGGGATGTATTTTCTCTTCCCCCAACTGCTCTTCCTTTTATAATCTCAGCCATTTTGGCTACCAGCTCTTTTTGGCCCCTTTGGCCCTTTGACCTTTTGGTCTTTTGACCTCCTGGCTTCATGGTCTCCTTGTTCCTGGCTCCCCCTCTCCTCACATGACCTGGCTTGGTCCTACTGGTTGTGCCCTCTCTGGATCAATATGTTCTTCCTCATAGATACAATAAATTTTCTCCTCTGCCATACCTGCCATACCTAGGGTTGTCACAGTAGGGCAGTCATGTCCTTGGCCATACCTTGGGCAGCCACGTCCTCCGCCATCCCTAGGGCAGCCACATCCTCCTTTCTTTTCTTCTTTCACTCACTCATACATTTTCTTGGCCTTTCCCCCAGCCAGCCCTTTCCTGGTGACCTCTGCCAGGTCCCACATTTCTTGTCCCTCAGACTGGCTTCAGCTCTCCTTCTAACCTCGTACTGGTCCGTCACCATACCACCTCACTGCCTTCTCTCTCTGCAGTCTGTCCACTCGGTCATCTCCATGGTCCTACACCCTCCTGGCTCTCAGACCTTCTCTGATGTTTCCATTATCCCTGGGCATGGACTCCGCCCCTCAGTCTGGAGTTTCAGGTTTTCAGGGTGTCTTTGTTGGAGACAGTGCCCATGTATCCTGGTGCCCAGGGAGAGCAGATGTCTCAGTTGAGGGAACCTAACCATTCTTTATTGGCGCAGTTGTTGATGAATTCAGAGACTCAAACTGGATTCACAGAACCTGGCTCAGACCCCATTTTATTTACTTATTTTCTTGTCCATGGTGTGTTTGTGTGTGTGCATGTGTGTGTGCGTGCATGTGTGTGTGCACAGGTTTGTGCATGTGCATGTGTGCGTACGTGTGTGCATACATGCGTGCATGTGTGCATGTGTATGCACCTATGCACAGAGGCCAGAGGTTGACCGGTGCCTTTACCCTTCTTCATTGTATTTTTTGCTACAGGGTGTCTCCCTGAACCCAGAGTTTACCTGACCATTTAGAATGGCTGGCCAGTGAACCTCAGGGATCCTCCTGTCCAGGTCTCCTTAGTGTTTTGATTCCATGTGTGTCTCACTTTTATGTGGGTGCTGGGGATGGAATTCAGGGCCTCACATCTGTGCCACAAGTACTTTGCCAACTAAGTTATCTCTCCAGCCCCCATTTGGTGGCAGGATCTCAGGTATCCCAGGTTGAACTTGCTACATAGTCAAGGTTGACCCTGAACTTCTTTCGCAATCCTCTTGTCTCCAGCCTCCCAGGGCTGAGTTTACAGGCGTGTAACACCAGCCCTGATTTATGCCCAGCTGGGGATTTGGGACTCTGTGCATCCTAGGTGAGTGCTCTACTGACCTGAAAGCCCTGGATAAATCCAGACCTCTCCAGCAGGAAGAAAATAGCCAAAAATCCAAGCAGGAAGAGAAGAATCAGGAATCTAGGATTAGCCAGTTTAGTGACTGTTTCAGGAACTAGCTGAAGATGAAGTTAGATTGTAATCTTGAGAATAATCTTGAGAAATGAGTTTCCCCCTTGTGATTGTCATTGTAAGGTGTTTTAAGAACTAGCTGGTAATGACCTTGGGAGTGGTCCTGAGAGGCGTGGGGTTGCCCCCTTGTAATCTTCACTGGTATTTTCGGAATTTCCTGTGACACACTCCAGGCCAGTTCCGGATCACTGGGCTATGGTTTCTTCCCTTAAAAATTGCTTATCACTGGGCTGTGATTTCTTCCCTTAAAAATCGCTTCTCCCAGTTACTCCTGGTCGAACTCTCCCCCTGTGTGGGTTGTGAGTCTCGGCCCCAGTGCACTGGTTCCCATCTCATCATCATTAAAGCCTCATTTGATTGCAGCAAGGACGGTCTCTCGTGAGTTACTGGGGGGGTCGTGTTATCCCGAGACTTGAGTGAGTCTCCCGAGCACTGGGGGTCTTTCAGACCCAGCTGCACCCTGAACCTTTGTTTATTAGTCAATAATTTGGATGCCCTGGCACACCTGTCTCTCATCTGAGTCTCTTTTAAGAAACATTAATGAGGGGCTGGAGAGATGGCTCAGTGGTTAAGAGCTTTGCCTGTTCTTCCAGAGGTCCTGAGTTCAGTTCCCAGCAACCACATGGTGGCTCACAACCATCTGCAGTGAGATTTGGTGCCCTCTTCTGGCCTGCAGGCATACACACAAGTAGAATACTGTATACATAATAAATGAATAATTAAAAAAAAGAGACATTAATCAGAACAGTGCTTGTGCTGGCTCCCACATTAAGGTTTTTTTCTTTTTTCCCTGAAACACAAGGTTACTTTTTCAAGTTCTCATAGTAAATGACGGTGGTTAGATTCATTGCACACAAGTAGGCTGTGCATGAGAAAGACTGTCCCATGCTTCAAGACACAGATGTTGGGGGCTAAGAGCCTTGTCACACGATCACAAGACTATACAGTAAAAGTACAGCTGATAGGTTCATAGATAAATCTTCAGGAGTATGATCTGGTGGGGAACTCGGTCTACAGAGCTCCGGGAACACCTATCTTTTGGATAGTCACTGTCAATTCTGTAGAAATTCCGCGAAGCCATGGCTCTTCTCCCTTCAATAATGGGATTTACCCTGAAATATCCCAGCAGTGTATAAATTATTTATTGAGATAACTTCTTCCTGCATGGGCAATGAGGTGGGGCTCTGGAGTGAAAGCATTTACTCAGCCAAACCTTTTTTCTTTTCTTTTTTTTAAACATTTATTTATTTATTATGTATACAATATTCTGTCTGTGTGTATGTCTGCAGGCCAGAAGAGGGCACCAGACCTCATTACAGATGGTTGTGAGCCACCATGTGGTTGCCGGGAATTGAACTCAGGGCCTTTGAAAGAGCAGGCAATGCTCTTAACCACTGAGCCATCTCTCCAGCCCCCCCAAACCTTTTTTTCTTATGGTCAAAGCTGTAGAGAGTTAGTCCCCCAAAGTATCCTTATCACAGAGAAAGGAGCTCTGCAAAATATGTGGTCACATAAGAACCTTAATAGGAACAGGTACTGAGTAGGGGAGACAACATGTCTGCTCTGACTGATAAACAGACATGGGTGGCCTGAATTCTCTAGCAGCAGACTCAGGATGGTGTAATCTACCGGCCTTTGCTCTATTCTAACAAGCTATTAATATTCTGTATCTACCTGTCACTTTGGTTTCAATTAACACAAGATCATAGCCTAGGAGACTGTTTATGCCTTTACCCCTAGCGAGACAGGAAAAAGGCTTGAATCACTAAACCAGCCCCAAAGAAAGAAATTTCTTCTCACCTGGGTGCCAGAAGGCACCCTGCTGGGGCTGGAAGTCAGTAAATTCCCTTTGGGAGATGCAAATCAAGCACTCTCACCTTCTCTGCACTGGTTACCATGGTTACTATGGTTCCCAGCCACCTCGGCAGGAAGCGGAAGTGCTCAGAAAGTGCAAGAGCCCTGCTGTGCTTTTCTCTACAATTATTAATCAGAAGCTTCTAGCCTAATTAGTCACACTTAAGAAATGTAGTCAGTGCGCGAAAACCTCTTCTTTGAATTTTGTATTAATTTAAAGTTTCATTCTTAATCAATCCCCCTGGTGTCTGCAGGGGAGCCTCGCAGTCACACTCCCCCTCTGTTATTCTTTCGGTCCCTGCCCTAGCCACGCCCACTCCCATAACCTCTGACCTGCCCGTCGCCATCTTGGGACCCTTCCTCTTTCTGCTTCCTTGGCGCGCGCACGCGTTTTCTCTGTCTCTCTCTTCTTTTATCTCTTTTCTCTTCTTTTATCTCTTTTCTCTGTCTTTCTCCCTCTTCCTTAATAAATACTTATGGCTATTTCCTGTGTTTATGTGTCTGTTACCTGCCGCCACCATGGGCCAAGGAAGCGTGTCCTCCTGTAGCCGCTTTCTCAAGGCGGGCTCTGCTAGCCTGCCCGGGGATCATTTTTTAAGAATAACAAATGGTGCCGCGTGACTCCCGAACTGGGTTCTTTTCCACTTCGCCGGCCTACGACCCACTTGTTCCATCTACCTGGATGCAGCTCCTCCAAACAACAAATCAACTAATCGTGAGTGTCCCCATCTCAGCCAGCTTAATCATCTCTTCTAACTCAAGGGATTGACCCTTGAGCTCCCGGCAACCCTTCACGGTTTTTAGGGATGGGAGAACCTCCAACCGTGGGCCTTCAGGGCCTCGGTTGTTCCCTTCGCTGGCATTCAATTCGGCTTGTCTCCTGTGCTAAGCCTGTGCCTGAGAGGGCTGACCTTAGCCAGCCCCTCAGCTCACCCGCGCCTGGAGGCCCGGGGTCTCCAGTTCTCCCTTTTTTCTTTTTTCATTCCTTTTCTTCCTTCTTTTCGCCGTAACAGCTGCTACGGTGCAGCACGCCACTACGGTGCGGCCTGACCTTGGCTGAATCCCTCCTGCCCGGGAATCCCTCTCCAGTCGGAGGCTCGAGTCGATTCAGCCAGGTTATAACACCCCCCCCATCGAATCGGACGCCTTTTCATAGGGCCTGCGGGTGTTCGGGTGTTCGTGCCATCTGCGTCTTGCCTTAATGGGGAGCCGTTCTTGTTGTAGGCTTGAGGTGCCACAGTTTTTGCAGGTGTTTGCACGGTCTTGACCACGGGAGCCAATCCATCCAGACCTATCACTCTGGCTTCATCTTTTAATGCCTTACACTTATTCGTTTCTGTCCAAATAAATGGCCCCATTAAAACTATATACGGCCATTTTTTGGTTCCAGCCTTTTGCCCCTCCCCTCTGCGGCTTTTGTTGTGGCATGGCGGGCTTTCCAACGGAGCAGACTACATGTGTCGGTCGCCATCTTGGCTGAGGGCCAGATCACGTGACCTCACTCTCCTGGTTTTAACCTGCTTCTTCACTCAGTTTTCACTAAACTCCTCATGCTAACTCTGTTAAATATGTTTTGAGCAATGGTCATTTGACAGGCCTTTGATAGGGCCTGTCAGAGGCATCCACGTTGCCCAATTTTTGTTTACTCTCTATGTATAATAATTGTTTATTACATCTTATTTCAGACTACAAGACATGAGTCTTGTATTTTAAACTGGTATGTACCTTTAAGTCTCTTAAGCTGTTCTCTACCATTGTCAGTTTTGCCGCTAACCTTATATTTCAAGCAGCTTTTCCCTCTCTTTTTACAAATGTAAATCTTACCTGTTGAGAGCCAATTTGGTCAAGCTCAGACCCAACTTTCCAAACAAATTCTACACTATAGTTATACATGATAAACAGCCCTCAACTGCTCAGAGATCTGGGGAATGTGATATTTAAGTATTTAATTATTAAAAAAACTTTTCACAACAACAAAAAGAGACAGGTTGGCTCCTAGCAGCAGCTCTCTGCTCCCTCCAAAGAAGACAGAATACAAAGAAGACAGTCATGCGCAGAACAACGTCTTTCTGCATCTCACTTCGACTGCAGAGCACTGACCATTGGGAAAACCTGCCTTTCATCTAAACTAAAGACCTCTAGACATGGATGGAATCACCGGAATCGACAGCCTAGCTGCTCTTCCTACAGATTTCTTAGCCCACAGGATCTTCTGGGGCCTGGCAGGCCCTGTGCTAAACAGCAAAGCTCAAGTACAACCTTCAGCGACCATGGAGGACCCAAAAAGAGTAGCTCTAGGTGCTAACCAAGTAAGTTCTCTGTCATTTTTTAATCAGTAACTCAAGTAAAATCTTATCCTTCTCAAAGATCTCTGACAGTTTGACAGCTGAGAGGTTTCGCCAGGTTGAGGTTTTACAAGGTGACCTCACTAAACAAATTTCAAACCAAATTTATCTCTTATGCTACAGTCATTATATATGTCTAAAACTTCTGTTTTCACAAACCCAAGGAGTTCTCATGAGTTCCAGGGAGCCAAATTAAAGAATCCACCTTAAACAGGTCAGATACATCCCCCTCGATTCCCTGGTCCTAAAATTTTTTCTTTTAACCTTAATTTAACTTTGTTCTTTGTTCTGCCAATACCTTAGGCCATGCCACAAACACTAGTCAAAAGCAAAGAGACCAGCTATGCCAGGATGTTCCCAGCACCCCAGCCTTCTATCGCCCCCCCCCCAAGACGACGCCCACAATCAGCCCGAAGCAGTCTTGAGAATTCGCCGCCCCAATTCCTTCAAACTGAAGTGTCTAATTTGCTTTTTATCAAAAGCAAGATGTGGGAATGTTATTCTTTCAGTCCCTGCCCTAGCCACGCCCACTCCCATAACCTCTGACCTGCCCGTCCCCATCTTGGGACCCTTCCTCTTTCTGCTTCCTTGGCGTGCGCACGCGTTTTCTCTGTCTCTCTCTTCTTTTACCTTTCCTCTCTCCTTTTATCTCTTTTCTCTGTCTTTCTTTCTCCCTCTTCCTTAATAAATACTTATGGCTATTTCCTGTGTTTACATGTCTGTTACCTGCTGCCACCGTGGGCCAAGGAAGCGTGCCCTCCTGTAGCTGCTTTCTCATGGCGGGCTCCGCCAACCCGCCCGGGAATCGTTTTTTAAGAATAACACCCTCTGAGACAGGAGGCACCCTCTTTGTCAGATTTACCTGTTTTTGTGATCCTATGAAATGCAAGTTTGGTGCCATGCATTGTTACCGCCTATGGAATTGCTAACTATGTCTGTGTGGTTATATAAACTGAAAGCCTTGTGGGGAGCGTCCCTTCTTTTTCACCCAAAGAATAAAAGCATGAATGTGCTTTAATCAATTTGTTCAACCCCTCAGACCCCACCCCCCAAAATTACCTGGCTTGAGAGAAAAGGAAACACAGAACATGCAACAAACCCGCTTAGGAGTTTATCAGAGGGGGTGTGCACAGGCCTGGGGAATTGGTGTGCAGGGAGAGAGAGAGGAGAAGATGGCGCCTCCAGCTTTTAAAAGTTGCCTAGCGCATGCACACGGGGGGGTTGACATGGCTATGTCATACACAGATGACACAGATGACAGGCTTACACATTTCTGGTCCCTTTAAGGGACAAGCCACGCCCACCCCCAGTGACCATCCCCCCCAACCCTGGCCCTTGCCATCTTGAAACTCTCTTACTGTCCTCTTTGACGTGTGCACCCGTGTCTCTGTCCCTCTCTCTCTCCTTTCTCTTTTCCTTCTTTCTCTCTGCCCCTCCATTCTCCTTTTCCCCTCCATAACCCCCTAAATAAATGTCCACTCCGGAGTTTGGCATAGGGGACTCACTAGCATTTCCTGCCACTAGCTGTTCTGGACCCGCCGGGCACCCACTGTGAGCTCGCTGCCCGCTTGGGTGGCTCTCCTGGGAAACTGAGAGTCTCTGCCTTGGGACTGGCTGTTCCCAGAGCTCGCTGCCTGCCTACAGCTGCTCGGGACTCGCCAGCATTTCCCCGCTGCAGGGATTTAAATAACAAAAACCATGCATGTGTGCACATGGTTCATGTGGGGCCCTTTAACATTCAGGCAATTGCCTGAGGGCTTGCCTGCATGTGCATGGCTCTAGAACCTGGAAGTGCAGTCTTATTTGTGGCTGAATAATTACGCCCCCCCCCTTTTTTTTTTTTAGCCAATTTTCACTTGCTGTAGAAGTCCTGTTCTGAACCCTGAGGGAGTACTGAGGCTGGTACTCAGTAGCCTCCAGCAGATTCTGGTGCCAGGGTATGAAGCAGGGCTGCTTGATTGTCTTAGGCTGGGGTGATGGGAAGGCATAAAACCTCCCTGGGGTTGAGTGAGGTAATGCCTGTGGAGCAGGGGTGCCAATCTTAAAGTCAGGCTAATGCTTAGAGACTAGTGAGCAAGCAAAACAAAACAACAACAAAACCACTCAGCTGTGTGGTTCAGGCATGGGCTCTGGAGCAAGGTGGGCTGAGTTAATTCCTGCCCAGACCCGTGCTGCTGTGTGCCTTTGGCAATTCTCTTCATTGACAAGGCAGGAATGGTAACTCTCTCTCTCTCTCTCTCTCTCTCTCTCTCTCTCTCTCTCTCTCTCTCTCTCTGTGTGTGTGTGTGTGTGTGTGTGTGTGTGTGTATGTGTGTGTTGCTGGGTGGATTCCCTGACAGCTGGGAGTCAGTGTTGAGTTACAGAGGCCAGGGAAGCAGACAGCATCAAGGAAGAGGATTTTTTGTTGTTGTTTTTTGGTTTTTTTTTTTTGAGACAGGGCTTCTCTGTGTACTCCTGGCTGTCCTCAAACTCAGTCTGTAGACCAGGCTGGGTCGAACTCAGAGGCCCGCCTGTCTCTGACTCTGGGTTTACTGGGATTGCTGGGCTGTGGTTTCTTCCCTTAAAAACCCCTTCTCCCAGTTACTCGGGGTCGAACTCCTCCTCTGCGTGGGTTATGAGTTTTGGCCCCAGTGCACTGGTACCTGTCAATAAACCTCGTGTGATTACAGCAAATATGGTCTCTCATGAGTTACTGGGGGGGGGGTAGTGTTATCGCAAGACTTGAGTAAGAATCTCCCCACACCGAGGGTCTTTCAACCTCTGATTACTGAATTTGGGTTAGCAGAAATTCAGATGATGTTTTGGTATAGATAATGTTAAAAACTGTTTTATCCTGTTTTTTTTTTATTGAAAATCTGGCTCTAGAGTTGGATTATGGCTCTTCTTTTGCTAGACCCGTGCTTATTTAAAAGTTTCCTCTGTCACTCTGTCAGTCTGAGCCCCCAACACAATGACAAGAAGAAAACAAAGCAGAACAGTCACATTCTGTAGCTTCAGATTTATAAGTTTATTTTGTCAGATACTATAAAAAATCTGTCAAAATTAAAGTAAAACTGGTTAAAAGTTAATTAGTAACACTGGGAATTGATAACTTAAAGCGCTGGGTGGTGGTGGCGCACGCCTTTAATCCCAGCACTCAGGAGGCAGAGGCAGGCGAATCTCTGTGAGTTCGATGCCAGCCTGGTCTACAAGAGCCAGTTCCAGGACAGGCTCCAAAGCTACAGAGAAACCCTGTCTCGAAAAACCATAAGGTATGATTCCATTTTAAGTTTTGGATTGCCATTTTGCTAGAGTTAAAAAAAAAATCAATGCCACATGATCTTACCACCATCTTAATTAAAGGTGACCAAGTGGAGTGGGCCTAACAGATCTCCAAGATAGTTTGGGTTGGGATAGATTTATGCATGGTGACTCATGTCCCGTTCTAAAAACAAGGTTTTATATATATGATTTTAAGTATTAAAGCTACACCTCAATGTTTTATGCCATTCTGCCAGCTAGACTTTGTTAATTAAGAGTCACCCAGGTGATAATGGTTATAAAGACATAAAGGGATCACAGGAAATAGCTGAGGTTTACAAATGTATGGCAGGACTAGAGCCCCAAAGAATGTGCAGTTGCAACAATGGACCTTAACATTTTAGAAATGCCAGTGCCAGAGGATCATCACCAGAAGCACCAACTACAGTGAAATGGAGCAGGCTGAGATCTAAATGACAGGCTGTTTATATGCTGTCGAGGGTGGGACTGTCAGGAGCCATTTTTCCTCCTAAAAATCATCACAGGAACCATCGCCCTGGGGAGTCTGCAGAGAACCCCACACCCATAATTATGTTAAGAATCGTTCTATTGACAGAACCTACCCCACACCCAATTAAGCTGTTAATGGAGAACTATCTGTTAACGGAACCCCCCTCACATTCCAGCTATCCAGGGAACTAGGTGTGTCAACTTGTGACTGACCTCCTGGCCTACGTGACCTGACCTAACGTAACCTCCTGGCCTATGTGAGGAACCTGAACCACGTGACCTGGACCACGTGGCAAGATCCCGTACCCCTGCCCCCCAAGGCCCTCATCCAGGGGCTATATAAGCAGCAACCAGGACTCTAATAAATGGAGGCTGTGACAAACTTAGCATGGCTTCTTTCTTCTTTCCTAGCCCATTCTCTTACAGATAGCACCCCTCCGTGACCCTAGAGTAATTGACTGCAGGGTGGGTTACAAACCCCTAGACTGAGTGACCCACCCAAGGCAATCTACATGGGACCAAAGAAGTACTTTATTTTTAATATTGCAGGAAGACATTTAATAAATTTAAATTTTTTTAGGAAAAAAGTTTTTAAATAAATTTATAAGGCTGTGGGACATCTGTGCTTATAAAATGTTTTATATTGTTAAATAATTGAACCTAAAATAAAAGGCTAAAAATTAGGGTTAGAGCCAGAAGCACCAAAAGCTAACCAGAATCAGAAATGTTCATTTCTTGTGATGCAGAAGACAATGACCTGAGCAGTTTGATAGAGGACTTGGAACAGTTTCTATAGATCAACAGGAAGGTAGGCCTGAGTTTCAGTTTGCCCTAGGGCAATGCTAGCTCTTAGAATCTCTCTTGATTCCATTTCACATTGGGAACCTGTTCCTTGCCTTCCAGGGGACAGCATTAACAGCTAGATAGAAATTTGTTTTGTTTTTACCCTCAGTGCTGTGGGAGCACATTCCGCTCCTTCAGCCAGTAGTCTTTAAAATACCAGCCCACTTGGGTGTGGTCTCTTATACTATATATGCCCATTGTAAAGCGTGCAATCTGGCATCTGGTCTAAATCTGTGGGATTTAGTTGCTGTTCCCTGTTTCAGCAGAGGATTGTGATCTAAATAAATAACATTCTATTTATAATAATTATTCTCAATTCTGAGCTAGTGTGGGATTTCTTTCAAGTGTCCATCTTCATCTGGCACCCAACTATTTGGTTTTAGAACCACATGCATGCCCTCTGCCATGCTCTGAGCAGGCCCAGCTCAGCACAAGTCCTCCCTCAGCTCACCTCAGCTGTGGCCTGTGTGCGGAGCCAGCAGTTCATATAGAATTTCTGCACAGCGGCTTTTCTTGCTACGGGTCAGCTGCAGTTCTTTATATTTTCTCTCTACATACCTTGGAGTGGCTTCAAGTCACCACGCACCCCACCATTTGCCTCCCACCAGCACGCACCATGGAAACTCGGGCAAGACATGGGCTTCCCTGGTCTGAGCCAGCTGTTCCATGGCTTCTAACAATTTGCATTTGCTATTCCACTGCTCTAGAGACATCTGCAGAGCATACAGTCTGATTTATATTACATAACTGTTTTTAATCTGAGCATATCTTTGAGAATTTCACTCTAAAATCAGATTCAGACCAGCCATATGACTCCATCCAAGTGTGCCACTAGGCCCAGCTGTGTTTGTTTTGTAGGTGGCCCGCAACACCTACTGGCAGGTAACAATTATTGCACCTACTCTAGATCAAAATCAACCATAGGTAAGATTTATAATTTGAAATATATATTATAAATTTATAATTTAAAAGGGCAATATGTTGGACAACCTAACCATCCAGGGCTTCAATATCTTCTTTACTTACACCATGTATGAAGGTTTACAGGACTTATATGATTTCCCTCTGATATCCCTATTTTTGATTGTGGGGATTATTCTTGTCCTCAATATTGTTTTCTTAAAAATATGATTTGATAATAGGGCTAAGGATGATGTGCTTTTAGAAATGGTACAGTCTTTACAGACTAATACCAAGCTTTTCAAAAAAGAGGTTGAAACTCTGAAGGATACAAACAATTTAACTAACAAAACCCAGTCAACGGAGGACTTCTAGAAATGGTACAGACTGATAGTGATTTATTAAAACGAAAATTCAGCTCTCTGGAGAAGGATACAGCCGATTTGGCACATAAAAGCAAGTCAATGACAGTGGGTGCTAAAACATTAATTTGGTAAATTAAAATATGTGAACCATACTGTAGACCCATACTCAGGTTTTCAATGGGCTTTAATCTCAGAAAAGGTTGATTTAATAATCACACATTTATTAGAAGTTATGACCATAATGGGCACTCCTGCACAAATTACACATTAACACATTATTAACACATTACAGGGTATACCAAATGATTCTACAAGTCAGGCAGTTACAGAAAGATCAAATTATACTATAAAGAATATGCTGGCTCTTCCTGTAGGCAGCCAGAAGTGACCTGTGAAGATGGTTCGCTACTCTCTTGACCCAGAAAACCCTACAAAATCATGCAAATCGAGAGGATCAAACCTTTGGGTTCACATAAGAACACCCAAGAAACGGCCCAGGCCATCATGGGTATACAGATTGGAAATGCCACCGAGTATCTGAAAGATGTCACTTTGAAGAAGCAGTGTGTGCCATTCCGACGGTACAATGGTGGAGTCGGTAGGTGCGCCCAGGCCAAACAGTGGGGCTGGACACAGGGTCGGTGGCCAAAAAGAGTGCGGAATTTTTGCTGTACATGCTTAAAAATGCAGAGAGCAATGCTGAACTGAAGGGTTTAGATGTGGACTCTCTGGTCATTGAGCACATCCAGCACTCATGGCTGGATTAACCCATACATGAGCTCCTACCCCTGCCACATGGAGATGATCCTCACTGAAAAGGAACAGATTGTTCCAAAGCCAGAAGAGAAGGTTGCACAGAAGAAAAAGATATCCCAGAAGAAACTGAAGAAACAAGAACTTCTGGCACGGGTATAAATTCAACATGAAATAAATGCAGATAAAAGTAAAAAAAAAAAAAAAGAATATGCTGAACAAACAGCAAGGGATAGAAAATACCCCCAGAAATAGATTGCATAATGCTTTATTATCCTTGAATTTTTTTAACGCTAATGAGAAAGGAACAACGGCAGCAGAGAGTCATTGGATAATAGAAAAAACTTCTGAATTGAATCAACCAGTATATTTCAATGATGTGTTGACCTCACAGTAGAAACCAGGAGATGGGGGCTGGAGAGATGGCTCAGTGGTTAAGAGCATTGCCTGCTCTTCCAAAGGTCCTGAGTTCAATTCCCAGCGACCGCATGGTGGCTCACAACCATCTGTAATGGGGTCTGGTGCCCTCTTCTGGCCTGTAGGCATGCGCACAGGCAGAATACTATAAACACAATAAATAAACCTTTAAAAAGAAGAAGAAGAAGAAGAAGAAGAAGAAGAAGAAGAAGAAGAAGAAGAAGAAGAAGAAGAAGAAGAAGAAGAAGAAGAAGAAGAAGAAGAAGAAGAAGAAGAAGAAAGG
>NW_026068073.1:2093889-2100134 GCF_014885135.2 Alexandromys fortis
TTCGAGACAGGGGTTCTCCGTAGCTTTTGGTTCCTGTCCTGGAACTAGCTCTTGTAGACCAGGCTGGCCTCAAACTCACAGAGATCCACCTGTCTCTGCTTCCCGAGTGCTGGGATTAAAGGCATGCACCACCACCGCCTGGCTGTTTGTTCTTTTTTAAAAAGGGGGGATAATAATAGTAATAGAGTGAATGCTTGTGAGCAATTATTTATGGATAATTTACATTGGTATAGTTTTTTGTATATTGATACAAGTTCAAATTATATTTGTTATTTCTGTTTACAATATTTGTACACCTATGCAAAGTTATTCTGTCAGACTGTATATATGCATGCTTCTACCTCTGTTTAGTACATTTTGTATATTGATACAACTTTTAGGATATATTTTGATTTTGCATTATATTTTACTCCTACCTCTGATCAAGATACTTACACATTGTTTACATTTTGCAGTCGTTGTCCTCATTTGTTACACATTTGTTTACAGATTATTTAATATTCTGATATGAAGTTTTAGACTTTAAGTTATACAGGTATTAAATATTATAGGTCAATAGTTGTTCAGGTTTGTTGTACATATAGTCAGATTGATTAGGTTCTTTAGATACATAGAGATTGTATTTTGTCTATATAGGCAATCTTCAACCACTTGAAGGATCTGTAGAACAAGGCATTTAAAGAACTTAGGATTCTGTTGACATGAGACACGATTGCTCTTGAGAGCACCAATCTACTGAGAATGTTGGGCACCAAAGACACTCCCCTCGGAGTTTGTTTTCTTCATGGCAAAGTGGCCTTTGGGCAAGGAACTGCCCATACCTCAACCACTGACAAAGAACATGGTATCTGGAAATGATAAGCAGGACACAAGGAAAAAGATTGTCAAATCTTGCCAAGACAGGTTAAGATGGTTCTGAAAAGTTTCCTGCCTCTGAAAATGGTCTATCAGTTACACAAGGCCTTAGCCAAAGTTGGTTGCTTCAATGTTGCAAAACTAGACTTAGGTAGCTAATTGTCTTCATCATATATTGCTTGCTTTGGAAGCTGCTTGATCGTACTTTCTGCTTGCTCAAGTAATATTATCTCCCTTCTCACACCTTCGATGGGGTTGAAGATTAGATAGTCATAGTTACCGTCCTCTTATGATTTAGCCAAGCCATTTCCTATACAATACTTAGGTTCCTTAGGTTAGAATGTTTATTAAAACATTTAGCATGCATTCCTTGCTTAATATTATTTATGCTGGTTGTAATTCTAATTATACTTGATATCTGTTCCTCATGTATATAGTTATGTATTGATTTGGAACACTCTTATTTAAACAAAAGGGGGAGGTGCTATGGGAGCACATTTTACTCCTTCAGCCAATACCCTTTAAGATACCAGCCCACTTGGGTGTGGTCTCTTATACTATATATGCTAATGTATAGTGTGTGTCAGGTCTCTTTTCCGACTGCAGCATTCGGTTGCCATTCCCCATACTAGGAGAGGATTATGATATGTACGTTTACCGCCTAAATAAATAACTCTCTATGATCAATTCTGAACTAGTGTGGGATTTCTTTTAAGTGTCTTTTTTCACCTTGGAATGACTAATTCAGTTTCTTTATTAGCTTCAATTCAAAATCATTGCAGAATGTAAAGTTCTAGTCTTATGAAAGCTGCTAACTTATTATAGACTGTTAGGAAATATAAGTTAGTCAGTCATCCTTAAAGTATTGATAAAATTAATTACTGTAATAAGCCTTATTTACTTCCCTGTATATGTTTTCAAAGTCAAACTCTAGGCTGCTCTCATACTTCAGAGATCTACAGGATATGGCATTTAAAATAATGATTAAAAAGCTGTCTATATTAGACAGAAAGTCCGAGATCCTAGCAGTGACCCAAGGTCTCCAGAGAAGATTATGGGACACCATGATGTCTCCACCTGGATTATGATGACTCTGACCACTGGGCGAGATGCCCCAGTGCAACACCTGCTGCCAGGACCTGGTCCAGACTGAGAGCAAACAGCAGGACATTGGAGAATTGATTGCACAACTTTTGCCTAGACAAAATAAGGTCAGTTGTAACACCCGGTTTTGGTGTTACACCCTCAGTACAGTTCGCGCGCAGCTGTACCGAATGCGAGTCCGGGCAAGGGCCTGGAGATTGAACTCACGACACAGAGACCAGGGTCATTCGATAGGAGATCAAGCGAATGCCGTTTATTCAGACTTGGGGAAGCCCTTTTCTACCTAACTGCAGCACAAAGATCTCACCACCCAGGGAGGTGGGAAATAAACACACAGGAAACTTAGTTAACAATGGAGAAGATTGCCTGCAACTAAATCACCAGGTGGGGCAGGGATAGCACGGAAACACACAGGAAGCTTAGTTAACAAATAACAAACTGTCCCCGCCAATGCACCCCAGGAATAAGGGAGACCAGGGCCCTACAGTCAGTATTTTTCATGTCCCTTTTTCACAGGAAAGAAAAATTCACCTTATGGGTCTGGCTAAGACACTTCTGCCTCCAATGCTATGAAGATCAGGGTATTGTTAAGTTTTTTTTTTTTTTGGCCCGGTAAGCCTCTCCGCCAATACAATAATTCAAATTAGACCTAACAAACCAAATTAGAAGAAACCCAGGTTTAATGGATGCCAGCACACCCAGGCAGCTCCAGGAGAATACATGGAGAGGGAAAAGGGGAGACTGTGTTTGTTCAGGGGGGGGGGGATAGTTTAAATAGCCCGTGGGAGTGGTCCTGACCCTCCCTGGGGAGGGGGTCACCTTTTGGCAGTCTTTTTCAGGGGTGGAGTTTGGACTGAGGCAACTCCCCTGGGGAGGGACCTCCAGCCAAACATTCCAGACTCCTTGTATATATGGATGCCAGGGGGCTAGGGTAAAACTTCCAACAAAACAGTACAGAGTTTTTGGATAAAGGGACACTGGCTCAAGTCTGGCTACTTGTAGGCCCATATTTCTTTATGGCGTGGCAGCCAGGCCCTGGAGCCATAGGCCCCACCTGAGGTGGTCACTAGCCCTGCAGACAGGCTGTCACTACCTAACAAAGGGTCAGGAAGTTGTTGCTCCTTTCTTTGTAATTTGGAGGATGCCTTATAGACATGCTGATTCAAGCCTACACAACAACTAGCAGATACAGCAGACAGGTAGATGCAGACGTGACAAAACGCCATTCACCTGGTTACCTAGGAGACAGGTCTGGTGTATCCCCCCCCCCCCTCCGCTCAGTTTATGTGTTGGTATAAAAGCTGTTTGGATAATAAACATGGGCAGATCATCAGGAGAGAAGAACCCTGAGATGCCCTTCCATCGTGACCGTGTAAGCCATGTCTAGTTGTTCCTTGAGTCTCTGTACCAGTCCAGTTAGGGAAAATAGTTATCTATGTTGGAGCCCACCCACAGGCTCTAACATAATGGCGCCCAGCAACATGGTACTGACCACTGAACCCCCAGATGAATGCCGGATGAAGATCAAGAAGTATGAGAAAGAACGTGGTGCTGACCGCTGAACTCCATGAAAAGCTGGAAAAAGGAAAAGACGAGAGAGATCATGAATGCTGACCGCTGAACCCCAAGAGAAAGGAGAAAGGATGGAGGAGAATGTGAGGCAGATCTGCGCACCCCAAAAAGCAAGGAAGAAGTGACCAGACTTGAGGAACCCGCGAGAAAAAAATTGGTGGATGTGTGAGTAATGTGCGCTTAGATAACAAAACGGGACAGTAATATCGGAAGAAAAACTTGTAAATATAGAAATATGGGACAAGGAGAAAGCAATCGGATGGCTATGCAGTTGATTGAAGATATTTTAAAAGACAGAGGAGAGTACAGCAGCAGCAGATACAGATACAGAAACAATGGCAGAGTTATTGAGAATCTATAAGCGTGATAGACGCAGAATCGCAACTTTTATTGATTGCTAAATGAGTAGGAAAGGTGAAGGAAAAATGACTTTTGGCACAAGAATCACCAAGTTACCGCTGAGATTGAGTAGCCAGGTGCACGCAGTAGCCAGCTAATCTAACTCACCTGCGGGAAAAGGCAAGCAGGAGCAAGAGTAAGTTTAGAGAGCAAATTTAACATCACACAGTCTATAGAACAGAGGAGAGGATTCAGAGATTCTCCCAATTTTATGATTTACAAGTTAAAATAGAAAACATAGTTAAAAATCTGCCCGCCAGAGCTGTGGAAGGCAGTCTAACAGAAGGAGAGAGTATGTGTCCTACCCCCTGCCATGCGGCGCATCTTCAAGACAGGTTTAAATTAAGGTAGCCTCTGAGATAAGCAGGTTAAAATGCTTCTTTTCCATTTCACAATTTTGCTTCTTTGTCAAAAGTCTGCTGTTTGTAGGCAGGTGAATTCGTATCCAAGGTGGATTGATTACAGTACTGTGGCTCTGTAGTAAAGTTTAAAGTTAGAGATTGTAATGTATTCAGAAGTTCCTTGATTGTCCAGGATTTTAAGATTGTTTAGGCAATCCTGAGTTTTTGTCTTTTCTTATAAGGTGGAGGATTGTTTTTTCGAAGTCCGTGAAGAATTTTGTTATAAGTTTAATGGGCATTTGCATTAGGTCTGTAGATTGCTTTCAATAACATGGTCAATTTTGCTGTGTTGGCGCTGTTTTTACAAGAGAATAGGAGATCTTTCCATTTTCTGATGGCTTAGATTTCTTTCTTCAAAGATTTAAAGTTCTTATTATAGAGGTTTTTCAATTTGTGTGATTAGAGTTACTCAAAGATATTTGTGGTATTTATGGCTATCTTATTCATTGTGTGTGTAGAAGAGATATATTTGGGTTGTTTTCAGATTCTGTGTATGATAAAGTGATTCTGCTGTGAACATAGTTGAGCAAGTGTCCTTGTGGTATGGTTGAGCATCTTTTGTACATAGACCCAGAAGAGGTATAGCTGAGTTTTAAAGTAGTTTGTTACCTAATTTTCTGAGAATTTGCCATACTGGGATCTAAAGTGGCTGTACCAGTTTACACTTCCAGCAATGGAGGAGTTTTCTTCTTTACCCCACATTCTCTTAAGCATAAGTTGTGAGCAGTGTTTTTAATCTTGGTCATTTTTGCAGGGATAAGCTGGAGTCTCAGAGTTGTTCTGGTTTACATTTCTCCAATGGTTAAGGATGTTATATTTGAGCATTTTTTGAATGTCTTTCAGTCATTTTAAGTTCATCTATTGAGAGTTTTCAGTTTAGGTCTGTTGCATATATTTTTATTGGATTAATTGTTCTTTTGGTGACTAATTTCCTGAGTTCCTTGTATGTTTTTGAAGTGGATTAGTGATTGGTGAGGATATTTTCCCATTCTATAGGCTATTATGTCTTATTGACTATGTCCTTTGCTATACAGAAGCTTCTCAGTTTGTCAAACTTTTGACCATCTTGTATTAGCAACCATTGATGATTTTGTGTGTATATGTGTTTATGTGTGTATGTATTTGTTTGTGTGTGTGTGTGTACATGTGTAGTTGTGCGTAGTCCAGAGGACCACCTCGTGTGTTTCCTCAGAACTTGTCCACCTCATTTCACGAGACAGCGTTTTACCAGTTGGGGCAGGCTGGATTCGATCTCCATCTGCCTAATACTGGGATGGAAACATGCTACCATGCCCGGCCTTTATGTGGGTCCCAGGGATTGAACTCAGATCCTCCTTCTGAGTAGCAAGCGCCTTAAAGCTGAGCCACCGCCAGTAACCTGACGCCTCTTGCTCGAGTCAGCGGTAGTTCCTTCACAGACTTCTGTTTCCCTTCCCAGCACATTCCTGGTCCTCTGTCCTGTGGAGCATTCGAAGAACCAACAAAGGTCAGAGTGGCGGGACCACAAGGATCAAAGAGGAAAGTGGCCCCAGACATGAGGTGCAGAACCATCCTCTGGCTTGGGAGTTGGGGGTGGAGCTGGAGGCAGAGAGGAAGGCAGTGAAGAAATGAGGGGTGGGGAGGTGGGAGCAGCTGCCCTCTGAGACAGAGGCAGGTCAGTCTCCTCTGAGACTGTAGGAGCTGAGCTGGAGCGCGGACAGCTGGGGAAGGCTTGCAGAGGTAAAGCAGGCATTTCTAAGCCTTTCTTTAGATGGCAGAGGCAGGAGCATCACCAGCTCCAGGCCAGTCTGGGCTGCGTAGGAAGCCCCTTTCTTACAAACCAGCAAACCAAAGCCCACTGTGAAGAGCCCCCCCTTCTCTCTCTTCTTCCTTCTCTCCCTCCCTTTTCCCTTCCTCCCTTCTTACCTGTCCTTC
>NW_026068073.1:2101245-2109181 GCF_014885135.2 Alexandromys fortis
GAACAAAACTTATCCACAGTCACAAGACTTTCCGAGCTGGAGTCGAACACTGAGGAATGGGAAGGTGGGATCCTAACTTGGTGTGTGTCAGCCTGGGACACACAGGCCGCAGTCTCAGAGACCCGGGTGGCAAAGGCTCGGGCCTGGGAGACCCATGCTTTGGAGGCTCAGGTAAGAGGTGGCCCACAACCTAAGCCCAGTGCCACAAAAGAAGCAACTGTGACAACCTCAGAGGAGACAAGATATATGAGCAGGGAAGAGAGTGACGTCTTCCTTCCCCGTCAGCTCTGGTCCAGCAAGCTTAAGTTCATCCTGGCCATGGTGAGCTACCTGCTGATGCCGATTCAGCTCTGGCGCTTTGTCTCACAGTGGCTTCACAAAGGAGGCTGTAAGTCTGGGAACCCAAGAGGCACAGAGAAGTGAGGCTGCCCCGGCTCCCAGTGATAACATCTGTGAGGGGTCTGGATACCGGAGAACAATAGAAACCATGTTTCTGAGACCCAGGGTCAGGAGAAGCAGAAGTGCAGGGTTTTAAGCATAGGCCAGCGGGATAACCAGGAGGATGCTGAGGGGAACTAGGCGTCTGAGACCTCTAGGAATAAGGAGCGTGACCAGTATGGACTGTGGAGCCAGCAAGCCTCAAGCCCATGGCCCGAGGGAGGCTGCTGTTGGTGAGGAAGGACAGGCACTGTGGGCCCGAGGCTCTCAGAGTCTTTCTGCCTTCTCTCCACAGGCAGCTTTCTTATAATGTACACCTTAATGTTGTTCTGGATTGGAATTCCTCTGCTCTTCCTGGAGATGGCCGTTGGCCAGAGGGTACAGCGTGCCAGCATTGACCTGTGGAAGGCCCTGGGTCCCTGATTTGGTGGACTGGGATACAGCTCTTTCTTGGTGAGGAGCCCCAAGCTTCCCAAGCCTGCCCCTACAGCTGCGCCTCACCCCTCACTCCCTGCCCCTGCTCTTCCTCCCAGACACGTCTCCCTGCTCTCCAGGTGTGCTTCATCATCAACACCTACACGAATCTGTTTAATTCCTGGATCCTCTTCTACATGAGCCACATATTCTACTTCACTGTTCCATGGCAGCACTGTCCCGTTCAAAGGAACTCCAGTAGCTTTGGTGAGGAAGGAGAGGTGGAGAAACGAAGAGCCTTGGGAAGAGGAGAAAATAGAAAGGAGGGGCATGAATTGGAAGACAACACAAAGAGCAGGGGGCTGCAGGGGTGAAGAGGGAGGGTTTGCATGTCTAGCAGGCCTGTCCAAAGCCATGTCCTCCCAGATCCCGAATGTGAGCAGGCAACATCCTACACGTACTTTTGGTACCGGCAGACCCTGAAAGCCTCAGACAGGATAGAGGACGGAGGGCCTCTAGCTTTCAACCTGGGCATATGCCTCTTTCTGGCTTGGTGTCTCGTTTGTGTTTTCATAATGAATGGGATCAAGTCCTTTGAGAAGGTGAGTCGCACTGGGCCCTTGGCATTCTCAAGGGCTATGAGCTTGTTTCTCCCGCCTGGTCAGTTACCCCTGCAAGCTCCTTGCCTGGATGAAGACTCTTCTGAGTCCTACCCCAGCCCTGAGCTACACACAAGGACGAGTCCCTATTGACATGCTGCACTCCGCACAGGTTCTGAACGTCCTGGTGATACTTCCCTATCTCATCATCTTCTGCTTCTTCTTCCGGACTCTGCCCATGGAGGGAACAGTATATGGGCTGAAACACCTGCTGGTTCTCAAGGTGAGGTCCTTCCGCAGAGCAGCGCAGCTGCCTACCATTGTCTCCTGTACCTCCTCCCTTCGAGAGACGATGTCCCTTCCCAAATCTTGACGTCCCTGTTGTACCCGCCTCTCCTTTTCAGGTGGCAAGCATTTACGACACAAACATGTGGTCCCAAGCAGGGGTCCAGGTCATGTTAGACATGGGCCTAGGCTTTGGGCCCATCGTCTACTTGTCCTCATACATGCCTGACTTCAACAACTGTCTGGGGGACGCCTTCCTTATGGTCCTGATCAAGATGATCACCTTGCTGTTCTTCATGCCTTTCATCCTCTCGATCCTGGGCTTCTGGGCCACCATAACCACACATCGCTGCTGTGAGAAGTAAGGCCAGTTTCCTGATCAAGTCTAGCCTGGGCGGCTTCATAACCCATCCTCACATCTCAACTTCAGGGAGGTTAAAAGCTCTGCTTCCTCTTAGCTGAGAACATTAGAGAATGCCAGAGGTTGCCAACGGCCACCTCAGAGCTGACGTGCTAGCAGACGCTAAGAATGGCCGGCGTGCAAAGGTCACTCACACAGAGAACAGCATCTGTGTTCACCTCTCAGAGCCATCCACAGACATCTGCTTCCTCCGCAGGCCCTGAGCTGTGGGTTCCAGACTTAGTGTTCTCTGCCCATCTGGTAAAGCTAAACTCCAAAAGGTTAGGGAACAGGATTCTCTCCTGGCTAACACAGTCCTACAGCTCTTCCTCTTGTCTTGGTCCTATTGACACATTCCAATCCCATGAGTTCATGGGGTACATTGCGATACATGTGTACATTGCCTATTGATAAAATCAGAGTGTGTGTTGACCACACTGTCACCTCAGACCTTAGTCTTTCTCTGTGGTGACAACAAAGATCCTTGAGGACGTTTTGTGTTTTGAGACAGGGTCTCCCTGTTTAGCCCCGGTTAGCTTTGAACTCCTGATCCTCCTTCCTCCTACTTCTTGAAGCTTGGCTTGCAGCTGTGTGTCACCATGCCCAGCTCTTGTCGTTATTTTTATCCCTTTAAAGAGTCTCTTATTTGTTTATTCATTGTGTGTGTGTGTTTTGCCTGCATAGACTATGTACACCATGTGTAGACCTGCTGCCTACGGAGGTCAGGAGAGGGGTGTCAGATCTGAAACAAGTTACCAACAGCTGTGAGTCAGAGTATGGATGCTGAGAGCCGAATCTGGGTCCTCTGCAAGAACAAGTTCTCTTGATGGCTGATGCATCTCTCTGGCCCCCTTGTCATTTTGATTACAAAGCACACCCTGATTAGCTGTAAACACCCTACTGTGTGAGAGACCTGGAGCCCGATCCTGCTGGTTTCTGCTGTCAACATAGCTTGGTGCCACCCATGAAGTGCCCTTTGCCATCACAGAAGCTCAGATTGGTTCGTCAGCGCCTTTCTTGCTTTTATTGCTTTTTCCAGCCTTGAGAGGAGAAGGAGTGAAGAATGGAATACTAAGCCATAAACTTCTGGTGCCTGGTAATACGGGCTGAGAGGAGATAGGGCCTTTCCTTGAGCCTGAGAGAGTCAGAGTGGCCTTCCAGAGAAGGCAAACCTGAGTTGCACTTCTCCCTAGTAACCTCAATCTCCACAAACGGCTGTCATTTTCTTCTGGAAGCTGGTGTTGTGTGACTTCTCCCGAGTATGTACACAGATATTTGTTCACCCAAGACAGGGAACTGAGCCAAGAGGGTTTCACCCAGGTCTGGCTGGAAGTGATGACGCACTGGGTCACCCATGGGAGCATGGTGAGGGCTTACCTACAGGAAAGCAAGTGGCTTCAAGTCAACACTGTGACTGGAGAGCCACGTGCAGGTGACACCTTGCATCCCTGCAGCTCCCTGGACCTCCTGTTGGCAGTTCTGGGAAGAGTCGTCTCCCCAGCAATTGTGGCTGTGTGCATAACCTTGGGGAGGGGTCTCATGTGTCTTGGACCTCTCGGGACTTCCAGTGTCCCCCAAGTTCGGTTAGCTTCCTGAGTCCTGTGATCCTCCCTTGGTGTGTTTCTGCTCAGGTTCACAGAAAGTAGCCCATGGCACCTATGCACTCCTGGTCTCACGCAGAGTTCTGCATGGCAGATGCAGCTGTTCCTCGAAGACCTCAGAGCTGACCTGCAGCCGCTCCATCCCTCATGTAATGTACTCTCGCGCTTACCCATTCCCACCGTGTCTCCCTGTAGACAGAAATCACCCCAGGAAGGCACAGCCCAAACACATTGCCGCTGTGAGGAGATTTCTTCCTGTACTGCACAGAAGTTTGGTTTTGCTTCGAGTCAGCATCCCTTTGTAGCCCAGACTGCCTTGGAGCGCACAAGCTTTCTTTCTCTTTGAGCCTGCTGTCTGCTAGGCTTACAGGTGTATGCCATCGCCTCACTGTCGGGAACGGTCTGTACTTATTTAGTACAGAATGTGTCTAGTCACACGGACACACCAGGGATATCCTAAAATGTGGACTTCGAGGATGCAGAGCTTACACATGCACAGGGCAGATGAAGCCTTAGAAGCTGGACAGGGTCTGCTCCGTGTCTGAGGGCCACAGTGGTTTAATCAGAATTACCCTTCCAGCAGGGAAACGGGAGAAGTCCTCTCTCTGTTTGCACAGCACTTTATTCAACTTGGCTGGACCGCTTAATTTTGCAAGTCTGATATGCATACATATAATAATATATTTGTGTTACTTGTTTAGCTGTGTGGCTAATACTGGAGTATGAACTTGATGTGGGGGATGGACTGTCATGGCCCACATGTGGAGGTCAGAAGACTCTTTGTGAGGACAGTGCTGCCCTTCACCTTCACATGGGTTCCAGGGACTGTCACCAGGCCTGTACCACCTCTCCTTCACCCACTGAAGCTTCTTGATGACCTCTGTGTTGTGTTTTGTTAGGCTGGGTTTTCATTTATTTGTTTGTTTGTTTGTTTTTTCAAGACAGGATTTTTCTGTGTAGCCCTGGCTGTCCTGGAACTCTGTAGACCAGGCCGACCTCGAATTCACAGAGATCTGCCTGCCTCTGCCTTTGCCTCCCAAGTGCTGGAATTAAAGGCGTGCACCACCCCACCTGGCTGATCTTCTTATAAGATTAGAACTATTATCAAGGGGCTGGAGAAATGACTCAGCAGCTAATAACACTTCCATAGGACACAGGTTTGAATCCCAGCACCATGTTGGGAGGTTCCCAGCTGCCTGTAACTCCAGCTCCTGGGCATCTGATGCCTCTTCTGCCTTCTCCGTCTACATATGACTGAATAAATGAATATGAAAAATAAACAGTGGTACACCAAGATATCCCTCTCCCCACATCCCCCCGTGCACCCCCTCCCCGCGCGTACCCCGTGCCTTTTGTTTTTTTGATATTTTGAGTCAGGGTCTCTCTTTCTGGCTGTCCTAGAGCTCACTATGTTCACATGACATGAGAAAGGCCCCACCTTCAATGTCACAGTGAGCCAGATACTTGCTGCCAGTCCTCCCATGGGGCAGGGAAAGTGCAGAAGGGTGTTTAGCAAATGAACAAAAGAAGGGGCAAATTGAAGTTTCCACTAGTTGTATCCATAAGGCAGCCTTAACTGTAACTTAAAGCACAAGTTTTGACTCTGATTATCCACAGGACCAAGACTTGAGTTCCAAGAAGTCTCTTTCCAAAGCCCCATTCCAAAGGCTGTTAAAATCTTCATAACTAAGCCAGGCCTAGAGCTGTAGGTCCTACCAGGTCCTGCAGAGTCAGAGTAAGGAGAATCACAGCTTCAAGGCCAGCCTGACTTACACAGTAAATTCCAGGACAGGCAGGGCTACATGGGGAGATCCTGTCTCAGAAAAACCAGCAAATAAATAAATAGACAAATAAATAAATATTTGAAAGGGAGGGTTAGAGAGGTGGCTCAGTGATTAAGAGCACTGGCTGCTCTTGCGGAGAACCCACATTCAGTTCCCATGACCCACACTGTGGTTCTCAGCTACCTGTGCTCCAGTTCTGGAGACTCTGCCACCCTCTGCTGGCAAAACACTCATGCACATAAAATAAAATAAAGGCATCTTAAAAAACTAAAACTAAATATATACATAAAGTGAAAAGGGCCTGGGTACATCTCAGTGTAGACCACAAATGGCTGTCATTTTCTTCTATCACCAACACAGCCCGGGCTGACTCCAAGCACGCTAGGCTGGGTGTCCAGAGACAGAAGTAGGAGATTCTCAGTGAGTTCAAGGCAAGCCAGGTCTACATAGCAAGCTAGGCCAATCAAAACCACAGAGAGGTGAATGAATTTCACATTCATTTTCCTGTCTCAAAAAAGAGAAAAAGATTCATTTTTACTGTTTTTTAAATTATGTGTCAGGACTATAGTTCATGTAAGTGCAGTGCCCACAGGATCCAAAGGGCATCAGATCCCCTAGAGCTGGAGTTACAGGCAGCTGTGAGCTGCCAGACATGGGTGCTGGCGCAGAAACAGTACATGTTCTTAATTGCTGAGTCATCTTTCTGGCCCCCCAAGGGCAAGGGCATTAAAAACAAGAGCAATAAATAAATAAAATAGACAACAAAATTAGTAAACAAAGGAAAACAACCAAAAGCTGATTTTAAAATAAACCATAGGTAGCCGGGAGGTGGTAGATACCTTTAGTCCTAGCCCTGGGGAGGCTAGCCTGGTCTACAGAGTGAGCTCCAGGACAGCCAGAGCTACAGGGAAACCCTGTCTCGAAAAACCAAAATAAAATAAAATAAAAAAATTACAAAAGATTAAAAATATCTTTCAGCTCAAATGATTTGCAATGAGACTATTAGTCTAAGTATGTAGCTGTCTTGTCTCCAGAAGAGCATCCTGTTTTAGTTTCTAGGACATGATCATACTTTTACTGCTCCCTGCTCTTGGCAAGGGCTCTGGTCGGAGTCAAGGTAACAACAGTTCTTTGACTTAGTACAACTTGGGACTGTCACACACTTCAGGCTTCAGTCTAAGGAAGCTTCCCTGTTCTCCGAAGTGTAGGGCTTAGATGGTTTTTCCCTACTCGTCTCAGAAAAGCTGAAGACTAGGCCCAAGAATCCCTATGAAGTCCGGGCTCCCCAAGGGCATACATTCTTCATGGCCTCCGAAAGTGGGCATCCTACAGACTTCACGGCAGGCTGTCCTTTACCGTTCGTACTATGAGACTCGAGATCTCGCTCATCTGTAAGATGAGCAAGGGAAGGACAGTGTGCCAAGGGCCTGATGGTTCTAATTCACCCATCTTCAGGAACGCAGAGAAACTTAAGATGCTGGTAGCCCAGGGGATCCTACCTCCTGAGGTGCGGCCCCCTACCCTGACGAAAAACCCAACCTCCACCTACAATTCCTGGCTCGACCGCCTCCTGCCACCCTTGAGGAGCTCCGTCCTCAGTAAGGTGCCTGAATGCAACATCCAGGAGCATTTTCTGAAGGTCAGTGGAGATGCTGGAGAGCCCGCTCTGCCCCACAGAGCGCGGCTCTCACTAGTCCAGGAGAGAAATGTGGGTAATGTAGGAAACGCAGTGCAGTCGCAGTAGACAGAACCCCTTCCCCGGAATGCAGGGGCGGGGTCCTGCTGCGTGAGCCTTGAGAGGAGGTGGAGGAGGCACTTCACTTCTCTGTCCTTGCAGATTGAGGAGAGCCCCCGCTTCGTGTTCCTGACCTTCACGGAGGTCATCTCTCTGCTCCCTGGGTCGTTCTTCTGGACTGTGCTCTTTTTCCTGCTGCTGCTGAGTCTGAGTTTGTGTGCCATGGTGACGTTCATGCTGGGCATCATCACCCCGCTCCAGGACACCTTCCCCTTCTTCAGGAGACAGCCAAGGATTCTTACAGGTACTTCCACCTTTGACCCCGCTCCCCCGCAGCCCTAACACCAGCCCTGGCTTAGGATCTCCCCTTAGCCCCATCTTCTCCCAGGCCTCTGATCCTGACGCAGACCTAATGCTTCTTCCAGTGGGTGCTTCCGTGCTGATGTTCCTGTGCGGCCTCTTCTTCATCCAACCTTCAGGCATCTACTACTATTGGCTGCTGAGTGAATACTGGATCGTCCTGCCCATCCTCAGTATTGCCTTGTGTGAAAACCTTGCTGTAGCCTGGGCCTACAGGGCCAAGAGGTGAAGGCTGCCCGTGCCAGGCCCCCGGAGCATGGATCTTTTGGGAGGGTTGACAGCTTTCCTGTTGTGTCTAATGTCAAGCCAGAGTGTCACAA
>NW_026068073.1:2114764-2125302 GCF_014885135.2 Alexandromys fortis
TAGCGTGATGTGGTGAGAGAAGCCAGGCATGGTGGCAGTCGGGAGGCAGAGGCAGGGGGATCTCTGTGAGTCTGAGGCAGCCTGATCTACAGAGTGAGTTCCAGGACAGCCAGGGCTATGCAGAGAAACCCTACCTCAAAAAAACAAAACCAAACCAGAGAAAGAAAGAAAGATGTGGTAGGAGAGTGGCCCGAGCCAGGAGTTCAGGACTGGAGGGGAACAGGGCAGCAGGGTCAGCCTCCAACCCAGGGTTCTCTCATGTGCTGTCCAGATCTGAAGTGTTTGAATATTCAGTGTCCGTCTTGTGGGGCTATTTGAGGCTCTTTGGAGCAGGACTGTAGAAGTGACACCCAGCCCCTCTCTAGTCTGCTCTGGTCTCCGTATTTCCGCCACCATGGATGGAGCCAGCTCTGCGGTCATTTCTTCCCCTTCAAGATGGGTCCTTAGGGTCAAGGCCATGTAAATCTTTCCTCCTCTAAGTCTCTTTGTGTCAGGTCTTTTGTGAGAGCAGCTCAAAGCTTAGCAGGGAGGGCAGGACGGCGCAGGCTTTAATTTCAGCATTCCGGAGGCAGAGAGAGGTGGATCTCGGTGACTCCATGGCCAGTCTGACCCACACAGAGACCCTATCTCCAGGAAGAAGTAACTAACAAGACACACAAGTGGTGTAGCCCCAAGGCAGAAGGTGCTGGAAGTGGCGTTTGCAAATGGTCCTTAGAGTCTGTTCCCCCTTACTAACTCACTTTAAAATTATTTTATGTGCATGAATGTTTTGCCTGTATGTGTGTATGTATGTATATATGTGTACCACATGTGTGCCTGGTGCTCATGCAGGCAAGAAGAGGGTATCAGATGCCCTGGAACTGGAGTTATAGACAATTGCGAGCTGCCATGTGGCTGCTGGGAATCAAACCTGGATTCTCCACAAAAGCAATGAGTGCTCTTAATTGAACAATCTCTCAAGCCCCATATGGTTCCACATTTATCTTCTGTGGGTGAGTGTATGTTTATGGGCACATGTGTGACTAACACAGTGCATTTGTGGGGTTTAGTTTTTTTTCCTACCATGTGGATCCCAGGGGCAGCAGGTGCCTTTACCTAATGAACCATCTTCATGGCTGTCACCAAACACTTATTGAGACTCAAGTGTGGGTGTGTAGGTGTCTGTGTGCTTGCCCATGCACGCACGTGTGAGCACGTGTCAGGTGTGTAGGTGTCTGTGTGTCTGCCCATGTGCGTGTGAGCACGTGTCAGGTAGGTGTGTAGGTGTCTGTGTGCCTGCCCATGTGCGTGTGAGCATGTGTCAGGTGTTTTTCTCAGTCGCTCTCCACTTACTTTTTGAGACAGGGTCTCTTCTTGAACCTGGAACTCACTGACTTGGCTAAATGGGCTTCCTAGCAAGCCTCTGAGACTCTCTCATCTCACCTGTGTGCCTGACTTTTATGTGTATATTGGTGCCAGTTTCCCCGTGCCAGGACATCTCTGTCCAGAAACCATTGTGGTGCTGGGATGAACTCATCATATTGAGGTCTCTCAAAGCCCAGGTCTGTAGAATATGTGCAGACAGCCCTGTGGGTGTCCTGGTGCAGAGGAGACACTGAGGGTGAGGATGGAAATTTAGGCAGGAGTGGCGGGGAAGGTGCTCTGAAGCAGAGCCTGGACAGACAGAGGCAGAAAAGAGAAGAGGACCTCGGAGCCTGGCCCCCCAGACCAAAGGGCTGCTGGTTCAAATCCAGAGTGTTATGACGGAAAGAAAGCAGGCTGGGTCATCAGGGTTCAGCAGTGCCTTGATTCTCGTTGCTTGGCTTAGGTTGGGTACCTAGCACCTAGAAAGGTCTTTGCCACATCACAGATGTCATCTCAGGATGAATGAGAGGGGTATGGGCCCTGTGGGAGGTGCTGGGCTGCAGGGGGATAGAAGACCGACTAGAAGAGGAGACCTGAAATAACGCAGGCCAGAGCTGCCAGAAAATAACAGGATTGTGAGGCGGGGAGGCTGGACTGGCGCCCATATTCCTTGTCTCTCCACAGGTTCCTTGCAGACATGATGGCGCTACTAAGCCTCCCCATCTGCCCTATCTGTGGCTGGGCATGGTGCTATGTGTCCCCAGTGGTGCTGCTAGGCCTGCTAATAGCTGTCTTCATTCAGCTGGGCATGAGGCCCCTCACCTACACGGCCTGGAACTCCAGCACTGTGAGTGTACCCTCTCTCTGATCTTCCTGTTCCTTCTGGTCCTTCCAGTCCCCTGTGGGCTGAGGACCTGGCCATTGGCTCACTAGCCTTCACCTTTCTCCTCTCCCTCCCACACCTCTTCTTCCTCTCCTAGGAATTTTCTGTGTTAATATCCTTTCCTGGTCTCTCCATAGTCAAAAGAGACAGTTCAACAATACCCAATGTGGGCCTTGATTCTGACAGTCGGGCTGTATGTCATCGTCCTCATTCCCATTCCTGCCTACATTGCATACTGCCTCACCCTGGGGATTCCCTTCAGGCCTACAGCATCCCCTAAGCTCTCCAGCGGAAGTGGCCAGCCACTGACTAAGAAAAAGGCCTCAGAGGATATTTCACAGGGCTACAAAACAAAGTCCTCATCAGCCTGATGGCGGAGCCCCTAACTTCCCTCATTGGACCAGACATCCTGCATCTCTCACTGTAGACTGAAGGAGATGCCCGGGGAGGGGAGGAGCCACAGATCCCTAATGGCTGTGCAGCCCCTTCCTGGCTGGACTCTTCCATTCCTGCATAGCACTTCTCCAGCCCTCGCTCACTCAGTGTGTGTGCACGTTCACTGAGCTCCAGGTGTAGCCTGCCAACCCTGCTCCTGGTCCTGGGTCTCCTGCGGGGGCGAGAGAAGCCCAATGTTGATGGCCAATAAATCAGACTGTGGCTCCACACTGAGTGTGAGGGGTTTTCCTGTAAAGGTCTCAAGTAGTTGGCCTTTTCCACAATGCTGCCATTGTTTTCTAGAGCTACATTTTACATATCTAGCCCTGAGTTCCCGTGCTCTCCCTGCCCCATGAATTCGGATGCTAGATTAGCTCCCAAGCCTTGTCTAGAACCTGCTCCTCAGTCAAGATGTTCTCAAAATGGCCTCAGCAAAATGGGAAGGATAGCATCATCCTTGCTGCTAAGAATAGTAACCCCATCACAGGCCACAGAGTCTTAAAATTCATCCGGTGGGCCAGGCGGTGGTGGCGCACACCTTTAATCCCAGTACTTGGGAGGCAGAGGCAGGTGGATCTCTGTAAATTTGAGGACAGCCTGGTCTACAAAGTGCTTTCCAGGACAGCCAGGACTGTTTCACAGAGAAACCCTGTCTTGAGAAACAAAACAATCATCTGGTATATATGTAGTGGTGTGTGTGTCTATATGTGTGTGTGCACACACACACTACAGCATGCATGTGGAGGTCAGAGAACAACTAGCAGGATTTGTTTCTTTCTTTCAACATGTGGTCCCAGTAATAATTCAGGTCATCAGGTGTAGGCTGAGCCATTGTACCAAACTCTAAAAGTCCTTTTTGAAGTCTACATTCCAGCACTAACAGACTGTGTGTATGTGTACCTCTGCAAACCACCAGGGTGAGCTCCAGCAGAGTTGTGTGGCTGGAAAACAAGGGTCCCAGCTGCTTGAAAAGAGACATTGACTCCCCTCCCCCCAGACAGGGTTTCTCTGTGCAGCAGCCCTATTTTTTCTTTTTTTAAATTTATTTATTAAAGATTTCTGTCTCTTCCCCGCCACTGCCTCCCATTTATCTCCCCCTTCCCCAATCAAGTCCCCCTCCCTTGTCAGCCCAAAGAGCAATCAGGGTTCCCTGCCCTGTGGGAAGTCTAAAGACCACCCACCTCCATCCAGGTCTAGTAAGGTGAGCATCCAAACTGCCTAGGCTCCCACAAAGCCAATACATATAGTAGGATCAAAAACCCATTGCCATTGTTCTTGAGGTCTCAGTAGTCCTCATTGTCCGCTATGTTCAGCAAGACCGGTTTTAACTCAGGCTTTTTCAGACCCAGGCCTGCTGGCCTTGGTGAGTTCCCGATAGAACATCCCCATTGTCTCAGTGTGTGGGTGCACCCCTCGTGGTCCTGAGTTCCTTGCTCGTGCTCTCTCTCCTTCTGCAGCAGCCCTATTTGTCCTGGAACTAGTTCTATAGACCAGGCTGGCCTCTAACTCAAGAGATAACCCTGCCTCTGCCTCTTGAGTACTGGGATTAAAGGCATGTGCCATCACCGCCCAGGTTTCATGGTTGAATCTGAATCGGTTAGAAAACTGCCCAGCTAGAACAGGCCAGATGACTCCAGAACTGAGCTGATAATTACTTTCCAGGTAACCAGACACCTGGAAGGTTCTGGATAGCAATGTCTGCTTTCCCAGAGAGCCAGAGAATAGATGTTCTCCAAACATGCCTAGTCGGGGATTTGGGGTTCCCAGCCCACACTTGCACTCTGAAGACAGGAGATCTTTGAGGGCTTGAGGAGAACAGGGATGGAGAGGCTCCTCTCACCAGCAGGCAGGGTCTCCTTCCTTCGGCCTCAGTCTAGTTCCAGCTTCAGGGTTGCGATCATGGGAACAGGATTATGAAGCACAGCCCAAGGGTTTGGAGGAGCTGGCGCGTGGAGCAAAGGCTTTGATGAGTCTCTCACAGAGGAGCTGGCGCGTGGAGCAAAGGCTTTGCTGAGTTTCTCACACAGACTTTTTCCCTGATGCCATTTGTTCATGGTCCTTGGCCACATAGCCACAAGACTGCCTGAGAATAAATCCCAGGCTGCTGTAACAGGTGTGACTGGGCAACAGGGAAGCTAAGTTCTGTCCTAGGTTCCAGATAACTCTAGGATTCCTTTGGTCTCAAGCCCATTTCCTGGCACCCATGGATGTAACTGAGCTTTTCGTTAGCTGCTAGGAACCTCCAGCCTCCCCCAACACGCATAGGGCCTGATGGCTTCCGGTTCGAGTTATTGTCATTCTGGTATTCTTTCTGAACACATCTTAAGGAGGAGTGTCGGGGGCCAGCCTCGACAAAAATACCTTTCTTCCAGAGTGGAGGTGTGGGAATTTAGAAATATAGTAAATGTTAAAAATGCTGCAAGATCCCCGGCGGCAGTAGGCAGGCAGTGGGCCCTGAGAGCAGCCAGTCCCAGGCAGAGACAGCTGCCAGTTCCTGAGCAGAGAGCCCGGGGGTGTGAGCAGGCGGCAGGTAGAAGGGACATGGGCAGACACATCGTACATAATAGAATTGGATATTTATTAGTTAGAGAAAAGAGAGAGAGAGAGAGAGAGAGAGAGAGAGGGAGAGAGAGAGAGAGAGAAGAGGAAGAGAGACAGAAAAAGGAGAGCGGGAGAGAAGAAGGGTACGTGTGCCAAGAGAGGACAGTGAGAATCTAAGATGGTGAGAGGAGGGCAGGGGTTGCCGGGAGTGGACATGGCTTATCTCTTAAGGAGATAGGACAGACCATTACAATATTATCAGGAGGGAATTTCAGTGAGTACTGAAAATTCGCCTGTGTTTAATTCCCAACTGGTTAATATATCCCTGATTTCAAAGGGTATGAGAAGAACAAAAGGACTGCCTTAACACACAAATTGAAAGTCATGGGGTACACTCACTGCTCATGCCCTAGACCAAACCTTCTGTAGGCAATCCACTCCCTAGGTGGAATCCCAAGTTATTTCCATAAAGGGAACTAGGACTCAGTTGGATCCTTAGACTTTTGTTTTGGGTGGGAACAAACTACTTCCCTATTTCAGGAGCAGAAGGTCTAGACACACCTGTTTACAATAGCCTTGAGAGAGCAGAACTCTGATTTGTTTGAGTTTGAAGCACAATCTCAAATGAACTAAAACAAGTCCCGATGTCTCTGACTTTTGGCCTCTTTGAGCCTTCACAGAGGAGCATGAGGGATTGCCTGTGCTCACTGAGTGGCCTGTCCCTCCCACTCAGGACCAAGATGCCTTCCACATGCTTCAGCATCATTTTGAAGCAGATGTCAACTTGATCATTTCAGCTATAGATATGTTGGTGTGCATCTATAGCCTCTTAAAAAATCTAACAAAAGTAATATTATTGACCAAAGTAAATAGTACTTACTTGATATCAGTAAATATGAACACATAAAATTTCCCTATCATGTGATTTTTTGGGTAGCTTTTTAAATTGTTTTCCTTTACATTTGCTGTGTATGAGAGTGTGAGTGTTGTGATGGTTTAGTGGCAGAAGGCAACCTTGGCGGGTGGAGCCAAGAGGTAACACGAGATCACTCTTAGGGTTCCAGCATTACACTGACCCTGCGCCCTGGCAGCCCACCAGCTGGCATTCAGGCACCTAGCCAGCCTGGGGGCCCTACAACCCTACATCTTATGTCATGCATTGCGTTGCTGCATTGGGCTCTGTACACATGCGCAAGCTTCCCCATTTAAGTAAGCTCCACCTGCCTGTTTGTCATTTTTTTTCCTGCTCCCCTCTCGGGAGTCCACACTTCCTCCCACTTCCTTCCCTGTACCCCAGTTGTGGGTTTGTTGAGCTCTGTGGTTCATTTCTCACCGTCGAAGTTTCAGTCCAACACCAACAGACAGCATGCAGCAGAGCTCACGTGGGAGGTTTCTTTGGGGAGGTGCAGAGGGGGCCTCTGAGGGAGAGAGAGAGAGAGAGAGAGAGAGAGAGAGAGAGAGAGAGAGAGAGAGAGAGAGAGAGGAAAGAGAGAGAACTGGAAGGGCTTGCCTTTTGTCAGGGGATGTAGCACATGCGCATAGGGACAGTGCCCTACTTGGGGGCTGCAGTAGCTACAGTGTCACATCTTGGCTCCTGCTGCTGCCGCCATCTCCCTCTAGGACCCTGAGAGCAGGCCGGTGTAAATGCCTGAATGCTAACAAGTGTGTATGTGTGGGAATGCGGGGATGCTCCTGAGAGCTGGTTTACCTCCAAGCATGGACAAGTGGGGCAGGGCTTGTCCAACATGCGCAAAGCCTCAGCTTCCATCCCCAGTCCTGACAAAGAAGAAAGGAGGAGGAGGAGATGGAAAGACAGACTAGATTTGGGTCAGCAAGATGGGTCTGGGGGTGGAGGTGCTTGGTGCCAAGCCTGGTGACCTGAATCAATCCAGAACTACACGTTTCTGCTTTCTGAGCCAGGGTCTCATTGTGGCCCAGGATGACTTTTAATTTGCAATCCCACAGTCTCAGCCTCCTAAGTGGCTGGAACAACAGGCCTGCAGCACCAGCCCTGGAGGCTGATGTATTTCTTATTAATTAGTAGTTAAACACACAAGCTGATTAATTTTACATTCAACTTTTAAAATGTTTATTATACATATTGGTCATATATAACACCGGGTCTCATGACATTCTCATATATGTGCACCGTGTTCTTTACTCAACCTTCAGTTCCCTCTCCTGCCTCCCCCACTGGTTCTCAGTTCCCCCTCCTGCCCCCCCCCCCCACACTGGTCCTCACACTTCAGACAGAAGATAGCAGACAGAAATCGCAGATCAAGGCCATGTGCTAACACTGGGACCAGATGCTGGTGGGCCCAGCAGTCTCTGTGGGACCAGATGTTGGTGGGCTCAGTAGTGCTCAGGTGCACCGCAGGCAATTGCAGCGCAGCGGCTGTGAGTTCAGAAAGCAGAGCATGCCAAGGTAACCCGTTCTTCCCTCTCCCCATAGTCAAATGAGATTTTCCAACTTATCCACTATGCGAATACACGGCTCCTTCCCCTCGTATACTGCTCTTTTGTCCCTGCCTACTTCATGCACACCGTCCGTCAGTGATGAACTCACAGACGCCCCCTCTGCAGCTTTTGAGAGGCCAAAAACAGCAAAGAAGATGAATTAAGAGGCAGGTGAGATGGCTTAGCAGGCAGAGACATGTGCCACAAACCTGCCAACCTGAGTTTCCAGGGAACAAGATGTAGAAGCTAAGAGATCTGACCCAGCAAGTTGTCCTCTGACCTCCGTATTTCTTGCTGTGACCAGATCCTATGTGGGCATACACACACACACACACACACACACACACACACACACACACACACAGTTTTGTTTTGTTTGGCTTTGTTTCTGTTTCGAGACAGGGTTCCTTGAAGCTGTAGCTGTCCTGGAACTCACCTTGTAGACCAGGCTGGCCCCAAACTCACAGAGATCCGCCTGCCTCTGCCTCCCGAGTGCTGGGATTAAAGCGTGCGCTACTGGGGAAATTTAGATCTCCCAGTCTCCCTTAGCAGGTGATGCTGAAGGTTGGGGACCTCACTTGGAGCAGCGTGGAGTAGCTGTTATCAGAACCCTGAGTAGAGCCCCTCTCTCAGCCCACGTGGCCCCTGCTCCTCTCAGGTCTATTCATCCTCTATTCATCCTCTGAACCCTAACCCCCAGATCCTTGGCTCCCCTTTAACAGCGCATTTGCCAGCACTACTACGTTTTTGCGGGGCGGGAGAAGGGGTTAGGAATTGCTCGTCTAGAATTTCATGAGATGTTCTTACAATTCTAAATTTGGAGACCCTGTTTTTGTTTTTATTTTTTAAAAACTCTCACATTTCCTCAAGTAAGTTCAAAAATAGGATTTGGACCTACATGTTCTAGCTCACTAATGTTATTCCCCAGAAGGCCCCTGAGCATAGCTCGCCTGGGGAACTACATTTCCCAGGAGCCCCTAGCGTTCCACGCAAAGGCTGCGCAGGCGCAGAACGTGGCATCTGACGCACGTGCGTGGGGAACCCTTTAAAAGGCTGGAAAGCCGTCTGTTCGCGCTCCCGCTCCACGTGGGTTTTGTTGTGTGTTGCATCCTTTCGCGTCCGAAGAAGAACAAGCAGAAGAAGCAGCAGAACAGAACAACTAACATCACAAATCTTTATTCTATCTTCTCCCTCAACCCCCCCCCCCCTCTCGTCTGTTTCCTTCTTTCCCTCCTTCCTTCTTTCCTTCTGAGCCTGGAACTCCCAGACCTTTACCTCTAAAGCGCTGGGATAATAAATACGTGACCCTCCACCCTTGGCAGTTTTCCTGGCATCTTTTTCCCTTCTTCATGTGCTTGTGTGAAATCTAACTGGCAACTTGTGACGTCACTCAGCCCACGCTCTCATCCTCCTGGCAAGTGGCACCGTGAGCCAACCCGTGAAATCCGGCAACCAGTGACTTAGCTCAGCCCGCACCGAGCCAGAGTTCCCTGGCACCCGGGGTCTTCTTGGGGCAGCGCGGGCCAGAGGGAACTAAGAGCTCCCTGCACGAGCTGCAGGTCACCGGGCTGTGGCGCCCTGGGTCTCGCGGCCACTTCCGCTGACGTCCACGGGTCGTGTGCCCAGGCGGGTAGGGACCATTACGCCCTGCTCAGAGCCGCAGCCCTCGAGGGGCTCTTCCTGTCCGCCAAGGGGACCGACCCGACCGGACTGCTAAAGGGAAGCTGTCGGCGGGGCTGTCTCCGAAGACCCCCAAAAGGACCCTGGATTGTGAGTAACCCTTAAAAAACACATTTTTAGCTTGGGCCAGACAGCACACTCCTTTAATCCCAATACTGCAGTTGCAGAGGCAGGAGGATTTCTGAGTTTGAGGCCTGCTTGATCTACATAGGGAGCTCTGGGATAGCTAAAGCTACACAGTGAGACCCTATCTCAAAATAATTAGACTCAGCATTCGGGAGGCAGAGGCAGGCAGATTGCTGGGAATTCGAGGCCAGCCTACTCCATATATCCAAGTTCTGGGACAGTCAGAGGTACATAGAGAGACCCTGTCTCAAAATAATAAATACATAATAGGAAATTACACGTGATAATAGAAGAAAATATGTAGAGTTGCTAAGTTTAGCTGCCTCCCCTTCTGAAACCTAAAAGGAGCAAACATTTAACATGAAGGATTTGGCAGTGGGGTCTTTTGGTTTTGTTTTGTACTCTTGAGACTAAGTTTCACTGTGTAGCCCAAGTTGGCCTTGAACTCTTGAACCTTCTGTCAGCCTCAGGAGTTCTGGTGTGCTGGGCATAAAATCATGCTAAAATCAGCTAAAATCGTGGTATCTTTTGAATGTTCACAGTATCTACAGCAGGCACAGACGCTTGCAGCAGACTGTAGCTTCAACTCCAGGAGATCTGACCTCCACAGGTACCTATACTCATGTGCACCCCTCCACACACACAATTTAAAAAAAAAAAAAAACAAATCAGACGGGGGTACCTCACCCAGCAAGTAGCACCCTCTCTTCTCAAAACTTGCTGGATGGCTCCTGCTCTGTTCCCAAAGAGGATGTTGGCTGCACTCAGCCTACAGGAGAGGCCCAGAGGCAATTCCTAGTCAGAGAAAGACTGGGATCTGCCAACATCCCTGAGGCTCAGATGGAATAAAAGAGGAATGAGAACACCATTTGAGAACCACAGCTCCTCTGCGTCCTGTTCTGTGGGGACCTGAGGAAGCGCACAGTCCCAGCCATGTGTTCCTCACCACACTGTATACCCTCAAACCGTGACCAAAATAAATCCTTCATGTCAGGTGACAGTGAGAAGACTAATGGGAAAAGGCCCCTTCACACCGAACCCCTAGTCCTAACAGGGTCTCTGTTTGTAGGAA
>NW_026068073.1:2129878-2136957 GCF_014885135.2 Alexandromys fortis
CCCCCCCCCCCCTCTCGTCTGTTTCCTTCTTTCCCTCCTTCCTTCTTTCCTTCTGAGCCTGGAACTCCCAGACCTTTACCTCTAAAGCGCTGGGATAATAAATACGTGACCCTCCACCCTTGGCAGTTTTCCTGGCATCTTTTTCCCTTCTTCATGTGCTTGTGTGAAATCTAACTGGCAACTTGTGACGTCACTCAGCCCACGCTCTCATCCTCCTGGCAAGTGGCACCGTGAGCCAACCCGTGAAATCCGGCAACCAGTGACTTAGCTCAGCCCGCACCGAGCCAGAGTTCCCTGGCACCCGGGGTCTTCTTGGGGCAGCGCGGGCCAGAGGGAACTAAGAGCTCCCTGCACGAGCTGCAGGTCACCGGGCTGTGGCGCCCTGGGTCTCGCGGCCACTTCCGCTGACGTCCACGGGTCGTGTGCCCAGGCGGGTAGGGACCATTACGCCCTGCTCAGAGCCGCAGCCCTCGAGGGGCTCTTCCTGTCCGCCAAGGGGACCGACCCGACCGGACTGCTAAAGGGAAGCTGTCGGCGGGGCTGTCTCCGAAGACCCCCAAAAGGACCCTGGATTGTGAGTAACCCTTAAAAAACACATTTTTAGCTTGGGCCAGACAGCACACTCCTTTAATCCCAATACTGCAGTTGCAGAGGCAGGAGGATTTCTGAGTTTGAGGCCTGCTTGATCTACATAGGGAGCTCTGGGATAGCTAAAGCTACACAGTGAGACCCTATCTCAAAATAATTAGACTCAGCATTCGGGAGGCAGAGGCAGGCAGATTGCTGGGAATTCGAGGCCAGCCTACTCCATATATCCAAGTTCTGGGACAGTCAGAGGTACATAGAGAGACCCTGTCTCAAAATAATAAATACATAATAGGAAATTACACGTGATAATAGAAGAAAATATGTAGAGTTGCTAAGTTTAGCTGCCTCCCCTTCTGAAACCTAAAAGGAGCAAACATTTAACATGAAGGATTTGGCAGTGGGGTCTTTTGGTTTTGTTTTGTACTCTTGAGACTAAGTTTCACTGTGTAGCCCAAGTTGGCCTTGAACTCTTGAACCTTCTGTCAGCCTCAGGAGTTCTGGTGTGCTGGGCATAAAATCATGCTAAAATCAGCTAAAATCGTGGTATCTTTTGAATGTTCACAGTATCTACAGCAGGCACAGACGCTTGCAGCAGACTGTAGCTTCAACTCCAGGAGATCTGACCTCCACAGGTACCTATACTCATGTGCACCCCTCCACACACACAATTTAAAAAAAAAAAAAAACAAATCAGACGGGGGTACCTCACCCAGCAAGTAGCACCCTCTCTTCTCAAAACTTGCTGGATGGCTCCTGCTCTGTTCCCAAAGAGGATGTTGGCTGCACTCAGCCTACAGGAGAGGCCCAGAGGCAATTCCTAGTCAGAGAAAGACTGGGATCTGCCAACATCCCTGAGGCTCAGATGGAATAAAAGAGGAATGAGAACACCATTTGAGAACCACAGCTCCTCTGCGTCCTGTTCTGTGGGGACCTGAGGAAGCGCACAGTCCCAGCCATGTGTTCCTCACCACACTGTATACCCTCAAACCGTGACCAAAATAAATCCTTCATGTCAGGTGACAGTGAGAAGACTAATGGGAAAAGGCCCCTTCACACCGAACCCCTAGTCCTAACAGGGTCTCTGTTTGTAGGAATGGTGCCAAGAACTGGTATGAGGTACCCACATGCTCACAGGGACACAGACGGAGCACAAGGAAGGAAACCATTTCTGCAGTGTGCTGAAGTAGCCCAAACTGCTTAGCCAGAGGGCCAGCTGCTTCCAGGCCTGGATGTTGTCCTTCCGTAGCCACTGTTCAATGATTATCTCCATGTACAACGGGGGGATCCCCACCAGCAGCAGCAGGATGAGGTACATCAGCAGAAAGCTGCCTTTGGAGGGGTGGGATCTTACTCAGGCAGCTGGGAGCCCCTCAGCCCTCACACTCCTCCCTGGGGGGTCTCGACACCCCTTCCTTAACCTCACAGCATAGGCTCTGGCTTCACCTCCTCCATTCTGGTGGCACAGGTATGGGAAATGCCAAATGCTTCCAAGTCCAATGGAGAAGGCCACCTAGATCAGGATATTCTATGTCGTCTTCTCCTGGAAGTGGTTTGGGATCTTGGTAATTCGGACCTCTCTGGTCCTGAAGCCCCAGGACACGGATGTGGGGTCACTGTGCACACCAGAAAGCCCAGGGAGCTAGAGGTGATAGCAGAGCTAGGACAAGTCTCTGTGAAGTGAGGCGGGTGTCAGGGATGGTGACCAGAGAGTCCCGTCAAGAGCTTGCTTGAGGTAGCTATGGTCTCTTCTGTGGGACGCTTACTAGGGATACTGGTGGTGTACATGAACCTGTCCTCTGGACAGTTGGAGGTCCTGAGGCTCAGCAGGAAGGAGGCCACTGGGACGCTTACAAGCACTGAGATCCTCATCCTAATAATCAGGACGATATAGAGGATGACCCAGGTGGCAAAGAGGTACAGGGTGATGTTCAAGACCAGCATCTAAATCCCTTCTTCCACCTGGCTGGAGGCATCAAGGGTTACGCGATACCAGAAATACTGGTAGGGCACTGTCCGAAGGCACTGGATCTCTGGGGGGAGGAGGAGGCAGAGATTCAGATACTTAAAGGTCACCTCAGATGGTGCCTCCAAGAGCTCTTGCAACTAACCCATCTCTCTGTCCTCCTTACTAGTCATACTGATGGCAAGCAAGTGCACTCATCATAGAGGCTTCCTGACTCAGCTTTAGCTGCAAAACCCTGCAGCTCTTTTAAGAGATCCTGCCAGGAAACACTTAAATGGTGGTGATGAAAAGCTGAAGGCATGCTTTTCGGTTTTCAGCCATAGGAGGAAAAAGCTGTGTCGTTTAAAAGTGCTGGCTTTCTGGGCTGTCCTGCCAGGCAAAGTCTGACTCCTTTAGGCAGGCAGTCCAACTGAGTGTGGTCTGTGAGCAGAATGCTGCCGCTTGCTTGCTGTCAGGGACCTTAAACCCTCACAGAGTTGTGGCAATAAAAATGTCTACTGCCAGTACCTCTGCCACGAGGCTGGAAAGCTAAGGAATGGGCTGGATCCAGCCGCCAAAGCCACGGCTTTAGTCCTACTGATATTGCTTGGTAAATTAAAGACTCATGTGGCCACAAGAGACATATACAGTAAAAGAAAGAGTCAGAGTCGAAGAAAACATCTAAATGGTTTTCAGTGTGTTAAAAATATATGTAGGCTAAAGGTTAAAGTTCTTAAAAAAAGAGAGTAGTTGGGAGTGGTACACGCCTTTAATCCCAACACTTGGCAGGCAGAGGTAAATTGACCTCTGTGACTTCAAGGGGTAGAAGTAGAGTGACCTCTGTGACTTCAAGGTGTGGTAGCACATACCTCTAAACCCAATGCCTGTGAGGCAGAGACTGAGGGATCTCTGAGTTCAAGGACAGCCTGGTCTACAGAGTTATTCCAGGACAAAGATATACAGAGAACTTGTCTCAAAAAGTAAAATTAAAAGTAATAGAGGTTAAAGTAAAACCACATAAAGATGGAAAATACACAGAGAATCTTGATACTGTATGCTATTATGCTCTCTTTGAATTGTTTGAATGCTGAGGAAGGAGCAACAGCTGCAAAAAGATATTTGTTTATAAATGCTATTGAACTAACCCAAGATAGATATTTTGAAAATACCTTGACTTCAAAATTTGGATCTAAGGATACTTTAGAAAAAGAGATTCTTTTGTTTTCACAGAGGATGAGACCCTGTGGATTGCTTCTATCCCAATATGGTATGATGGACCACGTCTTTCTGAAAGGTTGCTGTGAACACCCTCAAGAAATTACTTTGCTCAACTGCCGACTGAGATGAATCTAGCACACAAGTTATATCATGAAAGACCTGAATAACAACGCCCCAATTCAGCATGAAGCAGTTTGGAGAGAATGTCCATATTTCCAATATTGTTTATAAATGTTCTTTTACATTTAAAGGGGGATATGATATATGAATAATTTGCATTGGTATGGATTTTAAGGTCAATTTTGTTATATATATATGTATGTATTTCTGATCTTGATTAAGGTATTGTGATTGTGTAGTTCATTTAAAAATGTAATATATATATAGGTTGTTAATGGATAATCATCAATAATCAAGCTTGTAGTCACATTAGATTTTCTAGATATATAGAGTTATATTTCGGTTAAATAGGCATTCTTCATATCTTTCAAAGACTACAGAACATGGCATTTTAAATGTCTTAATAACTTAGGATTGTTCATGACAGTGAGACACATCCGCTCCTGACAGCACCAATCTACTTCAAGAGGAAGATGGGCATTGAAGAGGCTCCTTATCAAATTTGATAGCCATTTGGGCAAGAAACTGCTCTTGCCTGGACTGTTGCATAAACTGGACACAGAGAACCTGCAGAGAGAGGACTGCTGAACTTGCCTAAAGGTGAAATGGTCTTTCAGGGTTCCTGCTTCATGAAAGAGTCTACAAGACATTCTGCAGGACACAGCAGATCGTGACTGAACTGTCTTTGAAATTTCCTGCTTCATGGAAAAGTCTGCTGGATACTATGGGCCTGAAGGTTGAAGACTGATGCCCCAATGGTACAGAGGAACTTTGGTTGACTGCACAGGCAGCGAGATGTCTCTGTCATTTCTAGAGTTTTGGAAGTTTCTTACTTCTTGTTTGCTTAGGTAATATTATATCATTCTGGAGTCTTTGATGGAGTTGAAGAATGAATAGTTATAGTTTTACTTAGTTATGATAAAAGATAAAATATAAATATTGTAACTGTAATTCTTGTTTGATAGCTGTTTTGTTATATGTAATTTTACTATGTTAAAGTGAAAGCCTTTCCTTTTTGTTTAAACAGAAAAAGGGGAAATGGTGGAAGATAGTCATATGTCTATCTGTTGCTTTCATCAGTTAATTAATAAACTGCTTGGCCTGATAGGTCAGAACATAGATGGGTGGAATAGACAGAATAGAATGCTGGGAAGAAGGGAAGTGAGGTCAGATGCTATGGAGCCAGCCGCCAGGTCAGACATGCTGAATCTTCCCCGGTAAGCCACCACCTCGTGGTGCTACACAGATTATTAGAAATGGGTTAATCAAGATGTGAGAGTTAGCCAATAAGAGGCTGAAACTAATGGGCCAGGCAGTGTTTAAAAGAATACAATTTGTGTGTTGTTATTTTGGGGCATAAGCTAGCCAGGCGGCTGGGAGCTGGCCTGCAGCTCCTTCTATAACAAACAAAAGACACAGAAGCTCGAGGGCCTGAGTTTGGTCTCCAGCACCCATATGTAAGACCAGACAGAAAGGGATCCTTGGAACCCAGAACTGGGGTTCTGGTGGGGGCAGGAGGATCCAGGGTCCTAGTCTAATCAGCGTGCTCCAGAGCAGTGAGACCTGTCTCAGGAACAAGGTGGACAGTGAGAAGGAGTGGAATTAGCAGGGCCCAGACTGCATGCTAGGATGCACAGGTAAAAGGGCAGAACAGAAACATAAGAGACTGGATCCAGGAACATGATTCTGGGCGGTTTGGGAGTGTGAGTGACATTGGGGTGGGTGCTGGGACGCTCCTGTCATACGTAAACTTTTGTGTGTGCAGCGGGGTCTGCACAGCCTGTGGAGGCCAGAGGTAAACCTTTGGTGTCTTTCCTTAGGCACTGCCCTCCTTGTTCACCTCCCACTGACCAGTTCACTCTCCAGGCCCCCACCATCACCTCCCTCCTCTTCACAGCGTCCTGCCCACCCTCAACCTCACTAATGTTTTCTCTATCTTCCTTCTCCTGCTTCTTGTGACCTACCTGCCTAGATGCTGATTTTCTCCATATTCTTCCCCTATGTCCTCCTCTGCTGCTTCCTCATCCGCAGTCTCTTCCTGCTAGGAGCGATGGCTAGCCTCAGGCGCCTGGTGACCATAGAGGCGAGTCCCTCTCTACCTCACTCCCTAGGCCTCCCAGGTTTGTTGCTCTGTCGGCCTCACCTCACCTGGGAACCCTCTCCTCCACAGCTCTCTATCTTGTCATCGCTGGACACATGGCGTCAGGCTGGAGGCCATGTGCTCTACTCCCTCGGCCTTGGCATGGGCACCATCATCACTTTCTCTTCCTACCAGACTAGAGGTGACAACTACATCAAGTTGGCCTTCTTTGTGGCCATGGCCAACCTGGTGACATAGTTGCTGAGCACGGCCATCATCTTTCTGGTGCTGGGCTTCTGGACCCAACCAGCGGGCCCAGCTGTGTTGAGAAGTGAGTGGCACAACCTGGCAATGCTAGCAGAAGCTTTCCCTCCTCAGCTCCCCTTCAGCACCACAGTCCTGTCGGTCAGACCCTTCCATTGAACCCCACTTCACTTCATCCTCAGAGTAAACAACCACTGCCTAACGGAAGAGGACAGTTCTAGAAATTGCAGATGAAGCTAAGGATCACTTTCAAGTTGCTTCTTTAACCCGCAAGGCTGCTGTCACAGCTTGCCATGATGTCACAGCTGCCACGATGTGGGCGGCGGCTGTTGGCATGGGCTGTGTTTAAGTTGGGAAGCACCAGGTGTTTGTGCTTAGCCCAGTCGCTCTGCTTTTTTTTTTTCTAGGTGTAGCCAGATACTGGGGTGTGTTTGTTTCTTTTTTTGTTTTGTTTTTGTTGTTTGAGACAAGGTCTCACTGTCTATCCATGGCTGGCCTGTACTTCACTCTGTAGACCAGGCTGGCTTCACATTCATAGAGATCCGCCTGTCTCTGCCTCCCAGTGCTGGGATTAAAGGTGTGTGCCAGGACTAGAGAGATTGCTCAGTGGTTAAGAACACTGACAGCAGCCAGGTGGTGGTGGCACACTCTGGAGGCCCTGGCAGTTGGTTCTCTGAGTTCGAGGCCAGCCTGATCTACAGAGCAAGTTCCAGGACAGCCAGGCCTACACAAAGAAACCCTGTCTCAAGAAACCAAAACAAACAAGCAAACTTGCTGCTCTTCCATAGGACCCTGGGTTCAGTACTCAGCACCCACATGTTGACTTCCAACCATCTATATAGGTCCAGCCCAGGGATCCAACACCCT
>NW_026068073.1:2142498-2145211 GCF_014885135.2 Alexandromys fortis
TTGTTTTTGTTGTTTGAGACAAGGTCTCACTGTCTATCCATGGCTGGCCTGTACTTCACTCTGTAGACCAGGCTGGCTTCACATTCATAGAGATCCGCCTGTCTCTGCCTCCCAGTGCTGGGATTAAAGGTGTGTGCCAGGACTAGAGAGATTGCTCAGTGGTTAAGAACACTGACAGCAGCCAGGTGGTGGTGGCACACTCTGGAGGCCCTGGCAGTTGGTTCTCTGAGTTCGAGGCCAGCCTGATCTACAGAGCGAGTTCCAGGACAGCCAGGCCTACACAAAGAAACCCTGTCTCAAGAAACCAAAACAAACAAGCAAACTTGCTGCTCTTCCATAGGACCCTGGGTTCAGTACTCAGCACCCACATGTTGACTTCCAACCATCTATATAGGTCCAGCCCAGGGATCCAACACCCTCTTCTGGCCTCTGAGGACATTGCCCACACAAGGTAGACAAACACACACATACATGAAGACAAAATAACCATACACACAAGATATTAAAGGTATGTGCCATCACAATGGGCACAGAACTGGAATTTGTTTTGTATACACCAATTTTCTTATACACTTTGAATTATTTCTTTTATCTTTTGAGATATTGTCATGTAATTCCCCCTCCCTTCCTTCCGGAGTCCTCCACAAGCCTCTCCTTGCTCTTTTGTTTCTTTGCTGTAGCATTCAGAGGCTTAAGAGTTTTCCTTCCAGTTAGGATGTCAAGGGTTAGCAGCAATTTCTGTCTGTCTGTTTGCTTGGTGCATGTGTGCACCTGCACGTGCACGTCTGGGCATGCATATGGAGGTCAGAACACAATTTTGTGGAGTCTGCTTCTCTCTTGTGTGGTTCAGAGATCAAACTCCAAGTTTGAATGGCAAGTGATCTGTCCACTGAACTATCTCATGGGCCTAACTCTTTTGAGTTGTTTTGTTTTTCTCTCTGTAGCCCTGGCTGTCCTGGAACTCACTCTGTAGACCAGGTTGGCCTCGAACTCAAAGATCCACCTGCCTCTGTTTCCTGGTGCTGGGATTAAAGGCATGCATTACCACCACCTGTTTTTTTTTTTTTTTTTTTTTGGCAGGGTCTCATGTTGCCAAAGCTGGCCTTGATCTGTCTATGTAGCTAAGGGGATTATCTTGAACTTCTAACCCCCCCCCCCCCCCTCGTGAATGCTGAGGTGACAGGCATCTGCCACCACACCCAGCTTGCACCTGAGAAGCTGAAGGTAAGGCTGCAGCGAGACCACACTGCACACGTGCTCCGATGACTGTCAGCTACAGACTCAGAGGTTCCGGCCGAAACTGTGAGAGCCAGTGTGCAGGGAAGCTAGAGGAAGCCTTGTGCTTTGTTGGTGGGTGTGTAAATTCATGCCACTGCCTTTGGAGACAAGTACTTCTCACAATCAAATCACTTGCACGGGGATTCCATGGCCGCTGCTCACCCACTGACAGACATCTGAGTCACGACTTTGTTCAGTGACCCAATTGATGACTGACCATTGACTACCTGTAGGTAAACATGGAAGTGCAATCTGAGACCCTAGCAATAAGATTTCATAAAAAGTTAGCATAACCATCCAACTAATGGAATACCAGGCACTAATGAAAAGGACTTGACTAACACTGTGTTTCGGGGCCTTCATGTCTTAGATGCTGTCTTAGCTCCGGTTACTATTGCTATGAAGAGACACCATGACTACAACAACTCTTGTAAAGAAAACATTTAGTTGGGGTGGCTCACGTACACACACACATGTCACATACAACCACACATGCACCGCACACCCCACACACATCACACATTCACCATACATATCACATACATCACACACCACACACACCACCACACACACATACACACACCATACACACATCACATACATCACACCACACACACAACCAAACACATCACATACCACACACATCACATATAACACACACACACACACACACACACACACACACACACCCCAACCATGGACTTCCAGAGCCATGATAGCGTACATCTGTATGCTATTCTCCTCCTCCTTGGTTGGTGATGCTTGGAGATCCAGACCATTCTCTATCGTCTTCTTTTCTCTTCCAACACTAGCAGGAGTGTCAACAAGCTGGTCGATCTGATAATCAAAGGTGTGCTGTCCCAGGCTGCCTGGCCTCCCCAAGGCATCATTCATAAACCTCCAGTAGAATACATGGACTGGATCAGTCAGCTCCTCTTGCGGGAGGTCCTTCCGCCCCTCCAACCAATAGCTGCTGTGATACCAGCCCATTGGGGCATGGTCTCTCTCTCCCTTTAAAAAAGTGGCTATTTCCTCTGCTCGCTCTCTTCTCTTCCTGCTCCGCTGGAGACTAGACTCCCTTCCTGGTTGTGCAGATGGCTGTTGTCTGGGATGGTGATCTGTAAGATTTTTTCCCCTTTAAATAAATAACACCCTATTAATCATAACTCCAAACTGGTGTGGCCTTGTTCGTGACTTACGCCTTCATCTGGTGCCCGAACGTTTGGCTTTTAGGACCTCTCCTTTCCCCACTCGAGTTCGGCTTGGCGCGAGCCCTTCCTTCCTTAGCCGCGGCCTGTGCCTTGCGGGGGCTGTGTGGCCTGTGCATTGCGGCGACCATGTGGCCTGTGCCTTGTGGCGGCCTTGTAGCCGGTGCCTTGTGCATGGAGCCAGCAGTTTAATATAAATTATCACGCACTGGCTTTTCTTGCTGCAG
>NW_026068073.1:2153841-2173636 GCF_014885135.2 Alexandromys fortis
GTCTTTAAAAAGCCTTCATCCTCCAAAAGGACAGAAATGCGATCCAACAAGGTCAGCCAGCTGCCTGCGTACGCGCTAAGAAGACTCACACTCAGAGGCCAGGACAAAGGTGGCCAGGTTCCACTCCCAAGAAAGAACCCCACAGATGACATCCCCCTTCAACCCCTAAACCTGTTGACAAGAAGTGACAGTGAAATTTTCTCCAGTTTCAGCCTTCGAGGTGACTCCACTGTTCCCAACAATCCTGAGGCACCAAAGCCCACTGTCCTCCCAGCAGGTGACCTTGGCTGCCACAGCACTGGACAGAAAGAACAGGCATAAGGCTTTCTGAAGTGGCCATGTTATATGTTTTTAGTCTCTGGTGATGCACATCAAGCCAGTCCCTGCCCACAGAAAGCAGAAGACAGGTATGTGGAAACCCAGTGGGAACTTCTGTGAGAGCCCTCACTGGGGTTCAGCTGGACACGCCAACTTAAAGCCCATCTTCCAGCAGTTTGGATGCTGTGCCCAGGGCTCCCTGACTTTCTGAGATATGGACACAACTTTGGTGTGCCCAGGTCGGACAGAGTGCTCCCTCTAGCCCTGCCTGTCAACTGTATGAACTATCTCCTAGGGACAAGATCTTACGTGCTGACAAGACAGCATTTGTTGTCTGTTAATAAATGAGGTTGGTGAATTACATACATGCTGTGGGCACATGCTTCTCACTCTCTCACACAAACTTCACACATACCTGCCGTGGGCACAGTGTTCCCTCCCTCTCTCACACACACACTCACACATACCCGCTGTGGGCACAGTGTTCTCTCTCTCACACACACTTCACACAGTAGCTTTGGGACTTGGGACCCTTCGGCTGTGTGGACACAAGTTCTAAGCAGCCCACCCGTGAGGAAACTGCAGGAGGCACTTCCTCCCAGTGTCTAACCCCATATTGACCACCATGCTGACCCAAGGACTGAGTCTGCCCCAAGGTCCACGCCACTGCTCTCACCGAGGAAGGTGAGGTACTGGAACCACACCTGACTGTAGGACTCCGCCCACCATGATAAGCTTGATAGGAGCAGACCACCCAAAGGAAGTTCTTAACTTCCAACCATTATCACCTGCCAGTGTAGGACTCAGCCATCAAAAAGTTTAATGGAGGCCTGGGTGTCAGCAGTTTACCCTGAAGCAATACCTGGTTGCAGGAAGGACCATGAACTGAGATTACCCAGCACCACGCAAGAACAGACCATCCAAAGGAAATTCCTAGGATCACCTGCCAGCACACTCACCAGGACACCCTAGACAAGTGTCAGCCAATCAAGGGCCCTGAACCTCAGAAACTCCTCACCCCCACCTTTACTACTATAAAAGCCCAATTCTAACTGAGCTTGGGGCTCTCCAGTTATTCCAATACGTTGGACATGCGGAGAGACTGAGTTTGCAAACTTGATTAAAATAAAGGCTCTTTGCCTTTATATATGGGATTCCGTCTCCTTGTTGGCTTTTGCGGGGACTTTGTGGATTTGGGTATAACACCACCACCTCTGGTTGTTTCTTTTTAATCTCACAGGTGTGACACCTTTTTCTGTATCCATAAAGTCCTTTGACCACGACCCTGTTTGCAGTTGAGGCAGGGGGAGGAGTGGGTGAGTGTGGGCGGCAGCGTCACAGAGTGAAGAGCACAGTGGACAGGGTCCAAGTTTCCCAAGGCTGTGCTTGTACTCGGAGGGACTAGCCACTGGGTGACACCAGGGTGGCTTCATAGGGGTTGTCTTCGTCTAGCAGAGCAGAGGCAGGAGGGAGCCACCTCCACCCTGTGTCTCAGGAGCAAGGGCCAGACATTGTTCTGGGTCTGGGGAAGAGGCTGTAGTCTGGACACACAGCTCTAGGGAGGAGGGCGCTGGTCTAAGGGATGAGGGTTTGGGTGTGTACCCCTGAGACTGAGGGAGGGGATTCAGGGCCTGGAGCTTTGGGTCTGGACTCCTGGGTGAAGGAGGAGACCTGGAATCTGCACTGCAGGGCTGCTGGAAGAGGGGTAATCTTGGACAAAAACATGAAGAGTGTTTGAGGATCTCCCCCAGGATCTGAGCGTTGGTCTCTTGTCTTCCACAGCAGTCAGTGCCCAGGATGCTGAACCTGCCTCTCTAGCAGGTTGAACAGCAGCACTCAGTGTGGGGAGAGGTGGTTGGGGTTTAAGTTGCCAAGGCCCAAAGGTCACTTTCCAGCCTGGACATGCGGCACAGAGGCCGCAATCCTCAAAATTGTGTCACCATCCACGAGAACAGGGTCCTCCTCATCCCTCCCTCTCGTCATGGTCTGCTCTACAGGCAGTTATGGCTTCTGTCTCTTCCTCTCTGTCCTGGCTGGCTTTATGTCAACTTGACACAAGCTGGAGTCGTCTGAGAGGAGGGAACCTCAGTTGAGAAAATTCCTCAGTAAGATCTGGCTGTATGTAAGCTTATAGGGTATTTTCTTAATTAGTGATTGATGGGGCAAGGTCCAGCCCCTTGTGGGTGGTACTGTCCCTGGGCTGGTGGTCCTGTGTTCTATAAGAAAGCAGCTGATCAAGCCAAGGGGAGCAAGCCAGTAAGCAGCATCCATCCAGGGGCCTATGTATCAGTTCCTGCCTCTAGGTTTCTTGCTTGCTTTAGTTCCTGCCCTGACTTCCTTTGATGGTGGGCTACAACATGGAAGTGTAAGCCAAATAACTCACTTATTCCTTAGCTTGCTTTTGGTCATGGTCGCCCTTACTAAGACACCCTCAGTTATTTTCTCACCCCCTTTTCCTTTTGACAGGGTCTTAGGGCTCAGGTTGCCCTTGAACTCATGATATAGCCAAAGATAGACTTGAATTTCTGATCCTTCTGCTTCTGTCTCCAAAGTGCTGGTATCAATGCCTGGTCTGTGAGATGCAGTAGTTTGAACTAGGGCTTCATGTCCGCTCTAGGCGATCGCTCCACCAGCCCAGCCAGCCTCAGCATTCTGTCTTTCTGGAACCGTGTCTCTGTTTCTTCCATCTGCCTCATTTTCACAGGACTGAGGTTCTCTCTGGTTGGTGGGCCCAGACAGGTGGTCATAGGGAGCCAGTCAGGGAGACTACCCGTGTGTCCAGATACTAAATGAAGGTTTGTTCCCAGAGTATATGTTTGTCACTCAAACTTAGTGACGTACAATGGCATATGTGGTGGTTGAATGAGAATGGCCCCCGTGAGCCCATAAATTTATATTCTTAGTCTTCTGTTGAACTGCTTAGAAAGATTAGGAGGTGTGGCCTTGCTAGAGTAGGTGTGTTGCTGGGGGTGGGTTCTAAGGTTTCAAAAGCCCAAACCAGACCCAGTCTGTCTCTCTCTCTCTCTCTCTCTCTCTCTCTCTCTCTCTCTCTCTCTCTCCTTGCACATTACCATGCTTGCTACCATGAAGATGATGGAGTACGCCTCAGAAACTGAAGGCAAACCCCAATTAAATTCTTTTATAAGAGTCGTCTTGGCCACGGTGTCCCTTCACAACAATGGACCGGTGACAAAGATAGACGTTGGTACCAAGGAGCAGGGTATTGTTGTGACAAGCCTGACCATGCTGGACTTCGGGACTTCAAGTTAGAAAGGTTGCCAAACACTTTAAGTGGGCTTAAAGGGCCATCCTCGTGGGAGTAAGCCAGTAAGCACCACCCCTTCATAGCTTCTGCATCAGCTTCTGCTGCTAGGTTCCTGCCGCGTTAGTTCTGCCTGGCTCCCTCCAGTGATGAGCAGTGTCAGTGATGTGGAGCTTGTTTTTGGTCGTGGTGTTTCATCACAGCAATAGTAACCCTGATTAGGACATTATGGACGTGGCCGTATTCTGCTGTGGATCGCGGGCACGGCTGGAGAACTGATGGGGATGACACCGTCATCTGGCCCACACAGGTGGAGCTGATTGACCACTACGTTGGAATTTAACATACATAAATTAATATGAAAGGATGAGACATGGGTAAACGTAGAGAAATCAGATCTAATTCAGTTTCCAGTATAAATTTGGATAGCTTATGTACCATTTACAAATATTTGCACAAGAGACTGGATGTGCAAGAAGTGGGGTCTCAAAAAGTTTGCACAGGGGAAGATGCTGACATGTACTGAGGTCCCAACTCTATGTTTGGGAGTTGCTCTGAATCTGGTTTAATGTGTCCTTATGTGTTGGATCTCTGTGGCTTGGTGTACAATTTCAAATCTCCACCAGGGGGCTTTGTGGACCCCAATGACAGAATTCCTCATCCCCAGGGATCTGTGGTACATTGAGTATACGCCCAGTCTAAACCCTTGACAGTCAACATACGAGCTCTGTTTCTTGGAAGAATTTATTTGATCACGCAGCTCTTTATTTAATCTGTGAAGATGATGCCTGTTGTTTTAAGGGTACAGGGAAGTTCTCTATGTGTGCATGATAATGCCTAAAGTATAGGACCTCCTTCACAAACAGTGGTTGTCTTCACCAAGGGCACATGATACATATATTTCATAGGGTTAGTCACCTTGTGTAGACAAATATATCTAAAGTCAGATATATTCATGGAACTAAATAAAGATTGTCAAGGGTCTTACTGTCATCCACTCCAGAAGTCCATTAGTAGAGATTCAGAATTTTAACTCAGTATCCATTTATCAACCTGCTAGACCAGATCCCAGGCAACTCTCAGTCTCACAGTGGGAAGGCAGAAGCTGCTGAAATGCAGGGAAAGAAGAGCCAGGTGGAGATTGAGACTCTTAGCACTGAATCGTGGAGACTGTGGCAGAGGCAAACCTTGGGAGGTGGACATTGGTAGAGACAAGGGGCCAGGCAGAAAGGACCAGAAAGAAGGTTAATCTGTGTTCAGTGGGGTCCCGGAAGGGCCATCACAGAGCCCCATCCCCAGATGCCATGATGCTCATGCTCAGGGGAGACTGCCTTCCTGTCTCCCTGTGTCTCTCGTGGTGACACCCTGTGTAGCCTCTCGGCTTCTCTTACTTCTCTTCCCTCTGTCCGTCTGCTGCTCTTGGATGGTGTACCCGTCCAGCAGGACTAGTTATTCCAGGGTCTGAAGGGGTGCTACCTGAAAGAACATGGGTGAGAGAGAGGAACGAGACCAAGCAAAATTCTCTTGTCAAAGCCTCCGTTAATTAGCGTAATGGTTGTGGCTTAAATACCCCTTGAATGAGGAATTTGGGTTGGGGTAGGGGGTTTTGCAGGGGTAGCAAAGGTCAGCACACCTGGTAAGTGGAAACATTCTTTTTGTGGCTCCATTAACAAACAGCTCTCAAGGTAGTTGGGATGTGGGGGCTCTCTGCAAACATTCTTAGGACAATGGTCCCTGCTATCAAGATAGTTGGGACGTGAGGCAGGTTCCCTCAGCAAATAGCTCTCAAGGTAGTGGGGCTTTCCGCAAACATCCTTAGGACAATAGTTCCTGCTATCATCTTTGGGAAAATGGCTCCTGACAGGATGGTTCATGATCCTGGTTCCCCTCACTGTTCTCACTGATGTGACGATCCCACCACTGACTGTGCTGTTCTCCTGTCTGAACATTCTGGAAGATTCCTGCCTGCTGCAGATGCTGGGGATCCAGCCTAGGTCCCCACACTCGCAGACAAGCACTCTGTTGACTGAGTTATCTGCCTGGCCTAGATACACACATTTTGAAACTTTTCTTTTTCAACTGTTAATTTTTTCTTCCCTAGTATTTTTTCGGACCTTGTTTTATGTTTTCAAGCTTAATATTGTTAATATCTGGTTCTATCTCCTTCAGTATGCTTATTAGGACATTTCTAACTCAATTTGGAATTCAACTTAAATATTTTTGGTCATCAAATGCCCCATCTTACTTCTAAGGCACAATCACCAGGACCTTGTGCTGGATTCCCCCTCGGCTCTCCAGTCCCTGTGATTATTGAAAAAGCCTTCATCTGAGATGCACAGAGCTTTGGGTAGCAGATGTGAGAGTTTACTGCAGAGAGACACAAGGGTGAGTGTGGACAATGTTGTGTCTACATTTGGGCAGGCCTCACCCTATCCCGAAGCCCCTAGAACAGCTTTTCCTGCCGTTCTCTGTCTTGTTCGTGTGACTAACAGGCCCAGTTGGAGGGGGCAGTGGAGCATCCTTGTTCTTGCTCAGGGTCTTGTTAGGGTGTTGTCTAACAGAGGTTCAGCTCCTGGGCTAGCTCAGGACATCACATCCTGTGCTGGAGCCACAGCGGTGACTCAGACCCTGCTCTGCTGAGCAGTAATTCAAGTCCAGCAGCGCATGCACCTGGCTTTTATAGGCTGTTGATTGTGAGGGAGGGGTCTGGCCCCACCCAGTGACCTCCAAACCTACTCATATCAAAGTAGCCTCCAAACAGTGTGATCTGAGCTGGGTCTCAACAACAGCTTCTGCCCCAAAGTCAGGGTCCCACCCAATGGAAAGCTCCCCAAGCTAGTTGTTCCCTCCATTAGTGGGACCAGCAGCAGAACCCACAAAACCCGCATATCCTGCCAGCCTTCGGGGATGTCGATACCACAGTTCCACTCTCCCCAGGAGAACCAGAGTTCACTAGCCTCAGCCTGACTCCCAGAGTGCCTCTTGTCATCCTGTGACCCCATGTGCCCAGCCATGCCCTGCTTCCCCAGCTGTGACACACACCCTATGGTCTCCTGTATGGAGTGTTTGGTGTTCCTCTAACCCTGGACCTAGGGTGGGATTTCTTCATGCACAAGGGTATGAAGAAAAAGTAATGGAGTCACTGCCATGTCCCCAGTGAGATCAGGGTCTGTCCCTATACCTGCACTTTCCCCTGCAGGCCTCCTCCCTGCTTAGCCTGTCACAGGATGTCCCTCTTCTTCCTCACCCCATCCCTACTCTTTCTTCCCCACTCCTCCTTTCTTCCTTCTCCTCTTTCCCTCTCCTTCACCCTTCCTCCCCTCTTTTCTTCTCCCCACGCTTCCTCTCTTTTCTCCATTTTCCTCTTCTTTCTCACCTCACCTTTTCCCTCTCTTCTTCTCTTCCTCAGTCTGTCTCTTCCTTCATTTCCTGGACAGTAGATTTCCCAGGAGGCCTGGGGGCTCAACCTTGAGAGAACCCTCACTCGAGTCCCTTCTGGGGACAATGTTGGATGCCGCAGACTTCCCAGCTGGAGAGGTCCCAGTACACTGGAGCCTTGGGCATCAGTAGCAGTTCGTGCTGACAGTGTGGCTGGAGTGTGAACCTGGATTTGGGCATCCGGAGCTCTGCTGACACCGGAGCAGGACAACATGTCAGTCATGTGACCCAGCTGAGTACTGCACAGAGACCAGTGAGCACTCCACAAACCAGGCTTGGCCAGCTTCTGTGGCCACATCTTCATACTGGGCAGGCCCTCACACACCAGCGTCCTCAGGAGCCACAGACTTCACAGTCCACTTGGGAGCTCGTCTCTGGATCTCTGTGTGCTCGCTGCCGTGGTCTTCACCCGTGACTCACCTCAGCGCCACATCTTCAGCGACTGCGAGTCCTACTGTTAATTGTGGTTTGTGGTCACCAACACCCACAAAGGAAATAAGCTTCACCACTCTGTGGTCCTCCTCCCTTGCCCTGTGACATGGAGTGACCTCCTTCCTCTGCTCAGGATGTCCTTAGGCATCCCAGTGTCTCCAGAACAATGAGGCACCTCGGTTGGGTTTGTCACCTTGTGCCCCTGTCCTGTCTCCTGGGTGACCCCTTTCCTCCATCTCTGAAATACACACATATCAGGCCACCCCCACCTCCTTCTGCTTGAGTGGCTTCTAGACCTGCCATGTTCTCCAGATGGGAGAAGCACATGGAACCCGCTGAGACTTGCTGGCTCCGCCTGCCTCAGTTCCTTCTTCCCGCTAAAGGCATGAATCCATACCTAGCACCTGAGTCGGGAGGCTCAGGAGGGTTTGGGTTCTGCCAACTGAGTCCTAGACCCCGAGGTACCTAGAGCCCAGAAAAGGGGGACAAGGCAGAATGTAAGGGGGTGGATATCAGTTTACTAAGGAAGGTACAGGGACCTCATGGGTTGTTCCCCGTGGTGACCTCAATCCACGTCTCGTATAGCTTCAGCTTGGTGAACATGCTAGGTGCCCAGGCCAGGCACAGGGGTTACCACCCTGTGATGGAGTACCTTAGCACCCCATCACAGATGAGTGGGTCCCCAGAGTCTCCCTAAGGGAAGAGGAGTGGGGTAGAGTGAGAGAAGACACCCTACTTTCTGTCTGGGGTGCCTCATCTCTTGCACATGACCGCCACCTCCCCGCTAAGCCTTCCAGAAGAAAGCAGTATAGCATCCCAGAGGGGATGTAACCTGGACCCCTGAGGAAGCGAGGAGGGTCCTCATATCAGTAGGGGGGTCAGAAGGTAGGGCCCCAGGAAGAGGCAACACTTCCACCCCGGGGTCACTTGATAGCCCCCTTCCCTTGAACTTTTCTTAGAATAGACACCCCTGGCCAAGGCAATGGGGAGACACGGAGAGAGAGAGCTGTTAAGCAGGGCCAGGGAAAGGCCAGCTCTGACATTAGAAGGCCTGCGTGGAGGCAATACAGTAAGAGAGATGAGGCAAAAGCCTGTGAGGAAGACGGTAGGGTTAGAGCAGCTGAGGGTAAGACTTGGAGTCTCCACCCTGCTCAACCCTGAGATAGATACTCCCTTCCACGTCTGCCTTCCTGCAGCCTGAGTCCATGGACACCAGAGGGCGCTTGTGAGCAGAGTCAGCGTTTCCCCGCTCTGTGGTTCAAATGAGACCCTGAAGGAAGTGAGCCCCCGCCTGCTCTTATCCCTGTTCACACTCTGTCTGCTGACATTTACCTAGTCACAAGCCCCCAGGCTGTCCCTCTCCCTTTGGGACCTGGCACTTGCTTTCCCCTCTGCCCCACCCCTGATACTATAGGGTACCCCCCCATAGGCATTGCCTCATCTCACCTTGTACACAACACCCTCTCCTACCAGGTGTCCCTCCTGCTGTCCCAGGTCTTGTGTCTGCCCATGGCTCCACTACCTTGTGATATCCCACCCCATCGTGTCTGAGTTATGCTTCCTGTTCATGGCTGCCCCTCTGTGGAGCTGTATTCTTCCTATCAACACCTCCTTCCTAAGTGAGCGTGGGGATTCAGGAGGCCCCTCAGAGGGTAGGCTTTTTGGTGGAACTGCTCCAAGTTCTGCAGGGGACTCCTGAGTCATCACCTATGCTGGGGGCAGGCCTTTTGGTGATACAGTTGCCTTTGATAGACTCATGCTCCCAGAGGCTAATCCCACTAGCTGGTGAACTCACCAAGAGGGGTGGAATAGTGTGTGTCTTCTCTGTTTGTGAGTAGAAACAATTGCCCCAGGAGGAGCAATGCAACATCCCACCCCTCTTGGTGCTCTTTGTGGGAGGGGCTTCTCTCTGTTCACTGTTGACTGCCCAAGGTGGTCACAGGCACCTGGGAGATACCTTAGAAAAGGTGTTCATAGGTGAGACCCCTGGATGTAGAAGACTGTGCCTTGGGGAGGGAGGGACAGGACTGAAGCAGAGGGGTGACACACTGGATGGAGAGCTGATGGGGCTCAGCCTAGAATAGGGTTCCTTTACTCTTGTCCTCTCAGAGCCTAGCAAAGGGGACCGCTTACCATGCAAGTATCTTTGCCGCCTTCCCAGTGCCCGGCACACAGCATGAGTTCTGTCACCCTCTGCAAATTAGCTGCCTTACAGAGCATCATTGGACGTGAGGCAGAGGTCCACACTCTGCAGCATCCCTGCATGTACAGCTGCAGGCCAAGAGAACACAGCCATGGCAGGTGCACAGCAGCCTGGCAGCCCAGTCTCTTCTAGAACTGCGCCTCCTGCTCCAGGCTTAAGGGACTGACACAGGCATACACTCATCTGGCCTGATGCTGCCCCAGTCAGATGCCAGGCAGAGGCTTCCCAGCTCAGACTCCTCAGTGGGCAGGCTCAGTGCCCTCAGGACTCTGTGATGTTGACTGGCTCACTCAGCTGCGGCAGTGGGTCGTGGCTGTTGCCATCGTCGGGACTGAGAGATCTGGTCTTTAGGAGGCTCATGTTGTAGAGTGGGGGGTGGATGGAATGGCCGACAGGGACACACTGACCAGTGTCTTCATTGTCATACAGGCTGGTGACCCAGCCCTGCCAGGCTGATGCTAGGGAGGAAGCAAGAATGAGGCAGAAGGAGGGGGCCAGGGAACCTGGGCAAAAGAGAAGACGAAAGGAGAAAGGGATGGGGAAGGAGAGAGTGGACAGAGACAGCAAGAACGTGCTGGAAGGGGAGAGATTGAAAGGCAGACACACATGGAAAGACAGAGCCTCCAGGCTCTGGAAATAGCTGGGGGCAGGGGTAGGGTAAAGTGCTTACTGCACTAGCGTGAGGACCTGACTTTGGACCATCAAAACCTACATGAAAATCAGATTGAATGGCAGATGCCTTCATTCTTGTGCTGAGGACAGACACAGGATGATCCCTAGAGCTGCCTGACAGTCAGCCATGCTGAATGCTTGAGCTCCTATTGAAAAAAAAAAAGCAGACATGGAGGATGGCCGGAGAGGTGATGGCTTCGTGGTTAAGAGCACTGGCTGCTCTTCCAGAAGACCTGGGTTTGATTCCCAGCACTCACATGGTGGCTCACAACTGTCTGTAACTCTAGTTCCAGGTCATCTTCAGGTCTTCAGGCACCAGGTATATACGTGGTGCACAGACATACAGAAATACATACAGGCGAAACACTCATATATAATTTTTTTTTATTAAGGCGACTTAAAAAGATGGGCCAGTGAGACAGCTCAGCTGTAGTGGCCCTTGCAGCCAAGCCCCATGATCTGAGTTCAATCCCAGGACCCACGTGGTGGAGGGAGGGAACTGATGACCGTAGGCTGTCTTATGACCTCCAGTCATGTGCAACGACATGTATGCTCACACATATACACACTCACATACACAAAACAAATAAATGCGATAAAAAAGGTTAAGAAGCATAAGCCAGAGAGCGAGAGAGGGAGTCAGCTGACACCAGCCTTTGGCCCTCACATACAGATGCACACTCACGCATACACACCAACAGCACACACACATACACCACACACACGTGATTAAAACAAGAGAGCTACAGAGGTGTAGGAGGAAAGGGGCAGAGAAGAGCGAGAAGGGAAAACACACGGGGAGCAGCGAGGACATGGGGTGAGAAGAGAGGAAGTGATTGGGGACAGACGAGAGGCAGAGAAAAACAGACAAAGTAGTAAGGGAGGCAGGGAGTAAAGAGAGAATGAGAACTGGAACAGAGAGGAAAAGGACCCGAGAGCCACCCAGCTGCACCAGGGCTGGCCAGAACTTCCCTGGTCCGTAAGGTGTTGCCACAACCTCAGGTCTGACCGTTTCTGATCAGCACCCTGCCCACACTTTGTACTCGCCCAGATATAGCTCACCCCAGCCTCTCTCTTTGTGTCCCCACAGTGGACAGGGTCCTCCAGTGCCAGGTTGGTCTGGAGAAACTGAGGACTTCTCTCACAGTGTGCGCTGGGGACACCTCTTCCGGTCTACTAGATTCCACTTAGGCCTATTCTCCAGTGTGGCCAGCAGAGGGGAGGGGAGAGTGAGACCAAGACCCAGAGATCTGGAGGGGGAGACACTTGATGGCAGAAAGAGACACCCAGAGGAGGACAGATAGAGGAGACACACAGACATGGAGACAGGGAAGGAGGAGAGACCAAAACCGAAACACGATCCCACGTAGTCAACAGAGAACAGTATGCCAAAGGGCAGTGAGACAGGAAACCCAGAAAGACCCAGGGACAGACCCAGGTGGTCATGGGTAGTGGTGGGCCAGTCCCAGCTCCACTGCCACAGGCCTCCTGGACCATCCTTCATCCCTCAGATCCCTCACAAGACCTCTCACAAGGCCATCCAAAGAGGAGGGTGGCATGTTCTTCCTTAAAGAATAGAAGCCCCCACCACTGCTCTTCTTCTACTAAAGTGTTTGGGAGATGGATCCCAGGGCCTTTAGCATGCCAGGCTCTGGCCACAGCCATATCCCAACCCATCCTACCGGCTGATGCAGTGGGCCGCCATGAGCACCCACTGGGGGTGCACACCATGAAACACAGCCACCTGCCAGGGTTGCCAATGTCTCTCACCCTCCCAGCCTCCGATGATCCTGGACTCAGTGAGGGACCCGGCACCTGTGGAAAGAGTGCTGGGTAGGGCCCAGGGTTGGCATGGAAAAGGGACTGGGAAGGGACGTGGGAGAGGACCAGGACTGAGGGCACGGGGTCAGGATTAAGGTGCTAGAATAAACTGGTGTGTGGGAGGCAGATGGCCCTGGGCAGACAGATATTCTGCCCTGAGCATGAAGCTGACCTCAGCAGACTGGGAGACAAGAGATGACATCAGTGTCTGGAGCTGCATGGGCTCCATGGAGTTTGGGGTGAGCAGGGGTATAGGGCAGGTGAGGGTGAAGGCCGTGGATCCTCAGGGACAAGGAGTTCCTGAAATGGAGATAGGCTCGCATGGCTGATGTCTGCTTGTTGGGAGAGAATCCTGAGTAGTGTTGAGGAAGCAGACTGGGAAGATGTGGCCCCAGAAAGCAGTTCTAAAAGAGCCCAGGCTTCAACCATCCCCACCCCACTGATGGAAGTTCAGGCGGAGACAGAATAAGGAGAAAACTCCAGAACCCCAATTCCAGATCGCAGGAGGTGGGGGGCTATTTATAGTCTCTGACTAGATCTCTTTATCTACGTGACGAAACAGGATGTGTCATGGGACCTGTATCCCCAGCGGCATAGGCTGGGGACAGAAGTCAAGGTTGGGGGCACAGGGTGGCGGTAATGTCTTGGTTGGGCTAAGGTGGCCTCCAGTGGAGGATTCCCTCAGTGACAGACAGCGAAGACCCAGGATTTGCTCCTTAGGGGGTAGACTAAGACAAAGATAAATCCAGGGGTTCAGGGTGGATTCAGGAACAAAAGGAGTGGGAAAGGTCTGTGCAGCATGGAGGGGCAGAGATAGGGTGTCAGGATGGCACCCCAAGAAATAAGGAGTCTACTCCCTGATCTAAAACAGGCTGTGGGTTGGAAGGTGGAGCTGGGCTCGAGGGGTAGAAGGCAGAGGTGTCTGGTCCTATCCCCTGCCGGTGTACCCTCCCTCAGTTCTCACCGTCTTTCTCCACACACAGGATGAGGCACAAGAGCAGGAGCGGCGTGGTGCAGGGTGTGGAGGGATAGGTGGTGAACTGGGAGCCGAGTCTCTCGGGCCTTATAAAGTCTTCGTTCCCCCACGTCCCCTCCCACCCTATAGGCATGAAGAGCATGTCAGAACCCCACCCCTAAATCTGTAGGCTGGGCTCCTTCTGCATGAAGGACTGTGCCTGGCCTGAGAACCCTGTCTTCCTGCTCTGTTGGCCCTGGCTCACACTGGCTGAATTCCTGTGGTCTGAGATCTGGCTGTGAAAGGGCTCACAGCAGGGATGCTGGATCACAGAAGCAGAGATTCGGGAGAGGGTGACAAGAGCAGTAGTGTGACAGGGGCTCCACACACAGTCTCCTCACCTAACCCAAAGCATCCTTTGTCCCGAGTCTCAGTGACTAGTGCCATCTGGGCTGTGAGCTCATGTGGGCCCTATGGCACGCTGAGTCCAGAGACTGAATACAACAACTCTGAACATTTGTTTAGTTTTTATATTATTTCTGTGTATGGTATGGTGGTGGTGGTGTGTGAATATGTTTGATTCTGTGTATGGGCATGGAGACCAGGGGAGGACTGGACCCCTTCTCTATTACTTTCCACTTACTCCCTTGAGACCAGGTCTCTCCGTGAACCAGGAACTCAGCTGGTGACCAGAGAGTCCCAGGATCCTCCTCTTTCGACCCCAAACCTCGATGAAAATTTTATGTATGTGACACTGCTGTCTTTGTTGGTTTGGTTTGGATTTTAGAGCGAGGGTAGCCCTGGCTGTCCTGGAACTCACTCTATAGACCAGGCTGGCCTCGAACTCACAGACATCCACCTTCCTTTGCCTCCCAAGTGCTGGGATTAAAGGCGTGCACCACCACCACCCAGGAAACAGTGTCCGTTTTTAAAGAGGATTCTGGGGTTGAAACTCAGATCTTCTGCTTGCATGCCAAGCACTTTTAGTACCCAGCCTCACTCCCCAGCTTCTAATGTGGCTGAAACAGTTTCAGAGCTCAGAAGTCTCTGACCCCCACACTCCCAACTGCAGAATCTCCTTCCCTTGTCCTGATGCTCCTTCTAGGGATAAAGCCTGCTGTTCACAGATGCGCCAAGCCAGTACTCTCCAGTCAGGAGACAGGACTCGCCATGACTGAGCCCCTAGCATCTGCAAGCCAACCTTCATGTAAAGGAATGGGGTTCTCTGACCTCCCTAAGCCCCGTCCATTCCCATACTCTCTCCATGGATCGCCATCTCCTTTCAGGCCAAGAGCAGCCTGTCAGGAAAACACAGATTCTTCTCCTTGGTACACCACTCAGACCCAGATTTTGGATTTGGTTGGATTCAAATGGCATTGGTGTGTCACAGAGGAGAACCAGAACAAAAGCCTGGTCGCCTCCTAGCTTAACTCTCCCCAACTACTCTCCAACCCCTACCCTCTGTCCTCCACCACCTCAGTCCCTGAAGTGGTCAGAGGAACCAAAATGCCAGCACATCCTGACGCACCAATGGACCCCATGCTGGTCACCTCAGCCAGGACCACAGAAGAGTCGCCACCTCCACCTCCCTTCCTGCACACATGATGCTATGTGCCAGACATCCTGACTAGCCCTTGTTCTAGACATGGCTGAGACCCCGGAATATTGACCTGAGAGACCAGAAGGCCAACGGAAGTGGGTGATGCCCCTAAGATGGTCTCTTCCTGCTTCCATCAAAAAGCCATGGAGCCATTGCTGTGACAGCCTGGGCTTCCTCAAGCCCCTTTCCACCAGGGTTCCCTGGGTCACAGCTTGCTTATCTCACCCAGATTGCAGCTGGCATCTCATAAACTCTTCCTAGAAAGGGGACAAGGGAGCTCACTGGCCTAGAAAATGGGGGAGGGCTACTCACGGGAACATGATGTCATGGCGGTGGTTGTTCACCTCACAGCCTGGTTTCTGGGTGAAGTGGGATGAGCCTCCAAACCCAGGGCTTTGCATATGGCTCTTGGCACCATCTCTGGAGCACCCAGTGGAGGGCTGGGAAGGAGAAACCACGGAAGGGGAAGAAGAACCTGCTTCTCTGTCTCTTTGGACACCTGGGGATCCCGATTCTTCCCTGAGAGCTTGGACCAATTGTTCCTGCCCAAAAGGATCATGGGGCTCCAGCTACACACAACAGGAATGAGGTCCATCGGCTTCCAGTTCTTTCTTTCAAGGATGGAGCAATCCTGGACCCCTTGAAGAGCTGATGTCTCTCCAGTGTGTCTCCTCAGGAGCCTCAGGGGCCGGACCCACACCCTCCTCACCCAGAGCCTGACCTCAACCTCTTCCTCTGTCAGAGTCCAGCCTTCTGGCCTTCTGGTCCTCAGCTCAGCCGATCCCACAGACTCTAAGGCTGCCTTTCCTCTGAACTGACAACAGGCTGCTGTGGACACTGTCAGGAGCTGGGCCTGCAGCCTTGGTTACCAAGGAGATGGAATGAAGCCCTCAGAGTGTTTCATGGCACACTGTTGAGGTGCCCTGCAGACAGGGGAGGCCTGAGCAAAGTGCTGGGGAGACAGGGGTGCCCTGTGGCTCTCCAGCCAGGCCACCACTCCCGCCCTTTCCCAGGCTGCCCTTCAAGGATGTTTGTCCAGCAGGCAGCCTTGTGAGATGCCATCTCCCGAGATCAGCTCAGTTTGCTGTCCTAGTAATAAATGCACTGTCCCTCTTGCCGCCAACTTCTCTACCGCTCAGGACAATAAACATAAGGTCTGTGGTGGCGGATTTGTTTTCAGCCTCGGCTAACAAAGATAGCATGTCCACAGAAACAAGACTGGGTGTCCTTCCGTGGGGCCCCTACGTACTTAGGAGTTCTGCTTTTATTTTAGTGTGTTTGTGTGTGTGTGTGTGTGCTCATATGTTTGTATGTCTATCTATGTCTGTGTTTAAATTTTTATTTTTGCAGTGGTAAGGATTGAATCTAGGAGTTTTCATGTGGTATGGAAGCATTCTACCGCTGAGCCACACCCCAGCCCCTCACTGGGGGATTCTAGGCAGGGGCTCTACACTGAGCCACACCCCAGCCCCTCACTGGGGGATTCTAGGCAGGGCTCTACCGCTGAGCCACACCCCAGCCCCTCACTGGGGGATTCTAGGCAGGGCTCTACCGCTGAGCCACACCCCAGCCCCTCACTGGGGGATTCTAGGCAGGGCTCTACCGCTGAGCCACACCCCAGCCCCTCACTGGAGGATTCTAGGCAGGGATCTACAGCTGAGCCACACCCCAGCCCCTCACTAGGAGATTCTAGGCAGGGCTCTACCGCTGAGCCAAACTCTTAGCCCCTCACTGGGGAATTCTAGGCACACCCCTACCTCTCAATGGGGAATACTAGACAGATGTTCTTACACTAAGCAATTCCCTCAGTCCCTTATTTTGGGACAGGGTCTCTTCCTGACTCTATCTGGAGCCTGCCAGGGCTTCTGGCAATGGAAACTCAGGTCTTCATGGCTTTACTGCAGGCATTTTACCAACTAAGCATCTCCCCCACCATAATAATACACACACGAGCATCTCATTTGTGATTCTTAAAAATCCCACTCAGGTACCTGCAGTTGGACCTCGCCTAGCGCAGTGTCCATGACAACAATGAAGAAGCGCCTGCTCGTCCTGCATGCATGTTCAGGACCTTGGGTTACTATCCTGTTGTATTTGGTTTTGGTTGAGATTTTCAGGCTCTGATGCTACGAGCATGTGTGACCCGAGGCAGCTTAAAGGACAGGAGGCAGGAAAGAGACAGGAGTCTGACTTTCAGCAGATAGCACTGTTTATTAGCACACATTGCAAGGGGCAGCCTCTTTCCCATGAGAACCTGAGAGGTCTGCCTAGGGAAAACGATGGTTGTGACCCTTTCTATGGGTGGGGTAAAGGGCTTAGGAATGAGGAACTCTTGCAATGTATATTCCAGCAGCCCCTCCTTTTTAAAGCTGTTTGACCATGGTTTGCAGATACTCCCTTCTAGTATGACCAAGTAAGGATACCTCGTAGCATAGACCCCTTCTTCTTCTTCTTCTTCTTCTTCTTCTTCTTCTTCTTCTTCTTCTTCTTCTTCTTCTTCTTCTTCTTCTTCTTCTTCTTCTTCTTCTTCTCTTCCTCCTCCTCCTCCTCTTCTTTTCTTTCTTTCTTTCTTCTTGATTTTTCAAGACCGAATTTCTCTGTAACTTTGGAGTCTGTCCTGCAACTAGCTCTTTTTTCTTCTTTTTTAAAATTGATTTTTATTGAGCTCTACATTTTTCTCTGCTCTCCTCCCTGCCTCTCCCCTCCTCAACCCTCTCCCAAGGTCCCCATGCTCCAAATTTACTCAGGAGGTTTAGCTTTTTCTACTTCCCATGTAAATTAGATCTATGTAAGTCTCTCTTAGTGCCAGCATTGTTGTCTAAGTTCTCTGGGATTGTGGTTTGTAGGCTGGCTTTTTTTGCTTTATGTTTTTTTTAATTTATTTTTTTAAATTTATTAAAGATTTCTGTCTCTTCCCCACCTCCGCCTCCCCTTTCTCTCCCCCTCCCCCAACTAAGTCCCCCCCCCTCGTCAGCCCAAAGAGCAATCAGGGTTCTCTGCCCTGTGGGAAGTCCAAGGACCACCCTCCTCCATCCAGGTCTCGTAAGGTGAGCATCCAGACTGCCTAGGCTCCCACAAAGCCAATACGTGCAGTAGGCTGCTTTATGTTTAAGAACCACCTATGAGTGAGTACATGTGATAATTATCTCTCTGGGTCTGGGTTACCTCACTCAAAATGATGTTTTCTAGCTCTATCCATTTTCCTGCAAAATTCAAGATGTCATTATTTTATTTTTGCTGTGTAGTACTCCATTGTGTAAATGTACCACATTTTCCTTATCCATTCTTCAGTTGAGGGGCATTTAGGTTGTTTCCAAGTTCTGGCTATGACAAACAAAGCTGCTATGAACATAGTAACTAGCTCTTATAGGCCAGGCTGGCCACAAACTTACAGAGATCCACCTGCCTCTGCCTCCAGAATGCTGGGATTAAAGGTGTGTGCCATCGCTGCCCGGCTGCATAGATCCTTTCTTAGCTGTTTCTGGCGAGGGTGCTTGACAGGAGGGGGTGGATCAGGGTGTGCTTAAGAGGGGGATCCTCTGGTCACTTAGCAGGGTGATGTTAACATAATCAACCATGATAGATCATGATTGCCATCATGAGTTTCTGGAAAGACTTTTGAAAACTAATTGTGAGCTCTGTGAGCAGATGCTGTGGTTACAGGGTGGACCCGAGAGGCTGCCTGGGAAGGTGGGGTGGAGGCGGGTGATGAGAGTGGACCAGGGAGAGGAAGCGACGCAGCACTGAGTCTGTGACTAGTCCCACTACCGGGACCGCTGCACCACAGTGAGCTAGCAGAAGCACTGAAGGAGAGCAGGAGCAAATAGAGAGCTGGTTTAAAGGGCTGTGCTGGCCTGCAGTCAAAGGGTCCCCACAGCCAGTTTCTTCACAGTGTCTAGAGGGTCTTTTTTACAGATGTGTCAGGAACAGATAGAGCTATTGTAATCAAGTGTCATTGGGAGAGCTTGCATGGGATATTTCGGCTTGATATGGGGAGAAGGTCAGCAGTACAACACTTAAAAGACAGGGCAAACCATAAACATGGGGGTAACAGGGAATAAGCGACCAAGGGGAGGAGCCAGAGAGGAAACCGGAAGCCCACACAGAGGAGGAGTGGAGCTGAGTTTATATCTGGTCCCTGTGTCTTTGGCCCCATCTCAAACCAGTTCAGCTTTACTGGTGCCACAGCAGCGTCATTCATGGAGGAGGACACCCAGGACCCTTCCAGGTCACATCCTCCGCGCTTCTCCATCTGGTTGCTAATCGGTGTTGGTTTCTGCTATCTTTGTTAGCCGAGGCTGAAAACAAATCCGCCACCACAGACCTTATGTTTACTGTCCTGAGCGGTAGAGAAGTTGGCGGCAAGAGGGACAGTGCATTTATTACTAGGACAGCAAACTGAGCTGATCTCGGGAGATGGCATCTCACAAGGCTGCCTGCTGGACAAACATCCTTGAAGGGCAGCCTGGGAAAGGGCGGGAGTGGTGGCCTGGCTGGAGAGCCACAGGGCACCCCTGTCTGCCCAGCGCACTCCTGTCTCCAAGGCACACTCCTGTCAGACACTTCTGAGCTCTGAAACTGTTTCAGCCACATTAGAAGCTGGGGAGTGGGGCTGGGTCGTCAACGTGCTTGGCATGCAAGCAGAAGATCTGAGTTCCAACCCCAGAACCCTTTTTAAAAACGAATACCATGTCCTGGGTGGTGGTGGTGCACGCCTTTGATCCCAGCACTTGGGAGGCAAAGGAAGGTGGATGTCTGTGAGTTCGAGGCCAGCCTGGTCTATATATAGAGTGAGTTCCAGGACAGCCAGGACTACCCTCTCTCTAAAATCCAAACCAAACCAACAAAGACAGCAGTGTCACACACCTAAAATTCCCATCGAGGTTGGGGGATTGTGGGGCTCTGGGTTCACTGAGAGACCTGGTCTCAAGGGAGTAAGGGGAGAAGGATAGAGAGGGGTCCAGTCCTCCCCTGGTCTCCATGCCCATACACAGGAGCAAACACTCTCTCTCTCTCTCTCTCTCTCTCTCTCTCTCTCTCTCTCTCTCTCTCTCTCTCACACACACACACACACACACACACACACACACACAC
>NW_026068073.1:2179161-2180242 GCF_014885135.2 Alexandromys fortis
CTCTCTCTCACACACACACACACACACACACACACACACACACACCCCACATCACACCAAATCACACATACAAATAATATAAAAACTAAGCAAACGTTCAGTGGTGTTGGAGAGCTGGTCTCTGTGCTCAGAGCGGCACGGTGAACTACACACGTCCTCCATAGAGGCTTGTTCCCCATAGCTTGCTCACCGTGCTTTCTTATTTACCTCGTCACACATGGCACCATCTGCTGATGTGGGATTTCCCTCTGCATGCATGAATACCATTGGTTAATAAAGAAACTGTCTTGGGCCTGCGTATAGAGGCAGGCCAGGAAAACTAAACAGAATGCTGGGAAAAAGGAGGTGGAGGCAGTGAGAAGCCATGTAGCTCCACTGGAGCTGAAGGGAACTTTGCCTGGTAAGCCACAGTCACACAGCAATACTCAGATTACTTGAAATAGATTAAATTATTATGTAAGAGTTAGCCAATAAGGGGGCTGGAGAGATGGCTCAGAGGTTAAGAGCATTGCCTGCTCTTCCAAAGGTCCTGAGTTCAATTCCCAGCAACCACATGGTGGCTCACAACCATTTCTAATGGGGTCTGGTGCCCTCTTCTGGCCTGCAGATATACACACAGACAAACTATTGTTTACTAAATAAATAAATATTTAAAAAAAGTTAGCCAATAAGAAGCTAGAGCTAATGGGCCAAGCAGTAATTTAATCAACACAGTATCTGTGTGGCTATTTCGGGGCTGAGCAGCCAGGAAGCAACAAGTGGCCCCTCCTTTCAACAATCTACAGCTAACTGAATCTTGGTCACACCAATCAATGACCAAGAAGCTGCTCAGCCGACTTCCCTAAAATCAGTTTGATGGAGGCATTTTCTTGAGTGAGGTTACATTTCCTCAGCTGACTCCAGCCTGTATCAAGTTGATAAAAGGACCATCCAATGAAAGGGTGTATGTGTTCGTAGGGCCCCTGTAACAGAAGGGGAAATGTCTGTAGATCATGGCCCTGTGATTCCGCAAGTCCGCTTTGGCATTTCTGCATTATGAACTCTCTCTCTCTCTCTCTCTCTCTCTCTCTCTCTCTCTCTC
>NW_026068073.1:2186043-2221373 GCF_014885135.2 Alexandromys fortis
CTCTCTCTCTCTCTCTCTCTCTCTCTCTCTCTCTCTCTCTCTCTCTCTCCCCTTGTGTTTCTCTCACTCCTGTTCACTTTCTCCCTGTGTCCATAATCACTCCTCAAATGTAATCTATGTCCCCCTATAGTGAGTAACCTTCCACCTGGGGCACCTGGCTTTCGGGCAGATCTAGAGATAAACGTATTTCCTATCCCAGCTCCTTGTTATGTCCTCAGCGACTTCTGCCTTCCAGCTCTCTGCCTGGGCTCTGCCTGGAATCTGGTCCTACTACATCAGTCTGTGAATGCCAAATCTCTAGATCCCGAATTTCTTCTTATGGATTTTATGGGTGCATAATGGTATAATATTTACTGTCTTTATCTAGTTCTGTGAATATGTCTGATTTAAATATTATTTTAGATATTATCTTTAGAAATTATCTTTACAGCAGTTGCTCTTTCGGCTCCGCACTCCTGTTCCCGTGCCAGCATCCTCGGGATGGCCTTGCAAAACCGCAACCCACCTGCCGCCAAAGCCGACGCAGTTTGCAAGGGAGCCGAGCCAAGCAGGGGTGGCGCCTGGGGCCCTGTGGGCAAGAGGCTGCCGCAGGAGCTTATGACCCTCATGATGTCTGGTGACAAAGAGATTTCCGCCTTCCCTGAATCAGACAACCTGTTCAAATGGGAAGGGGCCATCCATGGAGCAGCCGGCACAGACACACAGATACATGGATACAGACACATACACATACAGAGACACACACAGACATACACACAGACAGACAGACACACAGACACACACAGATACACAGATACAGACACAAATACATACACACAGACAGACATGCAGACACAGGCACACAGACACACACAGATACACAGATACAGACACATACACACACAGAGACACACCAACATACAGACACATAGACACACAGATACAGACACATACACACAGAGACAGACACAAATACGTACACACACACAGACATGCAGACACAGGCACACAGACACACACAGATACACAGATACAGACACATACACACAGAGACAGACACATACACGTACACACAGACACACAAATACAGACACATATACACACAGGGACACACACAGATACACACATAGAACAGACACACACAGGCATACACATGAACACACACACACGACAGAGACAGGAGAGAGGAAATGGAGAAGAGATTAGGGGAGGCAGAGAAACAAGATCCAGAGGCAAGGTGAGGTGGGGAGAGACAGACGGAAAGAGGGATAGAGACACAAAATATGGAGAGGTAAGGGAAGAAGACAGGAAGAGACAACGGAGAGATTACAAAAGGAGAGAGAGGGAAAGAGGGAGAAGGAGGGACAGAGAAGCTTCTAAAGGAGAGAAGGAGGAGGAGGGGAGCCATGGAGGAAGCTTTTATGGTTCGAATGGCGTCCTTGGAGCCAGACTCCAAAGGTTTCTGCCTTTGTTTCTATGGTGACCTGGTCACTCTGTGCCCCCTTTGTCCTTCCACACCTCCTAGGAACCTCCAGTCAGGACAAGTTACAAGAATAACATCCACCTCACACTTCCCAAGTAACCCTGAAGCCACCACCTGAAGGGTTTCTTAGTCTCATCCGTGGTCATAGCTAGCTGGCAGCTCTCACCAGGACACTGGAGCATTTTGGAGCAGTTCTGGATCTGGCCACTAGATGCCAGCATCTCCCTCCAAGTTGGGACAACTGGACCTGAGCCGATCTCCAGTGTGACTCTGAGAGGCAGAGAAATGGACTCACACCTCTGATGAGGAGCGTCAGGGGAACCAAGGGACAGGGAGTTAGAGGGACGGTGAAAGCCAGAGACAAGACAGATTGGGAGAGCGTCTGAACTGGGACCAGGGATGCAAAGTCACAAAGAAACCTCAGGATGAATTAATGACAGACATGAACAGAGGTGTGTGTGATGAGCACATGTTAACGACAGACGTGAACGGAGGTGTGTGTGTGACCAGCACATGTTAATGACAGATGTGAACGGAGGTGTGTGTGTGTGTGAGACCAGCACATGTTAATGACAGACGTGAACAGAGGTGTGTGTGACCAGCACATGTTAACGACAGACGTGAACGGAGGTGTGTGTGTGTGTGACCAGCACATGTTAATGACAGACGTGAACGGAGGTGTGTGTGTGTGACCAGTACATGTTAATGACAGACGTGAACGGAGGTGTGTGTGTGTGTGTGTGACCAGCACATGTTAATGACAGACGTGAACGGAGGTGTGTGTGTGTGACCAGCACATGTTAATGACAGACGTGAACGGAGGTGTGTGTGTGAGACCAGTACATGTTAATGACAGACGTGAACGGAGGTGTGTGTGTGTGTGTGACCAGCACATGTTAATGACAGACGTGAACAGAGGTGTGTGCGGCTAACGCGTTCAGGGTTCAGGGCTCTGCCTCTGCCTGGATGATATCTGACACATTTTAATACAGCCACATCTGGCAGGTCTTATTAAGACTCCCATTTCACTGGGAGGAAAACAGAAGCACAGAGAAACCGATTAACTTATCTGAGGCCACACACCTAGGACGTGTGTCGTGAAAACCTAGGGCCTGGGAGAAAAGGCCTCGTCAGCAAAGTGCATGCTGTGTAGCAGGAGGGCCTGCATCTGACCACCATGGCCCGTGTAAAATGCTGGGCTTCGGGACTGCAGCCGTGGATGGCTCAGCAGTTGAGAGCACTCGCTGCTCTTACAGAGGACCTCAGCTTCGTTCCCAGCACTCACACTGGTCAGTTCACAACTGCCTGTAACCCAGCTCCAGGATCCAGTTCTTTCTCTGGCCTTTGTGCACACAGAACTCACGCTCACAAGTCTGGGTTCACATACATAAGTAAAACAAAACAATTTTTTTTAAAAAAATTATTTATTTATTATGTATACACCATTCTGTCTGTGTGTATACCTGCAGGCCACAAGAGGGCACCAGACCTCATTACAGATGGCTGTGAGTCACCATGTGGTTGCTGGGAACTGAACTCAGGACCTTTGGAAGAGCAGGCAATGCTCTTAACCTCTGAGCCATCTCTCCAGCCCCCCAAAACAATTTTTTTTTAATTAAGAAAAAAGTTACATGAGGTAAAATTCACTTTTGGGAGCCTTCCAGTCCTGCAAATTTGATATGTGTAGTCTTGGGTGTGCTGCACACAGAGATCATAGGGTATCTCAGGTTTGTGTGTGTGTGCACGCACGCGCATGTGTGCCTGTGTTTGCATGTGTGTGGGTGTGTATAAGGCTCAAGGTTGTTGATGCTGGGGACCATCTTTGTTCTTCCACCTTATTCACTGAGGCAGAGTCCCTCAAACTCACAAATCTTACCAGCCAGCTTGCCCCGAGGACTCCCTGTCTCCACCTTTTGATACCAGACTTACAGGTGACCACCAGACCCTCTTCTGACTGAGCCATCTCCCCAGTCTTACAGCCATTGCCACCACCACAATCTAGGATTTCCCACCATCCTCCAAATTCTCCTGTGCCCCCTCTGAGATTAGCTAAGTCCCCAGGAACTCCTGGCTTTTTTTTTTTTGGCCCTAAAGTCAGTTTTTATCTGTTTTTGTTTAGAGACAGGCTCTCAGTCTATAACCCGAACTGACCTCAAACCTGAAATCCTCCTGCTTCAGTCTCCCAGCTTGGGATTTTAGACCTGTCCACCAGATCCAGCTCTGATGATTTCTGTTTATTTCCCCAAACAGGGTCTTGAGTAGCCCAGGCTGCTGGTCTCAGATTTTGCTATGCAGCTGTAGATGGCCTCGAATTTCTGCTTCTCCTGCCTTGAGACTCTGGAGTTCTGGGAATACAGGTGTGTGCCTACCATGTCAGCTGCTCGTTCCCTTTTATATGGAGTAGGGTTTTGTTGTCTGGATGGGCCAGTTTAAGTCAGTTTGTGGGACATTTGTCTGTTTTGGACACTAAAATTCCCCCTCACTCCTGAGCTCCCTTGCTCTTTAACTTCGTGTAGGGGATTGACATCATATCAACACCCCACCCCCAACTTATCAGACAGCTGACTTTCCTGCGCTGGCTTCCTACTCTGGAGTGCCTCTCACCATGGTAAAGATGAGGGGCAGTGTTTTCCATTGGCTTATCCAGAGTCCCCAGCTGCTTGCATAATAGGCACTAGAGATATATTTGTGGAACGAGTTAATGTTTTCTAACATGGACCATTGTGACACAATCAGCTGTGTCCCTCAGTCTGGGCATCTCTGTCAAGACACTGCCTGGGTTTGTCTTTCTTGTCTTTCCCTTCCCTCCCCTGCTCTTCCTCCTCCTTCCTTTCTCCCCATTCCTCCCTCTTGTCTGTCTTCCTCCTTCTTGGCTCCCTTCCTCCATCTCTGGGGGATTCTGTCTCTTCTTTCTCTACACAGGTCTGTGTACCTACCTGTCTGAACGTGTTTGGGGTCCCTCATGGAGTCTGTGGTCTGATGCCAACAGTAAGATGGCGAGCAGAGCTGAGGTCTAAACTCTGAAGTCACCCATCCTGGTCTTGTCTGCTCTGGACCAGGGTCTGGGGTTGAGATCATCAGGCTGTGGGGTCCAGAGGTTGGCGAACATTTAGTTAGGGTCCATAAAGTAATGCTTTTAGGTTTTGTGGGCTAGACAGTTTCTGCTACAATGACTCACTTCTGCTGTCTGGCACAAAAACAGCTCCTCGGGGAGGATTAGGAGGACAGGTGACTCACGGGCCTTCTATTTCTCTCTTTGCTTCCTTGCTTCCTCCCTGGGTCTCATTTAGCCCAGACTAGCCTCAAAATCACCTGTAGCTGATGATGACCTTGAATATATGATCCTCCTGCCTCCATTTTCCATGTGCTGGGGTCATAGTATGCCTGGCTTCCTTCCTTCCTTCCTTCCTTCCTTCCTTCCTTCCTTCCTTCCTTCCTTCCTTCCTTCCTTCCCTCCCTCCCTCCCTCCCTCCGTCCCTCCCTCTCTCCCTCCTTCCCTCCTTCCCTCCCTCCCTTTCCTCCCTCCCTTTCCTCCCTCCCTTTCGCCCTCTCTCCCTCCCCTCCCTCCCCTCCCCTCCTTTCCTTTCCACCACTCTCCCCCCTCACCTCCCTAGGTGACCTGAGGAGCCTAGACTCCAGAATCTGAATTTGTGGCTGGACCTTGACTTTGAAGATAAGAACCTTTAGAGGCAGACCCTGGGACTTAGCTGCTACTGTGGCAAGTGTCAATTTGGTGTGAACAAATGACCAGAAACACCAGGGCTGATGAAAAGGAGGGCTTACGCCTGAGTAGGAACTAGCTGAGGAGATGGTCAAGGTACTGGGAAGTCAAAGCCAGTCTAGCAGGCTCCAGCAGACTCCCCCCGAAGGCCCTACCTTCCTGAGGAGCACACATAGGGTGATGAGGTCCTTTTATATATTTTTGCTTCTAACACAACTAATTTTAACAAATCAAATTACGGGTTAGAATGGTTCCTAATGAGGACTCTCCATCTACTCCAGAGAAGAGGCCATGCTGTAGACAACAGCTAGAGATAAGGTGACCAAGAAAGACAACAGCTACACCTTAGTGGATTGGTCTCTGTCAGGGGTGAAAACTCACAAAAGCTGTAGCCCTGAGTTGTCACTGCTTGTATAACTTGTGGGGGCACTCTTGTGAATCCTGTAAGTTGCAGGAAGTTTTCAAGATCTGTAAGTTGTATCTACTTCCTGAGTCTCATGAGCCCCACTATCTTCTTTCAAGAGGGAACAGCTTGATTCAGAGGAAATCACTACATGACACGAAGGACCAATGACCCCTACGACATTTGTAGAGACACATTGACCTTCCCTCCCCGACCTGGACTTCGTTCTGTTTCTTAGGGTTAAGCATTGATAGCCAACTCATTGAGGTCTGTCATTGTCCCATGGGAATGAACATACCATGTATCTTTTCTTCAGGTAAAGATATACCAAACCTTCATATATGTGGGGCTAGAGAGATGGTTCAACAGGTACCATCTTGTTATATAAGCATGAGGACCTGAGTTTGAATCCCCAGCACTCATGTAAACAGCTAGTGGTGGTTGCCTGTAACCATGGAACTGTGGAAGGCAAAGACAGGAGGATCTCTAGGGTTCACTGGATGACAACCTGGCTCTGGGTTCAGCAAGAGACCATGTCTCAAGAGACACTTGATCTCTTTCTCTGGCCTCTGACACCCCCACATATGCTAGCATACATAAAACAACGCAAACACATATAATTTTGTACATGAGCCTCAGGGCACCAGCAATCATCATCATAATTAGATTTAGAAGCCTCACACTATGCGTGGTCGCTCTCCACTCTCCCCTTCTTCCAGTTCTGGCTTCTGTTTCTGTGGAGTTACCCATTCTGGAAACTCCATGACAACCTAACTATAAAATGTGTGCAATTTTGTGGCTGAAAAACTGTTTTAAAGATTAATTTTATGTTTGATGTGTTCACTTTGTGTACACATGCGTGTGTACACGAAAGTAGGTGCCAGAAGAGGGCATAATATCCCCTGGAGTGACAGGCAGTTGTGAGCCACATGTGAGTGCTGGGAATTGAACCCAGGACCTCTGGAAGGGCAGCCAGTGCTCTTAACCGCTGAGCCACCTCTCCAGCCCTGAAGGAATTCTTCTAAAGATGAACGACTTAGTAATTATTTCTCAGCTTTTTTCTTCTCAACTGTGTGATGATTGCTGCACGCACATTTCTCTGTGAAAATAGAGCAGAATCTAAAGGAAGCACACATTTCTTTACTATTCACACAAAAATACCTCTGATTTCCATTATGTGTCTCATTTGAGCTGTGTTTTTCTTCCAGGCATGACCTTGTGGTGATTTCCTGGTCATCACTTTGCTATGACTTCTAGTGCAATTACTTTGAGGCCAGACAATGTGCAGATAATGTGTATGTTATAGAGCTGATTTTGTTGAGATTCGCTTCTTGGGCATCTTGGTATTTGGTTCATTTCTGTAAATATTGTTTGTGGTTTCTTTAATTGAGGGATAATTTTTCATTGAGGAATCCACAGTGTAGTGCTCAGATTTCAAATGAATAGTGAACAAGACTTGGCAAATGCCCGCATCTGGGAAGCTCTCACCACTGGAATGCGAAGCCGACTCTTGTAAATTTTTCCGCCAACACTATGTGTTCTCTTGTGCCTCTTCCCAGTGTATCCGATACCTTCTGCTGTTGTGATAAACACCCCAACAAAAAGCAAGGTAGGCGAGGCTTTATTTGGTTGACATTTTAAAGTCAGTCCTTCATTTTGGGGAAGTCAAGGCAGGAGCTCAAGCAGTTAGCAGCATTGCTTCAATAGTCAAGAACAAACAAGATACATGCACCCTCGCTTGCTTTCTCTGTCAGCTTACTCCTTTCTCACTCAGTTTGGTTCAGGACCTCCTGCCTAAGGAATGACGCCACCTACAGTGTGCTGGGTCCTCCTACATCTATTAACAATCAGGAAATCCCGATAGACGTGCCCACAGGTGAACCTGATTTACATAATTGTGTATTAAGCCTCTGGCCGGAGAAATGGCTCTGTAGCGAGAGCCGTGTGCATCTCTTGCAGAGGACCCAAGTTAGGCTCTCAGTACCCACGTCAGGCTGCTCCTAACCGTCTCTTACTCCAGCTCTGGGGATCGGATGCCTCCTTCTGGCTGGCCAAAGCAGACAAAACTGAGGTTAAAACTAAGCAGCACCCTGTCTTCTCCTCTCATCTTGGCCACTATCCTAGGCATCAACGATTGGTCGCGCTGGTCTAGGACCCCATGTAAATGATTCAGTACAGAACAGTTTGTATGTGGCACTATGGCTTCCTGGTGCACAAGGGATTCAGACAGAACCATAACTAAGCCGTTGCAGTTCTGTTTCTTCTAATCACGGAGAGCCATCTGTTTCACATCAGGTCTCCACGCCGTTCACTAACTGGTAGACTCCGTTTCACATCAGGTCACCACGCCATTCACTAACTGGACATCTGCTTTGTTTCCAACCTGATTCCCAAGCAAAACAGTGGTGTTTGGGGCAGGGGCGACAGGGTCTCATGTAACCCAGACTGGCCTTAAACTAGGTAAGTAACTAAGAACTGCCTTGAACTCCTGATTTTCCCACCGCGACCTCCCAAATGCTTGGAATCGCAGCTATGTAACCTCACAGCCAGAGTATGCCGTGTTGTGGATGAAACCCAGGACCCACACACGCTAGGTAAGTACATGTAACCCCACAGCCAGTTTGTGCCGTGCTGAGGATGGAACCCAGGGTCCACACAGGCTAGGTAAGTGCTCAACTGAGTTGCCTTACCCCATCCTAAGCAAGGCTTCTGCTCTTGATTTTCCCCACGAATCTTAGATAAGCAGCTAGGGTGGAACTGCTGACCATCAAGCCGACGAGTCTGTAAGAATCTGCTAGAGGGCAGGGAGAAGGCTTGGTGGGAAAATCACTTGCTGTGCAATCACTGCCGTATGAGTTTGGATCCCCAGCACCTACAGGAAAGGCAGACAAAGTAGTGCCTATATCTGTAATTCCATGGGAATCATGGTGAGATGGGCGGTGGAGACAGGAGTTGCTGAAGATAGCAGAAAACAAGAGACTGTCTCAAGGTGTTGTCCTCTGACCTCTGCATATACCTGTGATACACACATACCCACAGTATCTCACAGCACACACGGACAGAACAGAGAATCTGCTAGACTCCTTCTAAATTGGTATACTTTTAAAACCCTCTCTAACTTCCTGCTCTTTTCGTAATTGACACTTGAGCTGGTCACATTCCGCAGTGTCAGCCATCTCGGCAGGTGTGTGTGGGAGATTTTATGTTCTGTAGACAGAGGACTTACTGTTCCCCAAACGCTAGGGAAGCAAAGTGTGCTGATTGCACTGTTTGAATCATTCGTATACCTCCTGATTTCTGTCTCGGCTCTTCTATCATTTACTCTGAGTCACTGTAAAAACATCCTGTGACAGGGAACTTGTTGATGCCACTTTAGCAACTTACTCCATATTTTGTGTACCTGAGAATCTGTTAAATAATACGTAAAATTTTTTGATAGTTGGGTGTAGTGGTGCATACCTGCTGTCCCAGGTCTTGGAAGGTACAGGCATGAGGATCAGGATTTAAGATCCCTCTTGGCTACATAATGAATTCCAGGCCATCCTGGCTTGCAAAGCAGAATAAAGAACAGCAAGACAAATAAAAGAGGGTGGACACTTCCTTGCTTCCTTTGTGGGTACATCTACAAATCCAGTTTTTTTTGTTTGTTTGTTTTGAGACTGGGCCTCTCTATGTAACCTGGGCTGGCTTTGAACTCTTGGCCTCTACCTCAGTCTCCTCTATGCTTGTATTACAGATACACACCACCTTGCTAGTATAGTTTATCAATGCAGAGCTCAATAGCAGTTCCTCCTGTTATATGTGCTGTGTGTGGCCCTGTCACTGTCTCTGGGTCTCACAGCTGCATCTCAGACTTTTCCTATCAGTTTCCAGCTACAGCAGCTGGGTCCTAAGCCAGGTACTGTAATGGTTAAGTAAAATGCTGCAGTTCCCCAAGTGGAGTCAGGCAGCGGGTCTGAGAGCAGCCAGTCCCAGGCAGGGATGTCCCAGTTCCTCAAGTGGCTGCAGTGGGCCATGAGGGGCAGCGAGTCCCAGGCAGGGTGCCATGTGGTGTGTGAGAGACCTTAACAGGATAGCCAGTTCCATGAGGAGAGACAGATGGATGGGCACACCACGAGACCATGCAGCAGGTCTCTGAAGGCAGCTGGTCCCAGACAGGGAGCCCCGTGGTGGGTAAGAGACAGAGACATGGATAGGCACACCATGCAGAGTGAGGTTGGATATTTATTTAGTGGGCTATGGAGGGGAAAATGGAAAAGGGGATAAGAATAGAGAAAGAGAGAGGCAGAGAGAAAGAGAGAGAGAGAGAGAGAGAGAGAGAGAGAGAGAAGCAGAGAGAGAGAGAAGCAGAGAGGGGGCAAGGGGAGAAGTGGGGAGACAGAAGCTGCCTCTTTGAGAGAGAGATGGAAAGAAAAGGACTCAGGCGGGAAGCTGAAGATCACCCTGCCTAGGCAGACAAGGGAGGGAGTGGGCATGGCTTGTCTCTTAAAGGAATAGGACAGACCATTACAGGTGCAGTGGGACATTCTTAAGGTGTGGGAAAAAAGACAAAAACAGGGGCAGGAGAGATGGCTAGTGGTTGACAGTATGGCTACTCTTGCAGAAAATAGGGTGCAGTCGTTTGAATAGGTATGACCCTGCATAGACTTTGTGTTTACATGCTTGGTTGCAGGGAATGGAACTATTAGGGGACGTGGCCTTGTCAGAGGAAGTATGTCTCTGTGGGAGTGGACTTTAAGGTTTCAGATGTTCAGGCTACGCCCAGTGTGGTGGTTTCAGTTCACTTCCTGTTGCCTGTGGATCAAGATGTAGAACTCTTAGCTCCTTCTCCAGGCCCATGTCTGCCTGCATGCTGCCATGCTCTCTTCGCCATGAAGATAGTGGATTAACCTCTGAAACTGTAGGCTAGCCCCAATTAAATGTTTCCTTTATAAAAGTTGGTATTGGTGTCTCTTCACAGCAATAGAAACCCTAACAGAAGTTAGTATTGCTGAGATAGGCCTAACCAATTTGTTTGGAGGAATGCGGACTTTGGTATTTTGGATTAAAAAGCAGTTGAATGCTTTAAAGGCTTAATGGGTCATCCTTGTAGGACCACAGAAGACAGTGGTGCTGAGGGAGAGCTGAACTGTGGTGGCCTGGCTAAGGGGGTTTCAAAGGAGAAGAATGTTAGTATGCCACCTAGAGACCAGTCTTGTGACATTTTGGTGAAGAATTGGAATGCTTTTTGCCTTTTCTGACAAGTCTAGCTGAGGCTAAAGTGAAGGTTTGCATTAATTCTGTTGATGGAGGGAGTCTCAAAACAGCCTAGGGTTGACACTGTGGTGTGGTTATTAGCTTTCACTCTTAGGAAGTTCTATAATGAAAATAAAAAAGCTGAGCAAGGAAAGATACAAAAAGTACAATTGGAATGGAGCTGAATCCTGTGTCCAAGGAGATAAACAGGTTAAGAAATGGAGTAAAGGGAGCGGAGACCTCAGGGCAAGATCCTACCCAGCCAAGCTTCCAACTTATGAAAAGGAACTAAAAAACAGCTTGTGTCTAGGTGTGGTGGTACACGCCTTTAATCTCAGCTTTGAGGAGAGGAGTATAGATCTCTGAGTTCAAGGCCAGCCTGGTCTACAGAGCAAGTTCCAAGAAAGCCAAGCTTAGGCAGTGAAAGAAATCATGGAAAACAGAAAGCCAGTGAAGATGCAATTGTTCCAGCCCCCGTAAGCAGCAGAATTTTGGTAGCTTCAGACATATGGTTATGGCTTTGGAGCCAAGGATACAAGAAAGGGGCTATGTAATCTCCCTCTATGACTAAGGAAAGCAACTGGAGTCAGGCATGTGTCACGGGTGCCCTGGAATGGAGGCCCAGAGAGGTCACTGTGCGAAGCTGTGAACATGAAGCCTGGATTGCCTTGGAGAACCCAAGGTGTTAAAGATGCTAGAGCTGTGGGGTAACTGCTGAGGAGAGCTGCTAACAGGGAGTGGAACCAGCCCAGGAGAAAGAAATATGTTGCAGTAAAATAAGTTGGAGATCTGAAGAGTGTTTTTTTTGTTGTTTGTTTGTTTTTGTTTTTGAGACAGGGTTTCTCTGTAGCTTTGAAGCACGTCCTGGAACTAGCTCTGTAGACCAGACTGGCCTCAAACTCACAGAGATCCACCTTCCTCTGCCTCCCAAGTACTGGGATTAAATGTGTGTACCATCACCACCCAGCTGATCTGAAAAGTGTTACCCCCACTTTTTAAATTGATTTTATTGAGCTCTACATTTTTTCTACTCCCCTCCCTGCCTCTCCCTTCCCCTTTAACCTTCTCCCATGGTTCCCACGCTCCCAATTTACTCAGAAGATCTTGTCTTTTTCTACTTCCCATCTAGACTCTGAAGTGTGTTTTCACATCAGACGTAGAGAGCAGAGTTTGGAGTTTGCCCAGCTGGGTTAGGACTTGCTTTGGTCCAGTATTTCCAGTCATTGTTTTGGGATGGTAATGTATATCCTGTGTATATGTTGGAAGTATGTGATCTGTTTTTTGATTTTGATTTTATAGGGGATTACAGTTAAGAGATTACACATATCTCAGAAGAGACTTTGAACTTTGGACTTTTAAACACTGTCGAGACTGTGATAGACAATAGGGACTTTTGAAGTTGTATGAAATGCATTTTGCATTACATTATGGCTGCAAGTCTATGTGGACCAGGGAGTGGAATGTGGTGGTTTGAGCAGGAATGACCACCATAGACTCATGTCTTTGAATGTTTGGCCCACAGGGAGTGGCACTACTAGGGGTGTGGCCTTGTTGGAGGAAATATGTCACTGTAAAAGTAGGCTATAAGATTTCACATGTTCGTAGGAGTTGTGTCGTCGATAAGTTCGAGGGGTTTAGAGGTCCAGCCACAATGATTGAGGTGGTTTGTAACGACCGTCTAGGAAAGAAAGTCCGCGTCAAGTACAACACCGATGACACCATCGGGGACTTGAAGAAACTGATAGCGGCTCAAACTGGCACCCGGTGGAATAAGATCGTTCTTAAAAAGTGGTACACGATTTTTAAGGACCACGTGTCTCTGGGAGATTATGAAATCCATGATGGGATGAACCTGGAGCTATATTACCAATAGACGGGAATTCCTTCTCCTTGCCTCCCCTGCCTTCCTCTCCCACCCTCATTTGACATGGTATAGATGCCCATTTTTAATAATTCACATGAATAAAAACTTCAGTGCTGCTTTGTTGCTGTAAAAAAAAAAAAAAAAAAAAAGATTTCACACGTTCAGGCTACACCCAAGGTGGGAGACTCAGTTCATTTTCTGTTGCCTGTGGATCAAGATGTGGAACTAACTCTCAGCTCCTTTTCCAGAACCATGTCTGCCTGCATGTTGCCAAGCTCTCTGTCATGAAGATAGAGAATTAAACCTCTGAAACTGTAGGCCAGCCCCAATTAAATGTTTTCCTTTATAAAAGTTGCCATGCTCATGGTGTCTCTTCACAGTATTGAAACCCTAATTAAGACATAGGGGTTAGACTCCCAGAAACCATGTCCAATGACTTACAACCTTCTGTAGCTCCACCTCCAGGGGATCTGCTACCTTCTTCTGGTCTCCATGGGCACAGTACTTACACACACACACGCGCACACACACACACATGCACGCACACACACACGCACATATACACATAAATGAAAATAAAAAAGTAAATCTTAAAATCAAAGACAAAAACAAAAGCAGACCAGTCATAAGAGAGGTTGTAAAGCCGAACCCCCACTTTTTGAGGTGAGAGGACACCTGTAGAGCTGGTGTCCCTTCACGTCACCAGCAGGTGACACCTGTAGAGCTGGTGTCTCTTCACGTCACCAGCAGGCTGCTACATAACAGCCCAGCGGCTTCCTGGCCTGTGCTCCCATTGCATAGGAAACCAAGGCACGAAGAGGAAAAGCCATGATGGAAAGGGAGGCAGGAGCACTTCAAACAGAACTGGGAGGACTTTTATTTGTGGATCCCTGAGAAGGAGATGAGAGGTGTCTGGGTGAGGGGCAAACCTAACAGAGACAAGGCTGGATCAACACTGGGCTACCAGGGAGCACAGCACACAGAAAAAAATGCAGGTGGGTCCCATTCCTGAGTCTGAGGGAGGAGATTGTGACCTGGACTCCTGAGTCAGAGGGAGGAGGCTGGGGTCTGAACTTGAGGGTGGGTCGGAGGGAGGAGGCTGGGGTCTGAACTTGAGGGTGGGTCTGAGGGAGGAGGCTGGGGTCTGAACTTGTGGGTGGGTCCGATGGAAGAGGGTTGAGAGCAATCCAGAGTCTCTGTTTCCCTCAGCAGGCTTCATGTGGGCGGTGTGGTCAGTCCGTAGTTGGTCCGAATGGTGGTCTGGATCCAGTTAGTGAACTTGCAGAGATTGGTGTAGACACTTGGTACGCCAGGCTGTCCGCATTCTCCTTGTCCCATAGACACGAGCCCTTGCAGGGACCTGTTGCACACAATGGGACCGCCAGAGTCCCCCTGAGAGAGAGAGAGAGAGAGAGAGAGAGAGAGAGAGAGAGAGAGAGAGATTATCCAGGAGAGCATGAGCTGAAGATAAACACGAAGTCCCAGAGCGTCCACCTCAGCATGGTAGACAAAGACAGGAGGAAGGTAACGCATGCCCTTGCAAGAGGCTAGCGGCCACCTAAACAGGAGCCATGTGTCCACACAACCGGCTGCTTCCGAAGCTGGCTGTCTCCTCCAGGGCTTCCTTATCTGCCCCTCTGTCTCTGAGTTCTGTATAAATCTATGTCCTCTTCATTTGTACTTTCTCAGACTGGCTATTTGTGCTTTTGGTTTTTCTCTAGGTCTATTTTTCTTTCTGCTCTGTAGCACTGGAAACAGAATCCAGTGCTTTTACCAAGGAGCTCCACCACTGAGCCACACACCCCACCACTCGTTGGAGGACTTAGGTAGGTGTTTTGCACTGATCTATATTCCTAGCCATCTTTTTACATTTTATTCTGAGGCACACTCTCACTTAGCTGTCCAAGTGGGTCTTCCTTCTCAGCTCCCTGAGTGGCTAAGCTTAGAGGTCTGAACAGCCTTGCCTGGCTTCTGGGTCTCTGTTTCTGCTGCCCTCTTCCTCTCTACTCCCTTACCCCCCCCCCACCTCCTCTTCCTTTTGAGACAGGATCTCACTGTGTACATCTAGCTGGCCTTGAACTCACAGAGATCACCTGCCTCTGCCTCCCTGCTGGGATTAAAGAAGTGGCCACCACACCTGGCTCTGCATTTCTTACATCCCATCTCAGAGTCCCTCAGGTGTACCTTCTGCATCTCCCCACCCCCATCTCCGTTCCATCCTCCTGTATCTCACATTGCACGAGTCCTTTCGGTCCTGCCCTCCTCCAGCGCAGAACATGCTGAGGTGGTACACGGGGTCATAGAGCTGCCGGCAGGTCTCCTCTGACACCACTGACAGATTCACACACTGCAGCAGGCTGGGCAGTCTCCCTAGGATACAGAACGGAGGGTCAGCCCCTTTGACTGGCTGGGAACCTTCTCAGAGAGGGTGGTCATGTCCCCAGGAGCTCACCGTTCCTTAGTCGACCCCAGCCAGAGACTAGGCAGGTATCCCCAGGGGTGGGGCACTGGGATGCCACAGGGATGCGCCTGATGGTGTTAGACTCCATCACTGACTCGTTTAGCTTGATGAGCATGAGATCGTTGGCATAAGGAGGGTCATTGTAGTTCGGGTGCTGGATGGAGAGGTGGGCCTCTAACATCCGGCTGCCAGGCTCTTGGGAGCCTTCCAGGCTGTGCAGGCCCAGTCCCACGGTGTACGAACTGAGGATCACCCAGCAGGTGAGCTATGCAGCGGCACCTGGTCTCCCATCTCATCCTCCACCCTAAAGCAACAGTGACCTCCCCCTTTGCCTTTTCCTTCCCACTAGACTGTCCTGGTCCAACTAGGGTGGGCTCCCCCACACCTGTCAACGCTGTGGCTCCTTGAGCGCCCTCTGCTGGCCGAGGCTGATATTGCGACCCCCTCCCCTCAGCATCCCGCCCCACTACCCCCACTCACTCCTGTATGCAGTGTGCTGCTGACAGCACCCACTGCGGATGCACCAGGACGCCCGAGCAGAAAAATACATTATCTTCTGAGAACAGTGCCGCCTGCCAGGGTTGCGAGTGTGGACGGCAGTCCTGGCCTTGTATGATCCGACCGCTGGCACTTGAGGCTAAGGATCCTGGGGATGGAGTAAGAATTGGGAGGTGTGGGGTGTGGAGCGGGGGCGTTTCATGGCTTCTAGGATGGGGAAAGGGTTCAGGGCGGAATCTGTGAGCACGGTCGGGATGAGAGCTCAGAGTTAAGGGGGTGATGTTTGAGTGAACGGATGTGATCAGAGGTTGCGGTGTTTGTGTGTTGGGGTGTGGATCTTGACCGGGAACAAGCTGTGGATCCTGGGTTAGAGCTCCTTCCGGTAGGGTCTGAGTGAAGGCGAGTGGTTGCAGCTGCAGGGCGAGGCCATGTCAGGACACCAGTGCAAGAGGTAGGATTAGGGCTCTCCAGCTATCTCGGGATTTTAGGGTCTGGACCATGGCTGGGGACAGGTTCAGGTTGCAGCCACAGGGTTCCTGGGGGTTAAGTTTAGTTCAGGAGCTTGATCGGGGCTTCAGGGGTGGAACCCGGGCTGGGGTCAGAATGAGAAAGCTGGGCCAGGTGGGGTGCAGCTGGACCACGTGCATACACGTGGCTGGGGCTTCCCAGGTCCTGGGAGGAGCCATGGAGAAGGGAAGGAAGGTGCTTTGAAGGTGGATGATCAGGTCAGAGTGGACTGGACACAGGCAGGGCTCACGGCGACAGGATGTTAATTGGGAATCAAGATCCCTGCCTCCTGAGAGGGGCTAGGGTTCACCACATAAACTGGACAGTTTGGGGGACAGTCAGGAGGAGAATCCAGGACACAGGGAACAAGGTGTTACTTCAGAGATGTGGGCGCGGGTGGGGACAGGCAGAAGAGGCTGGGCCAGGAATTTTAGGGGAAGAATCTGGGAACAGGATTATGGCTGAAACTTTGGGGTTCTTAAGAGTCAGAGTCAGAGAGGGGAGAATTACCATGGAGGGGTTAGCAGAGTCAGGGCTGCACGGAAATTTGGGAGATAGAAGGGACTAGTCTCTAGTCACCAAGAAAGTGCCTGGCGTGAGTCAGAGCTCAGAGGGGTGTGGTCAGGACTCAGAGGGGTGGGGTCAGGGCTCAGAGGGGTGGGGTCAGGACTCGGGTTGGGGTCAGGACTCAGAGGTGTTGGGGTCAGGGCTCAGAGGGGTGTGGTCAGGACTCAAATGGGTGGGGTCAAGGCTCAGAGGGGGTGGGGTCAGGTTCCTTGAGAGGAGTTAAGGGGGGGGGGTGGGCCTCATTAGGTTTGGGAGGCAGGATCAATTGTCAGGAGGTTGAGTCAGCTTGGAGTCTGAAGCTAGTCTTCTGGACCCAGGAACCATTTCTCTCACACGCAGAGCCATGCCAGGAGTCTTTCAGAACCAAAGCTCCTTCATTCAGCTGGCCCAGACGAGATGAGACACCCAGGCAGCTACCCCACGAGCTCTTCAGCTTTGTGGCATGGCTGTGCCTCCCTTGAGGCTCACCACGGTCACACCCAGCCACAGCCCATTCACCCAGACATCGTTATCCCAGAGGAGGCCGGGAGCTCCACTGCTAGAGTGTTCACGGAGCATGCACGAAGCCTTGGGTTTAAATTCCATGTCAACTGGGCATGGTGGTGCACACCTGTAATCCCAGCACTTGGGAGATGGAGGCAGAAGGATCAGACGGTCAAGGCTGTTCTTAGCTTTAGTGGATTCAAGGCCAGCCTGGATGGACTATGTAAGACTCATTAAAAATAAACAAATGGGCCAAATACCCAGGAGACAGATAGTCTCACCTAGTCACCCAGGAATGGGCATGATCCCATTTTCCCCTTAGAGCAGTCACTCATTCTCATGATCCACCCCACTCCAGCCCACTGTCAGCAGTCACTCCTTACTGCCGCATGGTAGTCAGAAGCAGTAAGACACTGAGTCACCTGGATGCTGGCTGACACTGTTCCCTCAGGCACACACCAGGACACACACACTCAGATACCTGTAACCCCAAGGATGAGATGCCCCAGGAACCAGCCCCAGGGGGTTCTTGCAGTAACCATCACGCTGGCTCCTGGAAAGGAAGAGGAGAGAATCTGGGGATGGCTATCCCAGTCTCTCCACCTCTCCGGATGTCCCCAAACTCTCTGCTTTGTTTATTGTGTTTTGGGAGAAAAAGGGGAGGAGGAAGCATCTGTCTAGGAATGGGCTGGTGAGGGGATGGAGAGATGGAGGCATAAAACTTCACTTAGGATATGTGAAAGCCCAGGCAGGGAATTCAAGAGGTTTGGGCAGAGGCAGAGAGAGAGAGAGAGAGAGAGAGAGAGAGAGAGAGAGAGAGAGAGAGAGAGAGAGAGAGAACAAGATCTTTACCTCTGTACTCCGGAGTCTGTGATTCTGCGGCTGAGCTGAGCAGAGCTGCCACCCACAGGGGCCCCCACAGGGCTTATAAACCTCCTCAACTGGGGCTGGCCCTGCCCCCCAGGGGACACATTCTACGTCAGGTGCTGCAGACTCCAGCTCAAAGCCCGCAGGCTTCCTGATGGAGTCTGGGGCACAGGAAGGGAGCAGTGCCCAGATCAGTGCCCAAATCTCAGCCTCTCTTGCCTCTTTTCTCCCCACCTCATGTTTTTCATTCCTTCCTCCTCTCATGCCCTTTCTCTTATTCACTAAAGAAAATTTCCCCTACATTGCTCCCATATTCTCTTTCTTTATGAGTTCCTGTCTGTGTGTCCTCCAAAAACTGCCTTAGCATCAAATCAGCCTGCGTCTTGTACGTCCTTGGGAACGTACATCCTTGGGAACGTTATTGCCTCTTGATCCTCCATTTCCCCATGCATAGGACCAGGGTAACCATCACTCCATGTATAGCTTGAATTCAGATAAGCCTGCAAACAGACCCCTCCCCCCCTCTGCAGGTGTCCTGGTGCAGAGGCTTCTGGGAACCAGAGGGAGACAAAAGCATCCCTTAGTCAAGAGCAGTCAAGCAACTGTCAGGCTTGGAGCTCTACACCAGGCCAGGGACCAGGAAGAATGAAGATGTCCCCTGTACCGGTGAAGGTGGGAAGATAGACAATAAAGAAAACCCAGAGGAATCAGAAAATAATAAATGGTAGTGTCTGATGAGGGGATATTTAAACCAGGAACCAGACATCTATGAGGAAGAGTGAGGAGCAGGTAGGTGAGCGTTGCAGAGAAACATATGTTGGTGGACATTCTGTGGAAAACAAGACAGACAAGGAAGCCTGTAGAAATGATTTAAACATCAAGGTTTAAAGGCTTGTATGTTATGCACAGCGGTAGAGGGAGTGACATGAATTTGTCTACTTTATAAAATCACTCTTGGTAGGGAGTAGAAGGGAGGACCATGCTGAGATGGAAAATGATGAGATCCAGTGTGAGATGCTTTATTTAGCCTAGTTGTGGTCCAGATTAGAGACGCTGTAGTCCAGAAGGGAGATCCTGAGGTCCAGTGTGAGATGCTGTAGATATGAATTGCTGTGGTCCAGATCAGAGATGCTGTGGTCCAGAAGGGAGATTCTGAGGTTCAGTGTGAGATGCTACAGATAGGAATTGCTGTGGTCCAGATTAAAGATGCTGTGGTCCAGAAGGGAGATCCTGAGGTCCAGTGTGAGATGCTGTAGATAGGAGTTGCTGTGGTCCAGAAGGGAGATCCTGAGGTCCAGTGTGAGATGCTGTAGCCTAGATAGGAATTGCTGTGGTCCAGATCAGAGATGCTGTGGTTCAGGAGGGAGATCCTGAGGTCCAGTGTGAGATGCTGGGGTTAAAGTGGTAGTTCTTGGTACACACTGTGAGGGATGAGGCCAGGGAGGCTAGCTACAGGAAAGAGTAAAGAGGTGGGTCGCATTTTCTTTGTCTCTTTTCTCCCTGGGAACAGACTGAGACAGTGGAGGCATTTCTGGTTGCACATGATGGAGCTGTTTGCACTAAGATGGAAATCCACTTCCGATGGGCAGAATCAGTCTGAGGTGTGGGGTGCAGAGGGGCAGAGGCAAGGAGGGGCAGATGTGAGCCAAGAGGCCTGGGGGAGAGAGAGAAAACCACAGAAGGATGTGAAGGTTCAGAGAGACGGAAACTCGGAGATCCAAAGATGGGAAGAAGCAGAAACACATACCCAGAGGGACACACAGCTGAGCCACACCCCAGCCCCTCACTGGGCATTCTAGACAGGGGCTTTACTTTTGAGTCATGTCCTATCTCAGGTCCTTTGCTGCCTCTCTGTAGCATCCCAGGCATCTCCCAGAGCCCAGTGGGACAATTTAGGCACAGTTTTGTTCGTGTGTTAATTCTCCTAACATTTATTTTCCTCTAGGCTGGGAGTCCTTTGAGGACAGATCCTTGTGTTTTGTTTTTTTCTGGTGAAGTTCACTATGGAGGGGTTGAATGGATGGGTACAGGTGTACAGATAGGAGCAAAGAGCACAGAGGTAGACAGGGAGAGGGAGACAGATGGGCAGGGGAAACAGTTTCATTATTTAGTTAACTGCTGGGGAGCACAGCCTCTGTCCTTGCAAACAGTAGGACTGGAAGATTCTTTATCCAGGGTACTTGGGCCAGAAGAAATTGGGGTTATGGATTCTGTCTGTCTGTCTGTCTGTCTGTCTGTCGGTCGGTCTGTCTGTCTCTGTGTGTGTGTGTGTGTGCATGCGTGTGTATAGATGTGTTCATGTGTGTGTGGGTGCACATGTGTGCAGGAAAATGTGTGGATCTAGGGGTCACCCTCAGCCATCACTCCTCAGTGTTACCCCTTTTTTCTGAGACAGGGTCTCTCCAGGGACTGTAACTCACTGATTCAGAGAGGCTGAGCCCCAGGGATCCTCCTGTTTCTGCCTCCCCAGGGCTGAGATTATAAGCACCACCACACACGGCTTTTTTTTTTAATTTTTCTATCCATTTTCTGGGGATGGAACTCAGGTCCTCATGCCTAGAAGGCAAGCGTTGTACCCACTGTGCCATCTTCTCAATCTGATTCTCAAGAATTTCCTAATACATGAGAAGTCAGTGAGAATGGAGAGATGCCTGTAACTAGTTCCAGGGGGCCCCGTGCTCTCTTCTGGCTTTCATGGGCACTATATGCATGTGCATATCCTCCCCCAGACACACACACACACACACACTCACACACACACACACTCTCACACACACACATACACACACTCACACATACACACACTCTCACACACACACACTCACACATACACACACACTCACACACACACACTCTCACACACACACACACTCACACACACACACACTCTCTCACACACACACTCACACACACACACACACACTCTCTCTCTCTTAAATAAAACTAAAGTATTTAAAAACTATCACATTTATGTATGTACTTATTTATGCTATTTATATAATGTATGCCAGTGCACACTTTTCAAAGTCAGACGACAACTTGCGGAATTGGTTCTCTTCCTCTACCATGTGGGGCAAGGGGATGGAATATAAGCAACTTGACCACTGAGTCATCTTGGGCCCCTCTTAAACTTTCTCTGAAACGTAGTCACTCTATAACTCAGACTGGCCTTGAAGTCCTGGCTTCCTAAGTTCTGAGAGACAGCAGGTTTGCATACTCTTCCTAACACGCTTTGTGGCATGGATTCGCCAGTTGAAGCTGATGGTTTTGTGTAAAACCTTAGATTTTGCCAGGCGGCGGTGCTGTAAGCCTTAATCCCAGTACTCGGGAGGCAGAGACAGGTGGATCTCTGAGATCAAGGCCAGAATGGTCTACAAAGTGAGTTCCAGGACAGCCAGGACTGTTACATAGAGAAACCCTGTCTCGGAAAAACCAAACTAAACCACCACCACCACCAACAACAACAAAACAAACAAACAAAAACCTTTAGATTCTGAAGTGTTTTTAGATTTCCTGACTTGGAGACCCTGAACCGCTGACTCATTTCCCTTTTAGTGACTGTGGATTAGAGAGGCCTGTGCACTTCTTTTACAAATAAGGAAACTGAGGCACAGTGAGACAAATAAATACTGAAAGCCAGAGAAAGGCTGAGGCTGGGATTTAGATGGATCAGCAGAACAAGATGAGCTAGACAGAACCTGCACAGTGAGAAGGTGGCCAAAAGGTCAGACACTGAGAAACTTGGGAGCAAGGGGGTAGCAATAATAACAATAATAGTAATAATAATAATAATAATATTGTTCAGAAACAGAAAGGAAGACTACCATTTCTATATCACCTATTCCTTTGCATGTGTAGTTGGAATTGCTTTATAAACATAACCCCTGGAGGCCCAGTACTATGCCCCACTAGGAGACAGAAAGGTCAAACAACCTGCAAGTGCAGTGAGCTTGAGAGGGAAGTGTGTGTTGATCACGTTGTTACCTTGTCTCTCAGAGAACTGCAGTGCAGAGTTGGAAAGGTGCCCTGCTCCTGCAGGGACACAGGATATGGGGGAGCCTGTGGCAACCCAGGCTGGACAGCCCTCACCTGACCCATCTTCCCTTGCACACACAGGTGAGGTGCAGCCTGGGCCGGCAAAGACCGGAGGCTCCAGCTTCTGGGGCAGGCTGCCAGACAAAGGGCACTCCTAGCAGGACCGGAAAAACAGGTCCTTCTGCTGCAGCAGGTGAGCCAGGCTCCCACAAAGGAGACTCTTCCATTCCTGGCTGGGGTCCTGCTGGGGGCCCAGGCAGCATCAGGTGACTGTTTGAGTGGAAGCTTCAGCCCAGCCCCAGGCATCCAAATATCCAAAGAGTCTGGAATGTTCAGGAGGAAGCTCCACCCCAAGCCCCCTCTTCCCCATATCTCTCCAAACCCCACGTCATCTCAGAAAGCCTGCCAAATGATGACCCCTCCCCTAAAGATGCTCAAGACCACTCCCACAGGGTATTTAAACTGCTCCCCAGAAAACAAACACGTAGTTTTCCCATCTTCCTTTCCTGCTTCCTCTCTGGGAGTCTGAAAGTCACCCGGGAGCATTGGTATCTATTTAAGCTGGGCTTTTTCTAATTCGGTTTGATTTGGATTACTGCATCGGTGGGGAGATTATTTAGGATGCAGAAACTTTTCAGTGACTTGTTAAATTTTCCCTGCTAACCCTTCAAAGAACTGTAGGTTGAAGTTGCATTTCAAGGGCAGGGACAGGTTCTGCCCCTACTTTACTCAGGGACACAAAGCTGGCCTCTCACCTAATAAAGAGCAGTGTTTTCTGCCCTAAGTATGAACAAAGAGTGAGGGAGGCAGTGGGACATTCCACATGGCTTCCAAAGCGAAGCCAGGACCAAGTAGGGGCAACCTCCAGGATCCCCATAAGAAGTGAAAACGGGGAGACTTTGGAGGAGAGAGCTGGAGCTCTCAGCAGCCTGGGGGAGGTTCTGGCCTAGAGCTGGCCCAGAGAACATAATTGGACCCCAACAGCGGGAAGAACCAGGAGTGAATGGGCAAGAATAGAGGGGCCTCAGTAAATATTCCCACAGTCAGCTCAGAGGAGGCTGCTGGTGCCGGCCATAATGATGGGACACACATATCACAGGGGGAACTGGGTTCTCTCTAGTCGCTCCCCAGAATATTACACCACTGAAAGTACCCCAATTTAAAGTCACAGGAGAGCCTGCTACATCAAAACACCCAGGAAAGAGAGCCCAGGTGTGGCTCAGTGACAGAGCTCAGCGCAGGCCTGTGGTGCCTTCCTAGTGTGCACCAGGCCCCGGGTTGCACTCTGAGCATCACAGGGGAAATGTTTTTTTGAAAAGAAAGGAAGTCTCAGCTATCCTGGGAGGAGCCACAGGGTCTTCACCGGGACTTCTCCATGAGCCGGAGGAGCTAGAGCACTTAGTTTTGTTTTTATCACCGAATCTGGGCCCCATCACTCTGGTTAACACCACCAATGCTAAGAGTTGGTTCTTGCCTTGGTTTCTGTGCTCTCCCTTGCTAGCCCGCTGCATGGGGCGGCTTTCGTGTTGCCTGTGGTCCCCTCTGATCTGTGTAACCCAGACTTGGCTCCCTGGGACCTCACGCTCTGCACATGGGGTTGAGCAGCTTTCTGAAATCAGTGGCCACTTCTTGGGCTTTAGCAGGACACCTCATGAAAGGTCAGGAGGTTCTGAGTTGCTCTTGTAAAGATCACACATCAGTGAGCAATGCGGCCGCACATTCACAGCCTTATCTCTCTCCAGAGTGTGAACCCAGGGGCATCTGACAGTTTTATCACATTTCCATTTCCTGTCTGGCCCTTTTGACCCTCGCACACTAGAGATGGAGGGAGGGATGGAAAGAGGGTGGAGATGGATAAAGAGAGACGCGGAGGTAAAGAGAGACGCGGAGGTAAAGGTATCAGAGCCAAGAAAGTCTGCCACGGACCGTCCCTCTGTGAGACTGCTATCCACGGGAGAACAGGCTTGAAGGATAGGATAGCCAGGATACGACGCAAGGGAATGACAGACAGACACACTGGTAGTGAGAATCTGCTGCGATTTTACTAAAATCATGCTTTCATTATATAGTGTTCAAACAAAGAACAAGTCAGAAAGTCATGTATCATTAGTTGACGCAGTATGAAAACTTCTTTTAGCAATGTTTAAAAAGTATATTATCAGGAACAGGTGTTAGACACAAAGCGTCCTTAGAAGAGGAACTCTTGTCCTTGGGACTGTAAACCTCAGGCAAGTGGTTACATCTTATGAACAGAAAGTTTCTATCTTATTATTGCTATCATGGCCCTTCCTCCTCTTAACCCTTTATTTCATCTAGTGACCAAATATGCCTAATCAGTTCTCTGCACCTGTTGAACTATATTTTTTAGTACCTTCTTATGCGGCAGACATCATGGGGGTTGGGATCTAGCAAGCCTATCCATAAAGTTGAAAGTATAATATAACAGTCTTTGTCCATCAACATTAACCCATCTATTCCCTTGCTCATCATAGGCTCCTGTATAAGGAAGTGAATCAAGGAGTGCGCTGGGGAATTTTCTCTAACTCTCCTTTTCTCACTAAATCTGATTCACTATGACGATTCCCTCGTAACATATCAACTTTAGCCATTTCTGTTTCATAATTAATAAAGTTTCCCAGGCTCATGTGGCGTGGGGCATACTTTATTTCCTCAAGGACTGCTTTAATGAACGGTGGGGCAGAGCCAAGGACGTACTTTGATTTCTTGGTAAGCGGTCAGCTAAAAACAGGAAAGATTAGAAATACAGAGAAAGATCATGCAGGGTGCCAGGAGGGCTCGCTCTCAAGGCTATCTCCAGATACGAGATTTGCCTATGGCATCAGGTCCTATCTCGACCGTTGATTGCCAGGGGACCGCCTGGGGCTTCGCTCCAGGAAGCTCTAACCCCAATCCTTCAGCAGGCAAAAGCCAGAGCAGAGGCATTTTGTCACTACAGGGCAGTTACTGCTGTGGACGTGGCAAAAGTCAAAATTGACAATAAAAACAGGCAGAGCCATTCTCCTTTCAGGACTTCGATTGTTGTGTTAAAGATGTTCATGTCACCTTGCAGGTCACACTTCATCACTGAGGGAAGTTAGGGCAGGAGCCTGGAGGGAGCAGCTGAAGCGGAGACCATGGAGAAGCAAGTAAGCATCATTCCTCCATGGCTTCCACTGTGTGTGCTGCGCCAGGCCTTTGGAACTGCTGGACTTTGGTTTTGCTTTGATCTGACGGTGCCAGCTCTGGCTCTTTCCGTTTGGAGTAAGAAAGCATGTAACTCTTTTTGGCTTGACAGGAGCCCCCAACATGGCACTATTTCCCTTGTGGCAGATTGATTACATCGGACCACTTCCATGTTGGAGGAGACAACACTTTGTCTGTCTCCTGGGATACATAGTTTTTCTGGCTGTGGGTTTGCCTTTCCTGGATGTAAATGCCTCTGCCAAGAGGGCCATCCAGGAACTCACAGAATGCCTTGTCTAAGACCTTGGTCCTCCACCCAGCATTGCTTCTGTGGATTCCACTTCTCAGCCAAGGAACTACGACAGTGGGATTATGCCCTTGGAATCCACTGGTCTTATTACACCATGCTGAAACAGTCGGACTGATAGAGCCACGGAATGGCCTATATAACTCAACTTTTTTGGTTACCAGTCCTTTTTGTTCCTTTGGCCTTCTGGCTGCTGCACCTCATTTTGCCCCCTCCCACATGGCCCAGTCCAGCCTGGTCCTGTCTACCCTTGCTCTCCCAGCTGCCCCTGCCTCTACTTACGCTCCACCTTTTATCTTTAACAAACTTTCTCCTCCAGCATAACTAGGAGGCGTTATGTCCTCTCCTTTCCTTTTTATTTCTTTTTCTTTTTCATCTGGTGCTGACACTGCAGGAGTGGCTTAAATAAGTTTCCTCCCCAAGGAACCCGGCTGCTCTGAACCAAGCTGCCGCTCTGACTCTCCTAAGGTACGTACAGATCATTTGGCTTCTCTTAGTTATTTTCGTCGTCATCGTTGTTGTTGGTTTGTTTGTTTGTTTACAAGACAGGGTTTCTCTGTGTTGTTTTGGAGCCTGTTCTAGAACACGCTCTGTAGACCTTGAACTCACAGAGATCCGCCTGCCTCTGCCTCCCAAGTGCTGGGATTAAAGGTGTGCCCCACTGCCGCCCAAATGCTTCTGTTGGTTTTTGCCACCCACCAAATTCGATTTTAGAGTTCCCCTCTTCAGTCCCTTTCCCTACCACCTTATCCAGTCATCCGTCTCTCCTCCCTGATATGCCCTCTGGGCCCCACCGCAAGGGCCGTCCCCTCACTCGCTCTTCCCCAGCATCTCTAGGGAGCTCCCTGATTTGTCTGCTTTTACTACAAGAGTCACACCCTTGTACTAGGAAGCTTCTTCTCGCCCTATTTATTGGCCCCCATCACACGGAAAGGGCAGCCTCTCCTCTGTGATTTGGGGCTTTTCTCTGACAAATCTCTCCGTCTGCTTGGGGGAAGACCCGGATTGAAATTCTTGTTACTGAAAAAAAAAAAAAAAAAAAAAAAAAAAAAAAAAAAAAAAAAATTCTTGTTACTGGGACTCTTACCCCGACTGCTTCCTCGTGGCTCCCCTCAGCTCTTTCTCACCTTCTCCTAGGAGGTGCCTACTGAGTCCCACAGCTTCTTGATACGTTCCTGGATCTGTCACCCTCTCCTTGCCCCTTCGGAGTTTCCTCTCTATCTCTTCTTGTGCTCCCCTGGCCTAGATGCGTCAAGTTTCTTAGCCTGTCCCTAGGAAGTGCCCCAGTCCCACAGCTTTTCTATGCCCCCTTCTGCCTTCTGCAATATGGAGCCCTTCCCTGGGCAGCATCCTGCTGGTCCCTCCTTGTCCCTTAGGGCTACACTGCTTTCTGTCTCTTAGCTGCCTAACCCTCCCTATCTGGAGTTCCTCATTTGCTCCTCAGTTCCTTTCTGGGACTCGAGATTTTCTTAAAGGCTCGCTGTCTTTTTCTTAAGACTCCGAGATGGCTTGGCCTCAGCATAGCTAGGTGGCCAGAGATGGCACACTTGTTCCACACTCTTGCAGACTGCAACAACTTCTGCCGCTGAATAATGGTCCCAAATTCTTTTATCTCAGAGGTTTCACAACTTTCCACTCTTAAATATTTTATTTCTATGATTTCTCTGTGCTTTGCTTTCAAGATATGTTTTAAGACTATTGTGAAAACAGTCTTTATCTTGGGATTGGTGAGTTCATTGGGCGTGGTTGGAGAATCTGTAAAATCTGTAACAATATTTGGCTTTAATCTTCTAATGAAAAGCTTATAATTAAAACCTGTATATGAAAATTTAAATTTGCTACAACATCCCATATATGTAATTCAACTGTTATCTATTATATACTGTATATACAACTTAGATTCCACTCTTGTTTAGGAAAAAAGATGTTTTAAACAGCAACCAGGTTGCTCTCCTCTCTCTTAGCTGATGACCTTCAAGATGTAAGCAGTCTCATGACTGGCAGCCATCTTTCCTAAGGTTAAAGGGTCCATGCCTATGACTTCATCTTAAGATGACCACGTGGCCCACAGCAGCAGCCCCTCTTGTGTCCTGTCTTTATTACTCTACCTCCTTCAGAGTACGGAAGCAAAAACAGGTTTTCAAAATGTTTGGAGCTGGTATGGATTTTTGTATGATCATAAAAATATAGGGTTATATTTACTACAACATGCTATATATGTGATTCAACTCTGGTTTAGAATATACTGTATATGATCATAAAATTTAAGGTTATTTAAATTGATCATAAAATGATCATAAAATTAAAGGTTATCATAAAATTGAAGGTCTGTTTAGATTAACAAAAGCTGATTTAAGATCCATGTCTTTGGTAACTGCTCAACACCAGGCTGCTAGAAAATTTAAATAAGTAAAACGTATGTTTGCAAATAAGGTATATTTGACAACCAAGGTTTATGAATTCCCACGGTCTACTCAGGTCCACAGTAATCTTCGTTTAGTGTCTTTGTCCTTGCTCACTTTGTTTTAGCTGCTTGGATAAAGTAAGCCATGCAAACCCCTGCAATGTTCTGCAGTGGAGCACTATAAAAGGATTGTCGAGGTTGCCAGTGTCTCTATGAACGGTGACTGAAGAGTTGTATTTCTATACTAGAAGAGCTTCATCTCCAAGACTGCTGTGTGTTAAAGGCTAAGCCTCAAGGGGATGGAATGTAAAAATCCTAGTCTTAAAAAGCCACTAACTTATTGTAAACTGTTAAGGATACTTTAAAAAATACAGTTAATAGTCACCTTATAGATGATCACATTGATTAATGTGTTCAGAATTGTACTTGTAGGCGTGGTAAGTACTAATGTAATTAATTCCAGGAACAGATTTATTTAGCTTCCTGTATGAGATTTACAGTAAAACCAAAAGCAAGTAACTAGATTAGGTATGTTTCATAGATAGATAGTCCACAGACTCTTAAAAGATCTGCTGAATGTGGCGTTTAAAATGTTTAATAAGAAAGGCTTTTCATGACAGACATGCCAGATCCTGGCAGCCCCTAATCTCCTCCAAAGAAGACGACGGGCTCAGAACAACCTCTACCAAAAAACTGCCTTTCACCTCACCTGATGCCAGGACCCTGTCCAGACTGTGGACAAGCAGGACACTGGGGAGTTGATTACCCTGCTTTACCAGTTCCCCACGAGTTCCCACTCCATAGGAAAGTCTGTCGGATCTTCTGGCCTGGCAGCTGAAGGCTGATGCTACCCTGGGACCTCGTCCCCCAACGACCACAGAGGAACCTACGACGATTGTCCAGGCAGCCGGTAAGTCTGCCACGTCCACAGCAGTGACTGCCGTGTAGTGACAAAATGCCTCTGCGCTGGCTTTTGCCTGCTGAAGGATTGGGGTTAGAGCTTCTTGGAGCGAAGCCCCAGGTGGTCCCCCTGGCAATCAGCAGTCCAGAGAGGACCTGATGCCCTAGGCAAATCTCGTATCTGGAGATGGCCTTGAGAGCGAGCCCTCCTGACACCTTGCCTGATCTTTCTCTGTATTTCTTAACTTTCTTGTTTATAGCTGACCGCTTACCAAGAGATCAAAGTACGTCCTTGGCTCGGCTCCACTGTTCAATAAAGCAGTCCTTGAGGAACTGAAGTATGCCCCACGCCACATGAGCCTGGGAAACTTTATTATTTATGAAACAGAAGCGGCTAAGGTTAATATGTTACGAGGGAATCATCAAGGTGAATCAGATTTAGAGAAGAAAAGGAGAGTTAGAGAAAATTCCCCTTTATGAAAAGATTAGCTAGATCTCAGAAACCCTGGAGTCTTTATAATAAGAAGGAAAGAAAGGAAATTATTGATAACATGAGACTAGTTTTAATATATTGGTATAAGAACTATCATGAGAAAATGAGAAAACTATTAGGAGATATGGAACAAAGAATAAAAACTATATAGATGGAAAGCTAAACACAGGACCCTGAGAACTAGTCACCCACGGTAGAAAGTAAATAATGGTGTGAGACAGAATTCTAAAAGACAAAACAAAACTAAAAGTCCTTGCCAACATCTTGAGCACGGAAGGGGGAACACGTAGAAAGGAGCACGTAGAAGAAGCTCTATTTTGGTTATGCTTAATCTTGATTTATGTCTGGAACCCTGAGTGGGGTGATGTAATGCACCTGCCAAGTTCTTTGATCTGTTTTGTACAAAAACTGAAGCTTTGCAGAAGTAAAGTTGCAGCAGATTTTCACTACACAGTGTGTCTGTCTGTCATTTCCCTTGCATCGTATCCTGACTATCCTATCCTTCACCTTGGTCCCCCGTGGGTGGTGGTCTCCGAGAGGGACGGTCCGCGGCATAAGTCCCTGCCATTTTTAATAGATTTGGGAACTGCTTGGCTTGTGCTTCCTGCTTACCCAGGTGAAATTTATCCTCCTCAGATCTCTGATGGCATCGACAACCGGGCTAGTGACAGCTTTGTCGGTTTCACCTGCCTTCTCCGCTCTCTTCATGTGCAAAAATCAGGCCTCAGGCCTCACTTTTCTAGAGCTACTACTAGGTCTAGACACAGCTTACCTTGCTGTCTGCCTGCAGAAAGAGATAAACTCACAGAACAGATTCCAGTGTCACCTTTTACTATTCCTCTATTCAAAGGAACTCACCTTACGATGACTGTAACCAGCCACCTGTGTGTCCTGGTGAAGGATGGCGCAGGAAACAGGTGTAAAGATTACGGAAGGCCTGAGCTTGTGAGGATCTGCGGAAGTGTTCTGGGGTCTAAGGAGGTGTTGGAAGTTATGTAGATGCAGTTATAGAGGTCTGAGGACGTGCGGGCTGAAGGCGTGGTGGGAAAGTGACATAAGGCGTTAAAAAAGCCGAGGCAGGCTCAGGTTCCTCCCTCTCCATTATGCTTCTGTTCTACTAAAACTCGGAAGTCCAGAGTTTAAACATTCATCCGTGGAGTTCTGATGAGCTGTTGGCCTAGCTCCCCAGAGAGAGGAAAAAGAATTAATGCTTTTAATCACAATTCCTTTGGGTTCCCAGGCTTTTACTTTGACTCAAAGACATGAGTCTACCACCTTTTCTACAATGTGGACTTCTGTATAGAGTGTGAGCAGTGGTTGTGCGGAGCCTGGAGAGCGAGGGGAACAGCTTGCTCTTCCTGGACTTGACCACATTTCATCTTTTTGAGTCCCCAACAATGACTCAGTGTCAGTGGAAAGTAGTCATAGACAATTATATCATTCATTGATTAACAATAAAAGCCTGGGTTGCTAAGTTCCGAACCCAGGACAAATGGCTGAGGTGCTAGTCTAACACATCACAGTGTATCTGGTCACCAGGTTCTCCCAGCATCCCTCAGCCCCTACCTGTCACAGGGACCCTCGTGGCTGGCTGGCATACCCTGCTCTGTACCCTGAACTCTCCAGCTCAGGGGCCTGGGCTGCTCTTCTCTGTACAATCCAACTATTTTGGTTACCTACTCCTTTTGGCCTCCTGACTGCTACACATCGCTGCCCTCTCTCAGCTCTCCCCGACTTCCCACATGGGCCAGCTCAGCCTGGTCATGGCCACTCTGGACTCTCCCAGATGTCTCTGCCTCTGGCTATGTTTCCCTTTTATCTGCAGCAATCTTTCTTCTCCACCATATCTAGGAGCAGTCATCTCTTTTCTTTCTTTGTTCCCTTTTTTCCTTTCCTTTCCTTTTTTCCACTCAGATCCTGTACATCTGAGAGAGCCTATAGTGGTCTTGACCCTGAACCATGTGAGGACAAGAGGAGGAGAAGAGGAAAGGAAGGGGAGGGGAAGGGAAAGGGAGGGAGGGCAACAAGAGGGCAAGGTAGAAAATAGTTGGTAACCAAAATGGCTAGATTTTATAGGGAAGCGCCTCTGGGGGATGGGCAGCCCAGCTCCTGGGCTGGAGGGTTCAGGGTAGAGGGCAGGGTGTACCAGCCATGCCCTGTAACAGGTAGGGACTGAGGGATGCAGAGGAACCTGGTATCCGGGTCTGCTTCAATACGTTAAATAGGCACCTCAGCTTTTTGTCCTGGGTATGAGACCTAACGGATTTCAGAAGACATCTGGAGTTATCAGACTGGTCTTTTCTCTGAGAGATTTGATTGGTTGTTCATTTGCTGTGGCTTTGAGTCTTCTTTTTTGGCACAAGGATGTTCACTTGGTATCATAGTATGTTTAATGTATACAGCTTGTGTTACTGTGGTAGTTGGTGGCAGGAACCTGGGAGAACGGGACCGAAAAATGAGACAGGCTAAAGTCTTATGCAATAGCCAACTCTATTCAGAGCATCAGACAATTTATTTTCTGAGGGTTAAGCAAGGTCATATGAGCAAAGGCCTCATGAATTTAGGGTGCATAGAGTCAGGAGGACAACCATGCTTGGAAACATCACCTGAATAATAGCAAGACGATGGAGCAAACCCACTCCTATTCACTGCAGCTGGAGGGACACGGAAGCACTTTCTGAGAGCAACCTACACGTTGGAGGAACAGAGGTCACAAGACTCTTGTCTGTTTCTTGGAGTTTTCTCACAAGCTCTCAGAATTTGCCTTACACTGTTACAGTTTAAACAAAATGTGGTAGGATCCTCAAGTGGCTACAGCAGGCAGCAGGTCCTGAGACCACGCCACAGGTCCCTGAAGTAGCAGGCAGTGGGTTCCGAGAGCAACCAGTCCTGGACAGGGATGATGCAGTTTCCCAAGTGGCAGGGAGCCTCGCGTTGGTGAGAGACCTCAACAGGGCAGCCAGTCCCATGAGGAGAGACAGATGGGTGGGCATGCCACAAGACCATGACGCAGGTCTCTGAAGGCCTGATCCTGGGTAGGGAGCCATGTGGCAGGCGAGAAACAGATAGATAGAAGGGGAGAAGAGGAGAGAAAGAGAGAGAAGGGGGAAGGGGAGAAGGGGGAGAAGGGAGAGACAGAAGCTGCCTCTTGGAGGGAGAGAGAGATGGAAAAGGAAGGAACTCAGGCTAGAAGCTGAAGATCAGCTTGCTGGGGTGGATGGGGGAGGGAGTGGGTATGGCTTGTCTCTTGAAGGAACAGAGCAGACTATTACATTCCCATCTCTTTTTTATAATAAAAAGGCGGGAGTTTAGGCACAACAGGCTAAAGGAGTTGGGGCAGCAGATTCCCAAGACTGCTTCCTGCTTATTTGTGGGCATTGTCTTAGGGGGGGAAACCTGTGAAAGCTGGGTGCTGGTCACATCCTGGGGTATCTGGTTCCTTTGCTCCTGTCTGGTGTTTGTGGTATGAAAATGTCTGGTGTCTCTTACACCTGTTTAAGGTATTGGCAGAAGAGTGGACAAAGTTAAGCTTAGGAAAAAAAATTTTAGTACCAGGGAATTGAGAGGGGTGTATCTGACCTGTTTAAGGTGGATCCTTCAATTCAGCTCTCTGGAACTCACAAGAATTTTTTTGGGTTCGTGGAGACAGAAGTTTATATCAGAATGACGGTGACAGATATTTTTTGCAAAATGAAGAGTATTGTTAAGACTATGGAAGGCAGTGTGAGAGAGAAATTTGATCCTCACATCTTTATAACTTGCAGGTCTTGTATTTGTACTTGTATTTTACTGAAATTTGTTTGGTGAGGCTGTCTTTTTTGTTTTGTTTTGTTTTTTTGTTTGTTTTTTTCAAGACAGGGTTTCTCTGTAGCTTTTGGAGCCTGTCCTGGAACTAGCTCTTGTAGTCAGACTGGCCTCGAACTCACAGAGATCCACCTGCCTCTGCCTCCTAAGTGCTGGGATTAAAGGCGTGCGCCACTGCTGCCCTGCTGAGGTTGTCCTTTAAAATGACAAAGCCTCTCAGCTGTCAAACTGCATCAGAAATCTTTGAGAAGGATACATACAATTTTACTTGAGTTATTGATTAAAAAATGACAGAGAACTTACTTGGTTGGCACCTAGAGCTACTCTTCAGGGTCATGTTTGTATTTTGCTGCTAAGTGCAGGGCCTGCCAGGCTCCAGAGGATTCTGTGGGCTAAGAAATCTATAGGAAGACTAGCCTACCTTGACTTGAGCAGCTGGGCTGTTGATTCTAGTGATTCTGTCCACATCTGGAGATCTTCAGTTTATATGAAAGGCAGCTTTGCCCAGTCAGCACTTGACATTTGAAGTGAATTACAGATGGACATTGTTCTGTGCCCATTTGTCTTCTGTCTTCTTTGGAGGAAGTAGAGTGCTGCTTCTAGGAGCCAAGCTGTCTCTTTTTGTTATGAAAAGTTTTTTTAATAATTAAATATTTAAATGCCATATTCCCCAGTTCTCTGAGCAGTTGAGGGCTGTTTATCAGGTGTAACTACAGTACATAATCTTCCTGAAGAGCTGGGTCTGAGCTTGAGTGTACTGGCTCTTAACAGGTAAGATTTACACTTGTAAAAAGACAGAAAGAAGAAAAAACATCTTGCAGTAGAAGGTTAACAGCAGAACTGGCAATAGTAGAGAACATCTTAAGATATTTTAAATCAGGGTTGGATTAAATATACAGTATTGTTGTAATTGACTTAAAAGTACATACCAATTTAAAACATGAAACTTGCTGCTTTGTTAGTCTGGAATGAGATATAATGGGCAGACAATTATGACATTTAACAGTAAACATAGGTGCATTTAAGTTACGTGTATGAACACACACACAGGGTAAACAGGAATTGGGTGAGTAGATGCTTTTTGTGGGCCCTACCAAAGGCATGCCACTGCATGAAACACACATGTAACAGAGTCAGCACTGGGGCACCAGACAGGGAATACCTCAGTAAAGATGGTGGGAATTGGTCACCTGACCTGGCTCTCAGCCAAGATGGCAGTGAAGTTGCCTGATCTCAATCAAGATGGTGGTAAGGTCACCTGACCTCAGTCAAAATGGCAGCAGTCACATGAATGGAAAAGCCACTCAGTTAAGGTGGCGATGAAGTCACCTGACCTCAGTTAAGACGATGGTAAGGTCACCTGACCTCAGTCAAAATGGCAGTGGTCACATGTTGATGGAAAAACCGTGATTTTTGAGCTGCGGGGATTTTAAGCTTAATAATAAGAGACCTAGAGGCGTGATCTGCCCTGTCTCTGATCCGCCATGTCACAAGCCGTGGTGGGGAGCAAAAGGCTGGAACTGAAAACAGCTGCCTCGTGGATCTGACCAATCTTGTTGGCAGCGGTGGCAGTGGCAGGGTCAGTTTGAGGAAACTCCTTCCATTTGCCTGTGCGCTGACAGTAGTCAGAAAGCTCCCATAAAAGTGGAGCTGGCGGGACACCATCTGAGTGAGGGTAGGAGCTGAAGAAGTGGGGCACTAAGGCCTGGAGTTTTAGGGCCTCTAAAAGGCATCCATCCCAGGGGGGAGACAGACATGGATGGCTTGTTACCCATAGCGGAAACCATGAAAACCCACGAAACAGCTGAGTTATGGCACCATTGTTATAGTTTAATAAAATACTGCAGATCCCCAAGGGTTGCAGCGGGCAGTGGATCCTGACACCATGGCGCAGGTCCCTGAAGTGGTGGCAGGCAGTGGGCAGCGGGTCCTGAGAGCAGCCAGTCCCAGGCAGGGATGACACAGTTTCCCAAGTGGCTGCAGTGGGCCACAAGGGACAGTGAGTCCCAGGCAGGGAGCCACGTGGTGGGTGAGAGACCTCGACAGGGCAGCCAGTCCCAGGAGGAGAGACAGATAGATGGGCACACCACGGGACCATGCCCACCTGCGGCTGGTCCTGGATAGGGAGCCACGTGG
>NW_026068073.1:2221509-2340633 GCF_014885135.2 Alexandromys fortis
GAGAGAGAGAGAGAGAGAGAGAGAGAGAGAGAGAGAGAGAAACAGAAGGGGAAAGGGGAGAAGTGGGAGAAGGGAGAGACAGAAGCTGCCTCTCCAAGGAAGAGAGAGATGGAAAAGGAAGAAGCTCAGGCTAGAAGCTGAAGATCAGGGGTGGATGGGGCAGGGGGTGGTGGTGAAGTGGGCGTGGCTTATCTCTTAAAGTTACAGAGCAGACCATTACACACACACACACACACACACACACACCTTCATTCACAGACCGTGATCCAACAACTTGTTTTGGTATTCATATGAATTTAAGAGTTTTTTTTTAAACTATTAATGTATACATTCTGTCTGCATTGTATGTCTGCAAGCCAGACAGGGCATCAGATCTCATTACAGATGGTTGTGAGCCACCATGCAATTGCTGAAAATTGAACTTAGGACCTCTGGGAGAGCAACCAGTGATCTTAACTGCCGAGTCATCTTTCCAGTCCCAAGTTTAAGAGGTTTTTAAGTATAGTTATTCCCTGCTTGAATTCCTGTCCTGAATTCCTTCTATGATGGACAGTGATGTAACAGTGTAAGTGAAATAAACCCTTTACTCCCCAAGTTGCTTACAGCCATGGTGTTTTATCACAGTAATAGAAACTCTAATTAAGACAACCATGAATTAATTATCATCAGCGTCACTATTTCTATCACTATTATCACCATTATCATTGTCACCTTCATCACCATCACCCCCACCATCATTACCACCACCATCACCACCACTGAGAATGACAACAACAACAACAACAACATGGCTTAGTTATGACCATCATCATCATCATCATCATCATCATCATCATCACCACCACCATCGATTCCTCAATACCTTCTCTTAGGCACGGCTCTGGGCTCTTCACCCAGTTTATCTGATTTCATCTCCTATCATTGCATAGGCCAGGAACGATTGTTTCCCTCTCCCTGGAGAAAAGAGAAACAGGAGCTGCTAGGCTGCTGCGGGTGGGGTTTCCTGGGAATTCTTTGATGCTCTGCTCTGCCCCGTGTGCTTCCCCTGCGCTGCACTGTCACCTAGTGGTGGCAGACGGATATGCAAGTATCCTGGAGATTGAATTGGAGATTCTCTAGGCCAATTTGTCTGGGACCCAGCACCTACTGTGCCCTGGAACTCACATGGACGACTGCCACCCCAGTGTGACGCTTCACCTTCCTGTTCAGTTCCTGACCTTGGGTGTCTCAGATATAAAGAGAAGGGCTCAAGTGTGAACTGGGGCAAATGTGCGTGTCTGTGGCCTTGGTCTTGGCTTTGCTCAGTGAGGCACTGATGACACCTCCGTGTCGTGTAAGATATGTATGGCAGTTTTGTATGCACAAGAACACATTTGGAAACTTCTGGCCCTGCTACCTATGTAAAACAAATGAGGTGAATCAGAGACTTGGAGTTCCATTTCTGTAGGTACTTAGCTCCCTGTGTACCTGTGTGTGTGTGTGCATGCAGGATCCTGTTCTGATTACTTTCATCAGAATGGATGACCCCACAGCACCCAACAGCTTGCTGTTTGTGCATGCAGGATCCTGCTCACCATCATCAGAATGGACCACACCACAGCACCCAACAGCTCCCACACTGTTTGTGCATGCAGGATCCTGCTCTGATCACCGTGGTCAGAATGGACCACCCCACTGCACTCACAGCTCCCTCACTGTTTGTTTTTCCTTTCTTTTTGGTTTGCTATTTAGGAGCACCCAGACTGGCCGGCTACTTGCTCTGTCATTGAGGGTGACCTTAAATTATGCCTCTTCTTGGGGGCTGGAGAGATGGCTCAACAGTTAAGAACATTGACTGCTCTTCCAGAGGTCCTGAGTTCAATTCCCAGCAACCACATGGTGACTCACAACCATCTGTAATGAGATCTAGTACCCTTTTCTGGTCTACAGGCAGGATACTATATAAATAAATAAATAAATCTTAAAAAAAAAAACTATGCCTCTTCTTGCAAAATGCTAGGATGACAGGCATGTGTCGCCACACCTGGTTTGTGTAGAGCTGGATATGGAAGCCAGTGCTCCGTGCATGCTAACCCAGCACTCCACTAAATGAGCCAAACTTTAGACCAGCAAATGCCTTAAAATACCTGTTAATTGGGGAGATAACTCAGTCCGGTCAGTGGTTGCCAAACAGCATCAGGACATATTTGAGCCTTGGTGCCCACATCACAAAGAATCAAGGTGTTCTGGATGGTAGGGCATTGGGGCTGAGGTCGGGCGTCAAGGGCTGAGGTTTATTGCAGTCTAAGAAATGTGCCCCGGACACCATAAAGCAGTTTGCCATGCCAAAGAGGGTGATATTGAAAGGGTAAGGTGTCATGGGCAGCACCAGACTTGGACGGCTAGTGAATAGTGAGGTAAGGTTGTTTGATGAGGAAGAGTCTATTAGTGCCCGTTGTGAGCTAGTCCCAGGCAGAATACACAGTCAACAGTCCCTAAAAGTGGCCAAGTAGTGTGACATTAAGGAGCTGGTAGGCTGAGGTCAGAGTCTGAAGCAGGAGACAAAGTGGCAGGTTTGTATTCTTTAGGAGAGGGGACGTTAGAGAGGTTATGTATGGTCTTGGAGGAATGTGGAATCACTTCCTCTGCCTCCCCTATCTCCAGGGGTTGAGGAATCGGGATATATTTTCTCTGGATTTAATCCTGTGTTGAAGAAATGGCAGGGCTTACCAATAACACCCATTTCCTACCTGGGTCCATGATACAGAGGTGAAGGCCCCATTTTGCCCGTGAGGAGGGATTGGAGCAGGGATGCACCTGTGGCACATGACATTGGCAAGACGAGCACGTGCCGCCTCCATATCTGTCTGCCTGGCCACAGGGGAAGCAGGTGAGAGGTCATGGATTGAAGGAGAAGGAACGGGTACGGAGGAGACAGGGATTTTAATTGGCTCCTTACAGCCTGCTATGGAGCAATTTCCCAGTGTTTTCGGGAAGGACTGTTTGCTAAAAGTGGAGGTTTCTTGAATCTCGAATCTCCATATATAAGAGTTGCCCTGGACAGAAGAAGACAGGAGAGAAAGGAGAAAAAGTCTATGTACATGTAGCATGAATTCTAGTTGGTCTTAATAATAAAAACCCAGAGCCAGATATAGGGATTAATACTGAAGATCAGAGAAGCAGAGAGGCCATCCACTAGAGAGTTCTTTTACCTCTACAAATGCTCAAACTGAAGGGGTGATCCTGTCCTCAGACTGCATCTCCAGATTCCATCTGTCTCCACCAAACCTCAGACTGCCCTGAGCTCCTGTCTCCTTCTGCCTTATATTCCTCTCTCTGACTGGTTCCACCTCCCTAGTGCTGGGATTAAATGTGTGTAATCCCAGGTGCTGGGATCACCTGCTGTGGGACAATGGTCTTTTTATCCTGTCACTTGAATTATTTTTAATAAAATGCTAATTGGCCAGTAGCCAGGCAGGAAGTATAGGCGAGGCGACCAGACAGAAAGTAGAGGTGGGGCGACAAGAACAGGAGAATTCTGGGAAGAGGAAAGATTCAGTCTGCAGTTGTCACCCAGACACAGAGGAAGCAAGATGAGACTCCCTTTCTGAGAAAGATACCAAGCCACATGGCTAACACAGACAAGAATAATGGGTTAATGTAAGATGCAAGAATTAATTAATAAGAAGCCTGAGCTGCTAGGCCAACCAGTTTATGATTAATGTAGACCTCTGTGTTTTTTCTTTGGGACGGAAATCTCAGTCAACAATCACCTTTGTGTGAGCTGTTCTTTTAGACAGATTCAATCTTATGTAGCCCAGGGGCCTTGAATTAACAGAGACCCCTCTGCTTCTGTCTCTTGAGTCCTGGAATTAAAGGTGTGTGCCACCACTCCCCCGCCTCAAGTGGCTTAGCTCTGCACTCTGATCTTCAGGCAAGCTTTATTTGTTAAAACATAAACAAAATATCACTACAGTCCAGTAGAGTTGAGCACGGTTCACAGGGTGGAGCTTTATTCTTCTGGAACTAGGAACAAGGATATCTCAGAGCAGGGTCCTGTTGGGACTGATTTGTGGGGAAATTGTCTTGAGGTGGAAGAGTAACAAGCTTGAGGTGGGAAAGGTGAATTCAGTGAGGGAGACCCTCAAATATAGTGGCTGTGGGGGTACAAGAATTACCTTGAAGGAGTCCTGTCATTTAGGGGCAAAAGGTGAGGGATGTTGGTCTGGAGGGGAGAGAAGGACCTGATTCCCAATGTTGACTGGGTACAGACAGGAGTTGGCATATGTCTGGGGTGGGCAGTGAAGTTCTATAGGGGGGAGCAGAGATGACAGAGTAAGAGGCAAGGTGAGGGTTTGGGTGAAGCAGGGGTCAGAACCAGCTGTCCATACATGAACTCCAATGGAAGATGGAAAGGGGTCTGTCTCCTGGGGAGAGCCCATAGTCTGAGAAGGACAGAAGCAGGATTTTTACCCAGGCAAGGTGCAGTTCCTGTGGCAGCTTGACAAGGGTGTTTTCTAAGAAGCAGTAGGTTCATTCTATCTTTCCTGAGGACTGGGAATGGTGTAGGATGTGGAGATGCCAAGGGATGCTGAGGGTTTCAGATAGGGTTTGAGAAATCTGGGAGGTGAATTCAGGACCATTATCAGACTGGAGGAAGGCCGGGATTCCAAATCAGAGAATGATCTCCTGGAGGAGGTTGGAGACATTTGAGTCCACCAAGAGCAGGAGGTACCTAGAACATTTCACTTTGGGTATGTGGATAAAGTCAAATTGGCAGTCAGTTCCAGGAAGAGAGTCTCTGGCCTGGTGAGTAGGAAAAGTGGGCGGTGATAAGTGGAGTTGGGGTCTGACATTTGACAGATTTTATAAGAGGGAGTAACAGCCCTTGAGAAGTGTAAGTCTTCAGGGTTGGGCTTCCGGTAGAACTTGATTAAGTGAGCCAGGGTCTGGCTATTAGGAAAAAAGAGCTGCTGTAGATAGCACAGAATCTGTTGAGTGTCAAGGGGTGACAGTGGGGATGTGGGCTATAATGCAAGGATGTCCTGCAGTGGGTTAGACTGGTCTGGGCCTCCGAGGGTTGCAGATATAGCTGCTCATTGGCTCGGTAATTTCCCTTAGAGATGATGGATGGTCTGGTGGGACTGGCAGTTGAAGAAGGACGCTAAAAAGAAATCCCACACTCGCTCAGAATTGAGTATAATAAAGGGTTATTTATTTGGGGGTAGACTCACAGGTCATGATCCTCTGTATGAACAGGGACCAGGTACTGAATCACGCTGCCGGAAGAGAGGCCAGACCCATGCTTTACATCGGCATATATAGTATAAGAGGCTATGCCCAAGTGGGCAGCTAACTTAAAGGCTACCGACTGTAGGAATTCCTACAGCACCTCTCCCTTTTGTTTAAATAAGAGAGTTTTAAGCCTAATACAAAATTATATGCAATAAGAACAAATATCAGGTATAAAATAAGAATTAAAAATATCAAGCAAGAAACATGTGAAAAATGTTTCAATGGGGCAGGAGAGATGGCTCAGTGGTTAAGAGCATTGCCTGTTCTTCCAAAGGTCCTGAGTTCAATTCCCAGCAACCACATGGTGGCTCACAACCATCTGTAATGAGGTCTGGTACCCTCTTCTGGTCGCAGGCATCCACACAGACAGACTATTGTATACATAATAAATAAATAAATAAATAAATAAATAAATAAATAAATAAATAGAAAAATGTTTCAATAATTATCCTATCCTAAGGAGTTTAAGTATTATAAATAACTTGGCCAAGTCATGAGAGAAAAGTAACTACAACTATTTAGTCTTCAACCTCATTGTAGACCAGAGAAGGAAAATAATGTTACTTGAGTAAGAAGGAAGTGCAATCAAGCAACTTCCAAAATGTGCAACAAATGTCTGAGACAGTGGGCTACCTGGGCAATCACTCAAAGCCTCATTTGCAATGTTGGAGCAACCAACTTTGGCTAAGGTCGAGAGTAACTGACAGACCATTTTCAGAGGCAACACATTTTTCAAAACAGTCTTACCCTGTTTTGGCAAGATTTGACAGTCTTTTTTTAATTTTTTTTTATTATTATATCCTGCTTGTCCTGTCCAGACATTGTGAATTTTGTCAGTGGTTGATGCATGGGCAATTCCTTGCCTAAAGGCCAGTTTTGCCAAGAAGAAAACAAACTCCAAGTGGAGCGTCTTCAGGGCTCAACATACTCTCGAGAATAGATCAGTGATGCCAGGAGCAATCATGTCTCACATCAACAAAACCCTAAGTTATTTAAATGTCATATTCTACAGCTCTTTGAAGTGGTTGAAGATTACTTATCTATGTAGAATACAATCTGTAATGTTCTGTCCTGTCCCTTTAAGAGACAAGCCCCATCCACTTCCTCCCCCCTGCCCTGTCCACTGAGGCAGGCAGATCTTCCTTTCTGCTTGCAGCCTGAGTCTCTTCCTTTTCCATCTCCCTTTCGAAAAGGCAGCTTCTGCCTCTCCCCACTTCGCCCCTTCCCCCCTCTGCCTCTCTGCTTGTCTCCCCTTCTCCTTTTCCTCTCCATAATTCCCTAAATAAATATGCAACCTTTATTGTATGTCTCTCCATGTCTCTGTCTCTTGCCTGCCGTGTGGCTCCCTGCCCAGGACCAGCCACTTTTGGAGTCCTGCAGTGTGGTCTCATGGCTTGCCCATCTGTCTGTCTATTCTCGTGGTCTTGTGCACCGTCCCTACATGGGACTGGCTGCTCTCAGGACTCGTGCCTGCTGCCTGCCCCCTGCTTGGGGACCTGCAGTATTTCTGCCACTGCAGCAACTCTGGAACCTGCAGCATTACACAATCCCTATGTATCTAAAGAACCTGGCTAGTCTAATTATAAGTATGACAAACATGGATGACTATTGACCTATAATTCTTAATACCTATATAAAAACTAAGTCTTCATGTTAGAATATTAAACAATCTTTAAACAACTATGCAACAAATGAGGACAATGACCTCAAAATGTAAACAATGTATAAGTATCTTGATCAGAGGTAGAAATGTATATTGCAATATAATAAATGTATCCTAAAATTGTATTAATATACAAGATGTCTTCAGCATGCATGCATACAATATGACAAAATAACTTTGCCTAGGTATACAAATATTGTAGACAAAAAATTGTAACATAGTCAATATTATTTAAGTTTGTATCAATATACGAGAATCTAAACCAGTGTAAATTGCCTATAATAACAGCTCACAAGTATTCACTCCATTACTCACTATTATTAGTGTGAGTAAGCTCACACTAATCTATTATACCTTTCAATTTCCTTTTTCTTCAAAGAGATCCCTGAGCTTACATAATTTCCCCCCAACCCTATACCAATTATAATCAACCCCTAAATGATGTCCCTAACCCTAAGACAAACTTTGTTGGGAGAGGGGACGTCATCTTCTAGAATTACTTCTGGCTATCATGGGGGCAGTGTTCTTTCTATGGGATTCTGTGAGAGTAAAATGATGGTTAAATTCCAAGATTACTGTCTGGTATAATTGCAAATAGTCTCTAATATTTGGTAGTGTTTTTCTGAGGTTCCTATTTGGATTTCTGGCAAGAACATGGTGAAAAAGTGCTAATTTCAGCTAATCAACTGGGAACCATCTTGAGCGCCGGTACCCAAAACAAGTCTTACAGTAGCACGATCACCATCATGTCATCCAGGTGGAGTTGTTGAATTACCTTGTTGACAGCTCTTAGATCTGTCACCATTCTCCATTTACCAGATTTCTATTTAACAACAAATATAGGAGAATTCCAAGGGCTTGTTGATTCTTCAATGTGGTGAGTTTCTGTACCAGCCATTTAAAGCCTGCAGTTTATCTTCCGTTAACGGCCACTGTTTAACCCATATTGGTTCCTCAGTTAACCATTTTAAAGGTAGGGCTGTTGGTACCTCTAAAGGTCTGGTGACCTTTATGTTTAGTACCTTATAATATCCTTCCCAGATTTATGAGTCTCTGGGACTGCAGGAATGTTAATCTGGGTATTCCATTGCTGTAGTAGGTCACAACCCCATAGATTCACTGCAATATTAGCCACATAATGGCTCAGCCTTCCTCTCTGTCCTTCTGGCCCTATGCATTCAAACCATCTCGTGCTTCATTTTACTTGAGATAGGGTTCTAATTCCTATTAATTGAACATCTGCCTCTTGAAAAGGCCAATTTGGATGCCAAGATTCTGGAGTAATGATACTCACGTCCGTACCTGTGTCTATCAAACCTCAATGACTGTGCCTCAAACACCGCAGGGTCTGACACAATGGCATAGCTTGCTTTTCAGGCCCCCTCAAAGGAGCTGCCATCTGTCTACCAGGTACAGATGAGCCAGCACACTGTGCCCTACTGCATTGTCAGGGATGGGGCGGTAGCTCCTCTAGGGATTCAGTGCAAGAATGAGATGTGGAATAGTTGGTACTTGGTTGGCGAAGAAGATTTGAGATGTTGAGTGGCGGGCATGATTGGAAAGCAAGTGTTAACTCTTCTACTATGAACCCAGGAAGGAGGCAGAGTTTGTAACCCTTTATGTGTTAAGAAGTGGGACAGGTTTGGGGAGAAGACAATGGTAGGTGACCCAAAAGTTAGCTTTTTTTTTTTTTTTTTAATTTAAGAATGAGGAGTTTTGCAGCTGCTAAAGCACATATACATGGTGCCCATCCCTAGGTGGTAAGGTCTAATTTTTTGACAGATATGCCATGGGTACAAAGGAAGGCCCCAGTTGGTAGCCTAGGATCCCAAGGGCATATCCCTCTTTTTTCTGTTACAGAGAGGGAGAAGGGGCAGGTTGGGTCTAGGAGGTGTAGTACAGGGGCTTGGAGGAGGGCATGCTGGAGATTCTGAGAGGATTTGGTGATCGAAGTGAGGAAGGTTCACATGAGGAGTCAAGGGCTGCTTCATCTTTGGGGGTGTGCAAGGAGGGGAAAGGAGGGGATCCAGGTATGTAAGAAGCCAGCTATTCCTAGGAATGATCAAATCTTCTCTTTGGTAGAGGGGACTATGAGGGCCTGGATTAGGTGTTTTCTTTCCAAGGCAATGGCTTTGTGGGTTTGAGGCTTGGGGGGGCATTAATAAGATCAGGAATAGTGGAGGTTTTCCTCTTGTTCAGACTTGAGAGCTAGAAGGAGATGAGTGGAGGAACAGCAGGACAGAGAAGGCTTGGAGCAGAGGTAAGAGAAACCTTGACATAGGGATGCTCTCTGTTTCCCTGAGCACTGGTAGTAGCTGTAGAGGTTCCTAATAATTGTCAGAATCCAGGGTGTCAGTGGGTGGCCATTTTGGATGATTATTTAAGGGGTGCATAGGTTTAGAGGTGTAGGGTTAAGCCCAGCCTTAGGGGGCGTGTCCACCTCGGGCTAATGTTTACCTATAAATCTGCCGGGCATGCGCCCAGCCGCCCCTTCTGCTTCCTGTTCTCTGCGGGAACTGTGGTACTGTAAGTCTATTTCCCCATTAAAGCTGTATATATTTTTTTTACAATCTGTCTGCATTCATTTATGCCTCTACATCTTGAGGGTAGCTGGAGAGACAGCCGTGGGTGCTGGGAACCGAACTCTTATATTTTTGGTTGTGAGCCTAGCCTTTAATGGCTGAGCCATCTCTCCAGCCCCGGCTAGCTCAGTCGGTAGAGCATGAGACTCTTAATCTCAGGGTCATGGGTTCGAGCCCCACGTTGGGTGCCAAGATGCCAAGGGAGAGTAGAGTTATTGTCCAAAGTCACACAGGTTTGATCCCAAGTATTTTGGAGTGTATGTGTGTGTGTGTGTGTGTGTGTGTGTGAATTTTTTGGGATGATCTTGAACTCCCGATCCTCAAACTTCTGTTTCCCAAGGGCTGGTACTACAGGAACACACCACTGTGCTCGGATTATGCAGGAAGGAACCCAGGGTTCTGTGCACGCTATACAAACACTCTACCAGCGGAGTTACATCCTCGTCTCTAATGAAATTTATTTCATTTGTTTATTAGGAAATATTTTCAAATGGGAGAAAATAAAATGTCTGTCACATAGTTATTGAGTGATAAACACCCATCCTTATGTCACCCTCCCACCTCATCCATTTTTAAAATATGAAAATTAAATGCTGAACTTTGTGGTTTAGGTTTGCATCCTAGCTACCCGGGAGGTTGAGGAAGAAGAATTACAACTTTAACACCAGTCTGGGCAACACGACAAGATTCTGTCTCAAAATAACAAGTAAGAAGAGGGCTGTGGACTGTTTCAGAGGTAGAGATGCTGCCTAGAATCCCTCAGTGAAGGGCTGGGGTGTGGCTCAGAGGTAGAGCCCTGCAGAGAATCCATCAATGGTGATTTTTCTCTTCCTTTCTCCCTTGCCTCTCTCTCTTGGGTTTTTGGGGTGGGCCCTCACTCTAGCTGGCTTTGAATGCCTACCCTAGCTAACATGCTGGGATTACAGGCATGAGCCACCACACCCCCTCCCCGTTTGTTTATTTACTTGCTTTTGGCGGTGTTAGCTTCAGACCCAGGGCCTCCCCATGCGAGGAGGTTCCCCAGAAGTCACACCAGCAGCCTGCCTGAGTGTACTGGGATCCCTTTCACCCTGCGGCCACTCGCTGGCGCCACTCTGGCTCCCTGACCTGTTAAAGCAGTGTGGCGGACCCCTGACTGGCTGCTTGTCTCTTCCAAATGTGCAGGACTCTGAGGTGAGACTTCTGTGCCTCTGCACCTGGGAAACCTGTCTCCTCCTGCTGGGCACCAGGGCTCAGGGCAGAGGGACAGGGGGTGGCTCCAATTTCACTGGTGGGAGGGTTCTTCCTCGCATCCCACACCCAGATGAGTGTCTCATTGCTGATGCAGAGGCTGATGTCAGGGCACGGTCTATCAGTAATAATCATGGCGGTGACAGTAGCAGTTCCTGAACCAGTGCCAGGAGCCTGAGAGGCCGGGAGACTGAGGGGAGGCTGAGGGAAGACTGAGGGGAGGCTGAGGGGAGGGAGGCTGAGGGGAGGCTGAGGGAAGACTGAGGGGAGGCTGAGGGGAGGGAGGCTGAGGGGAGGGAGACTGAGGGGAGACTGAGGGGAGGGAGACTGAGGGGAGGCTGAAGGGAGGTGAGGGGAAACTGAGGGGAGGGAGGCTGAGGGGAGGCTGAGGGGAGGCTGAGGGGAGACTGAGGGGAGGCTGAGTGGCAGAAAGGTTGGGTTAGTTTGGATCATTTTCTGGTACTTTGCCAAATGACTGTCATAGGAACTTAGGAGAACCACAACAAACTCTGAGCTAACACAATCAGGTGGGGGGGGGCAAGGCTAGGGAGAGGTGAGGTGGAAGGTGGAATTTAAAGATGACCAGAGAGGAAAGGAGTATTGAGGGAGAGAGAGATTTAAAGTGACTGGGAGGAAGAGACAAGTGCGGAGAGGGAAGGGAGGGGGAGAGACTAGAGATTTAAGGAGAGAGATGGGAAGGGAGATTCTCATTTCAGTGAGACAGAAGAAACTTAAAGGTGACTTGAGCTTTGAAGAAAAGGACGGAAAGCAGGGAATTAAGGAGGAAAGAGACAATTTGCTTAGTTAGGGGAGAGACAGAGTCTGCGTCTCTTCTCCCACTGGCCTGACAGTAGCCTACAGAGTCCCACTCTCCCTTTTGGCTACCACAGATCGTTTAGGGTCTGTCCACTGTTAAAGGCGCTCATGGGGCACACTAACTGGGCCCATCTCCACTCCCTTCCTACTCGGTACAGTGTGCGTCTGGCCTGCATGCTATCCGTGGCCCCCAGAGCAGTGCAGAGTGAGCAAGCAAACACCGTGGCTCCCGTTCTGTCCCGGAGCTCACAGGCGGCCTACACAGCGAGCCTTTGCTGCTTGCTCACCCGGACTAAGTCAGATATATAGGCTGAAAGTCACCCTGCAGACCACTGGAGCAGAGCTGCAAGCGATTCACAGGATGCCCTGGGGACTCCTGAGGGTGTTCAAGCTGGAGAGGCCTTGACTGGAATTGGCCTCTTGTTCTTTAGCGCCACCTGGAGGCCAGGTAGAGTTCATGGCAGGAATAGGGTGTTGATGGGAGATAGGAGAACAGGGAAGTTGGTGAAGGGGTAGGGTGTGGGGCTGGATGTTGGAGTGAGATGGGGGAAGGAGATGGTGATAGGTAGAGAAAGCAGTTGGGGTTGGGGGTGTCTGGGGGATGGTGGTAGGTGGGGTGAGTGGGTGGGGGCTGTGGGAGTGTGAAGTGTGTTGATGTTGTGGGGCGTGGCGTGTGGGAGGCTGGGAAGATGGCTAGCTACTTGTACCATCTCCTCAGTCTCAGATGACCTTATCTTAGGGAACAATGTGGGAGGGGGTGAGAAGGCAGAGCATGTAGCTCAGTTAGTACAATGCTTGTTCCCCTTGTGAGGAGCCCTGGGTTCAACCCCCAGTCCTAGAGGTGCTTCAGAGAGTTCCATTGTAGGATACAGCCTACACTGTGTCCCATTCACCCACACCTGACTCCTCTGCCTTCTGTTCTCCCACGCACTTGCAGCCTGCAGTAGCTACTGATCACTCAGGGCCACACGCTGGGGAATACACACCCATGCAGGGCCAAACTGGCACTCCGGAGGCGCCACGAACGGTTGGCTGCTATTGTTATTATTATCACAGGGACAACCTTTTGCTAAAGGCTTCTTCTCAGCCGAGTTCTGAGTATGCCAAGAGGGCTGAGTTTTCTGAACCCAGCAAAAGCGTTAGTCAGGTCACCATTGTCATCATCATTATTGTTGTTATTTTATTGTTATTATTACGCACTCTTTTGCTGTTGCTTTTACATTTGTTTCTATTTTACTTTATGTGTATGGGTGTTTTGCCTGTGTATGTGAGAAGGTTTGTGCCAGTGCCTGTGAGGTCAGAAGAGGTCATCAGATCCCTTAAAGCTGGAGTTAAAGGCTGTAGTGAGCCACCATGTGGGGCTGGGAATTGAACCCTGGTGCTACGGAAGAGCAGCCAGTGCTCTTGACCACTGAGCCATCTCTCCAGCCTCTTGTTTTTGTTTTGAGACACTTTTATTCTATAGCATAGGCTGGTCTGGAACTCACTTTGTGGTCCAGGATAGAATCAAACGCAGGAGAGTGCCCTGTCTCGGACCCCTGAGGTGTGCTGAGGTGACAGGTGGGTACCACCACTGACAGCCCTGTCGCTGTAGGTGCGGACTTTCTCAGGCATTTCTTATAATAACAGAGAGCTAAACACACGTAACAGAGTCAAGCTCGGTGTGCGTTATACCAAACATCACATCACTAAAGCTAATTTCCTGTCTCTTGTTACTGCTTTCTTTTTAGCAGTGTTCTGTAATTGTGTATATGTGAGTGTCCATGCACATGACTGCGGGTGCTCACAGGGTTGGCTTCCTGGGGAGCTGGAGTCCTCGGCAGGTGTGAGCTGTTCCATGTGCTGGGAGCTGAGCTCAGGTCCTCTGCAAGAGCAGCAAGGGGTTTCAATCCCGGAGTCTTCTCTCCAGTCCACTTTTACTTCTTAAGATGTGGCCACCAGAGGAACTTGCAGGTTGGTGAAGGCATCGAGGTGCTGAAATGGGCCTACATGCTGGGCGCCCGTCCCGGCCTGGCATGGCTCTCCCAAGCGGCTATACTGCCGTTCCTTCCTTGTAGCTGAGTTCAGCCGGCTGCAACAAGGCTACAAAAACATTTATCCTGAAGCCAAATGAGTGATCACAGCCCTAGAACATAAATTTATATTATTTCAAACTCCATGTTAACAGGGGAGCTGTTTTCATGAAGTTTTTATAGTAACAGAACAAAGCAAGCCATAAATCTAGATGCTGCAAAACACATTGGTGTGGCTATCAGGAAGACAGTTTACAGCGAAGATGCTGCAAACCCATTGGTGGGGCTATCAGGAAGGCAGTTTACAGCGAAGATGCTGCAAACCCATTGGTGAGGCTATCAGGAAGGCAGTTTACAGCGAAGATGCTGCAAACCCATTGGTGAGGCTATCAGGAAGGCAGTTTACAGCGAAGATGCTGCAAACCCATTGGTGGGGCTATCAGGAAGACAGTTTACAGCGAAGATGCTGCAAACCCATTGGTGGGGCTATCAGGAAGGCAGTTTACAGCGAAGATGCGCTTAGGCTCGGCGCAGAAGGTGCCTTGGCCGCCTGGGGCCACGGTGTACCAGAGAGATTGTAGGAGGTTTATTGGGGTGGGGGAAGTGGAAGGCCATCTCAGAGTGGGGACATGAGAGAGAGAGACAACAGAGAGAGTGGAAGACAGGAAGACCTGGGACAAGGGGGTTTCCAGGCAGGGCGACTGGGATGTTGTAGCTGCTGAGTCCCCGAGGGCAGGCCAGGCCGGGAGAGCCACTGATTCCTACCAGGCGGGAAAGCTCAAAATCTCCTCTACAGGCCTCAAAAGACATCAGATGCCGCTCTGCCTTTCCATTGGTAGAGAGCAGGGTTTCGCTCAGTTAACACGTCCCCAAAGGTTTTATCTGCCAGGTCACACAGAGGAGTGGCTATTTAGGGGGCCCAAGGTAAGCTGTCATTCGGCCCCGGACCTGCATCAGTCCAACCTCCCCAGGATCACTGACTTTCTGATTAACCAGCAGGTTCACTGGAAGGTACGCTTCCTTCTGGAATCTTTCAGAATGCGGAATTTCCACAGCAGCTACTTCAAGGTTATGGAGGGCTTGTGGAGGCTCCTTCCCTTCTCTTCTGTGGGTGTGATATCTAGCAGACATGTTGAGTGAACCTCAGCAACCCTGAGGTTGAAAGCTATCTAAAAATAAAGATGGAACCAAAGAGCTAGAGAAAGTTTGGCCCTTAACGACAGAGATCTCAGCTCTGTCTCCTGCCCGTGGAAGGTATCAGATTAAGGGAGAGATAAGCACTCATCAAAAGGGCACCGGAAATTAATGGACAGTTGCTTACTTAGTTAATTGAATATACATTTTATAGCACAATAAAAACATTCATTTTATAATTTGTGTGTGTGTGTGCACACCCATGGTTACCTGTAAATACTTGTGGGTGGGTGTCCTAGGAGGCCAGGAGAGGGGTCCTGCCCCTTGGAGCCGGAGTTACATGCAGTTGTGAGCCGTCCAGTGTACCTTTTAACCACCGAGCCATCTCTGTAGCCATGTAATGTAATTTTTAAATGTCGCTATTAGATTCTTTAAAGCCACATTTAAGACCTATGCTGTATAGACATATAAACAGTGTTGGAGCCAGGCCTGGCGGTGTGTGCCTATAATCCCAGCACGTGGGTGAAGTGAGCGGTTTGAGTGGGATTACCTGATGGTAATATCAGTGTTTATGTCAGGGTTTCTACTGCTGTGATAAAACACTGACCAAGTAAGCTGGCAACGACAGGGCTCATTCTACTTACAATTCCGCAGCACAGTCTGTCACTGTGAAGTCAGGGCAGGAACTCAGAGCAAACCGGAAGCAGAGGCCCTGGAGGAGTGCTGCCTACAGGCTTGCTCAGCCTGTTACACCAGCCAGGACCACCTGCCCTGGGTGCTATCACCCCCGGTGGGCTGGGCCCTCTCGTGTCAATCATTAATCAAGAAAACACACCACAGACTTGCCCATAGGCCAGTTTGGTGGAGGCTCCCCCCCTCCCCCAAAGAGGTTCCTCTTCCCAGGTGACTTGAACTTGCATCAAGTTGACATAAAGCTAGCCAGCACATTCAGCCTGGCCTCTAGAGCCAAGTTCAGCCACCCGACCCTGGGAAGTCACTTAAAACAGTGGAGCGGAGAGTGGACGGCAGGGAAAGGAGACATATTCACTATCGCTGCAGCAAGAAGAGGACAAAGGGCCCAGTGGCCCCTCTGAGCCAGGAGGACCATGAATTAAAGGAGTTGGAGGCTAACCTGAGCTATACAGAGCAAGGTGGGATGTGGGGACAGCAATAGTAAGGACATTGTTGTTGTTATGGGGAGTGCCCAGAGAGTCCACCCAGACACAGTTCACAGTGGCGGAGAGTCTGTTCCCGCTGGATGAGACTGCACTCAGGTATCAGGTCTTGAGCACAGGGTTTTGGAATGTAGAAATTGTGTCCCCAGCGTGCATCTTACTCGGCAGCTTCAGGGGCAGGGGCCTTCACGTAAGCAAGCAGTTTGATGAAAGCTAAGAGAAGTGGAGGTTTGCACAAGGAGGAAGTTTAACCAAAGCTAAGATAACTTGGTTAGAACATCTTGGCCTCTGTTTCCCCGAATAGATTTGGATAATTCTGGGATTTCACCCTCAGGGAGATCAAATTCTAGTGAAACCTGGAATGACCTCAGCAGGAACACAAGATGGCAGACCCTTTGCTCTTTTAAAGGATAAGTGGCTTCTATGTTTATTTCTAAGTGTGTGTCTCCTAGGGAAGCCTTTGCTCCAGGACACTGGAGCCTGGAATCCCTGCTCTCTGAACTCAGACTTTGAGAGCTAAAGCTGATTTACTGTTCTTAAGAGAGCTATGAAACAAAATGCCTCTACCCTGTAGGCCCCACTTGCCCAAGGACAGACTGCTGGGGTCACGTGGGTTTGCCTCTGTAAACAAGCTTGGTTGTTCCCACCGCATGGGATGTGCTTGGTCACACATAGGAGGGAAGGAGGTAGGTAGGCAGAAAATACGTCAGGATGCATGCTTGTCCCTGATTGGATGAAGGCGGGAGGGAGCTACCTCGCCTTGTGGGCTTTGCCTTTATAAACCTCTGACTAAGGTAACTTGGTGCCGTGTTCTCCGCATCCTGGGTGTGGACTCGGCCAGTGTCCATCATCCTGGCCAGTATTCAATAAAGCTCGCTTCAAACTGGCTAAGACACTGTGACAGTGGTCTTACCCTCAGCCAGTGGGATTAACCATGTGCCCTGACGTTAAGGTTAAGCCCCCTTTCCCTTTAGCACAGAGCCGACAGCCCGGGCATGACTTCCCGCCACTCTGGATTTGCTCTGCTCTCCCTGCCTAACTCTAAAAAGCGTGGCCGTCTGTTTTCTTTCCCATGTCCCGTCTCCGGCATCTTGTATAGAGATTTACAGCTTGTCTGTGTTAGAATCCAAACCAGATTCCTTTGGGCCCTGAGAGCTGTGGGGGCCCCTCCCTCTACCAGCCCTACCCTGGCAGAGACCCCACTAAGAGAAAAGTCTGTAGATCTCTACCTGACAGATTTTGGGGTGCCTGGATTTCTCACCGTGTGAGTTTGTAGACTCTGGCACACCAAAGGGTGACAGGTGGCTACCAGGGGCTTGATGACACACACCCCTTCCTTCCCTTCCCTGCTATTTGATGGGGATCCAGAAACAGCCAAGTATCTCCTCTTCCTCTGAGATCCCCGTTCCAGTTTCCTGTGCCTGATCCTGCTCAGAGACCCCACCTACTGCAGTCTGTGGTTCTGGGGCCTCAACTTCTAGCAGGCCCCACACTATGTCTGTCTGTCCATGGCACCGAAAACTCTTCTAACACCCCCAATAATCTACCTCAGTGTCCCCCTGGAAATCTGTTTGAGACCTTTGAGCCATTCTGTTGTTTTCTCTCAAATGCTAATAAAACTCTCATTGTCTGTGAGTTTTTAAAATTATTTTTTTTCATGAGACTAAGAACTGAAAAGGAAAGCCTGGGGACCCCAGCAGCACCAGGGTAGCTTCAAGCATAGTGATAGAGAATGTTCAAGAAAGCCCCGCTTTTGGACTGGGGCTTCAAGAGAATCAGTCAGGATCTAACTGGCTCCGGGGCAGGAGATGAGAGAAGTGCACACCTCACAGTTAGAAGCTTGTTCTGGGTTTTATAGGTTTCTTAAGACAACGAAACTGTATCACTGAGCCAGGCAGGCTGCAGGGATGGATCATTCTCCATAACCACTCAGGGAATGGCACTGTTCACACTCAGGGAACGACACTCTGTTCACACTCAGGGAATGGCACTGTTCACACACAGGGAATGGCACTGTTCACACTCAGAGAATGGCACTGTTCACATTCAGGGAATGGCACTGTTCACACACAGGCATGGTTAGAAAACAACTGTGCAGTGGGCTGAAGGATCTCCTGCAAGCACAAACAACTCAAGTACTGGCAGGGCCTTTTTATTGCTGCTGTGGGGACAGGGCCTTGTGTAGCTCAGGCTACCCCAAACTTAGATGTAGACTAGGATGACCTTGAACTTTTGATCCTCCTGCCTCCACTTCCCAAGTGCTGAGGTTTACAGGCACGTGTTGCCACAGCTACGGCTTTAATGAGTCCCATTTCCAGGGGATCTGATGCCATCTTCTGACCCTCACTGGCACCAGGCTTACATGTAATGCACATACATACACGCAGACAGAACACTCATTATCATAAAGCTGAGCTAAGGAGCTGGCAATGTGGTCGGTTGGTAGGGTGCCGGCTTAGCCTGCATATAAAGGCATGGGTTCAGTTCCCAACACTGTAAAACAGATATGGAGATGCGCACCTATAATTCCAGTACTGGGAAGGTAAAGGCAGGAGGATTGCCATGAGTTTGGGGGTTAGTCTGGATTACACAGTAAGTTCTCAGAGATTTTGGGTTTCAAGAGGAACACTGAGGTGGCATGTCCTTTCTGGTAAGAGACTTATTAAAACAGTTATTAATGCCACAGCCAGACATCAGGAGATGACTCAGGCCCCTGAGGCAATGTAGGGCCCCCTCCTGCAGGTTTCAGAGAGAGGTAGGAGGTCCATGGTGGGGGTATGGGTATAAGCTTGCAGTCAAGTTTCTCAGATTGGGGAAGGGAGAGAGGTTTGGCTCTTCATTTAGCATGCCCATCCCACAGGAGAGCCATCTGTAGCCCCACATGGCTTTGGGAGCTTGGTGAACTTCCTTTGGGGAGTGAACATTAGAAAACCACAGGCCCTGGCAGGAGACACCTGCTGGTTCCTCTCTAGAGGCTTTGAGAGTAAAGAGAGGAAGAGGCATCTTCAGGCTGGGATGGCTTAGTAGTCCCCAGTGGAAACCTAGCAGAGCTATAGAAAGACTCCGCTTCAAAATAAAATCAAATCAAATAAAAAGGATTAAAATATCACCCACCCATTTTATTGGTCTGGTGTATTGTCGCAGTCGGCACTCAGAAACAGAAGCAGGTAGATCTCTGAGTTCCAGGCCAACCACAACTACTCAGTGAGACTCTGTCTTAAAAGTTTTTCTATTACTTTAAATCAGAAATAATATTTACTTTATTTTGTTTGTATTTGTTTTGCCAACATCTATGTCTGTGTATTACTGTATTCCTGGTGTCCACAGAAGCCAGAATGGAATGTCAGATCTCCTGAACTGGAGGTACAGACAGTTGTGAGCCTCCATGTGGGTGCTGGGAATTGAACCTGGTCCTCTAGAACACCAGCTTGTGCCCTTAAACTCTGAGCCATCTCTCCAGTTCCTTTAGTACTTGAAAATTTTTATTTTTTGTAGAGAGGTGGGGTAGACCTGAAGGAGTTGGGGGATGATTGTGATCAAAATACATTGTACAAATTCTCAAAGAATTAATAAAAATTATATTAAGAAGACTACCAGATTTCTTTCTCAGTCCTTATATCATCTGAATAAAGGAGGGCTACTGATTTTTTTTGAGTTAATCTTATATCCTTCTACACGACTGAAAGTGTTTGAGTTGTAGAAGTTCCTTGGTAGAATTTTTGGGGGTTGCTTATGTAAACTATCATACATCAGCAAATAATGAGAGTGAGTTTGACTTCTTCTTTTCCAATTTGTATCCCCTTGATCTCCCTTTAGTGTCTTATTGCTCTAGCTGAGACCTCAAGAACTATATTGAATAGATATGGAGAGAGTAGACAACCTTGTTGTTTCTGATTTCAGTGGGATCACTGGGAGTTTCTCTCCATTTAGTTTGATGCTGGCTGTTGGCTTGCTGTATATTGCCTTTATTATGTTTAGGTATGTTCCTTGTATCCCTGCTCTCTCCAAGACCCTTATCATGAAGGGATGTTGTATTTTGTCAAAAGCTTTTTTGGCATCTAATGAGATGATCATGTGGTTTTTATTTTTCAGCTTGTTTATATGGTGGATTATGTTGACAGATTTTTGTATGTTGACCCATCCCTGCATCTCTGGGATGAAGCCAACTTGATCAGGGTAGATGATGGTTCTGATGTATTCTTGGATTCAATTTGCCAGTATTTTATTGAATATTTTTGCATCAGTGTTCATGAGTGAGATTGGTCTGTAATTCTCTTTTTTAGTAATGTCTTTCTGTGGTTTGGGTATCAGCTAATTATAGCCTCATAAAAAAGAGTTTGGCAATGTTCCTTCTGTTTCTATTGTGTGGAATAATTGGAGGAGTATTAGTATTAGTTCTTCTTTGAAAGTATTGTAGAATTCTGAGCTGAAACCATCTGGTCCTGGGCTTTTTTTTTTTTTTTTTTTTTTTTTTTTTTTTTTTTTTTTTTTNCTTGGGAGACTTTTGATGACTGTTTCTATTTCTTCAGCAGTTATAATTTGCTTATCTGGTCTTGATTTAATCTTGGTAAGTGATATTTATTCAGAAAGTTGTCCATTTCCTTTAAGTTTTCCAATTTTGTGGAGTGCAGGTTTTTGAAATATGACCTGATGATTTTCTATATTTCCTCCATGTCTGTTGTTATGTCCCCCTTTTCATCTCTGATTTCGTTAATTTAGATATTCTCTCTCTGCCTTTTGGTTAGTTTGAATGAAGGTTTGTCTATTTTGTTGATTTTCTTGGAGAACCAACTCTTTGTTTCATTGATTCTTTGTACAATAGCCACAAATAGCATAAAATATCTCAGAGTAACTCTAACCAAACAAGTGGAAGAAGTTGTATGACAAGAACTTTAAATCTTTGAGGAAAGAAATTGAAGAAGACACTAGAAAGTGGAAAGATCTTTGGGTAGGTAGAGTTAACATAGTAAAAATGGCAATCTTACCAAAAGCAATCTACAGATTCAATGCAATGTCTATCAAAATCCCAGCAAAATTCTTCACAGACATTGAAAGAACAGTAATCAACTTTGTATGGAAAAGGAAAAAAATTAAGAATAGCCAAAACAATCCTGTAAAATAAAAGAACTTCTGGAGGCATCACGATCCCTAACTTCAAACTCTATTACAGAGCTACAGTACTGAAAACAGCCTGGTACTGGCATAAGAACAGACAGGAGGACCAATGGAACCGAATAGAAGACCCGGATATTAATCCACACTCTTTTGAACACCTGATTTTTGACAAAGAAGCAAAAAAAAAAAAATCAAATGTAAAAAAAAAAGCATATTTAACAAATGGTGTTGGCATAACTGGATATCAACATGTAGAAGAATGCAAATAGACCCATACCTATCACCATGTATAAAACTCAGGTCCAAATGGATAAAAAACCTCAACATAAAGCTGGCCACACTGAATCTTATAGTGGGAAGTACACTTGAACACATTGGCACAGGGACCCACTTTCTAAATAGAACCACAGCAACACAGACACTGAGAGAAACAATTAATAAATTGGACTTCTTAAATCTGAAAAGCTTCTGTAAAGCAAAGGACACGGTCAACAAGACAAAACAACAACCTACAGAATGGGAAAAGATCTTCACCAAACCCACATCAGAGGTCTGATCTCCAAAATATACAAAGAACTCAAGAAATTTGTCATCAAAAGAACATATAATCCAATAAAAAATGGAATAAAGACCTAAACAGAGAACTCTCAACAGAGGAATCTAAAATGGCTGAAAGACACTTAAGGAAATGTTCAACATCCTTAGTCATCAGAGAAATGAAAATCAAAACAACTCCGAGATTCTTGTAAGAATGGCCAAGATCAAAACCACTGATGACAACTTACGCTGGAGAGGTTGTGGGGAAAAGGGAACACTTCTGCATTGCTGGTGGGAATGCAAGCTAGTACAACCCTTTTGGATGTCAGTGTGGCGATTTCTCAGAAAATTAGGAAACAATCTTCCTCAAGACCCAGTGATACCACTTTTGGGTATATATCCAAAGAATGCTCAATCATGCCACAAGGACATGTGCTCAACATAGGTTCATAGCAGCTTTGCTTGTCATAGCCAGAACCTGAAAACAACCTAAATGCCCTTCAGCCCAAGAATGAATAAGGAAAATGTGGTACATTTACACAATGGAGTACTACACAGCAGAAAATAGTAACAACAGCTTGAATTTTGCAGGAAAATGGATGGAGCTAGAAAACATTATTTTGAGTGAGGTAACCCAGACACAGAAAGACAATTATCACATGTACTCACTCATAGGTGGTTTTTAAACATAAAGCAAAGAAAACTAGCCCACAAATCACTATCCCAGAGAACCTAGACAACAATGTGGACACTAAGAGAAACATACATAGATGTAATCTACATAGGAAGTAGAAAGTAGAAAAAGACAAGATCTCCTGAGTAAATTGGGAGCATGGGGACCTTGGGGGAGGATTGAAGGGAAGGGGCAAGGCATGGATGGGAGCAGAGAAAAATGTAGAGCTCAATAAAAATAATAATAATAAAATAAAAATAGTAACATACGAGAGAGAGAGAGAGAGAGAGAGAGAGAGAGAGAGAGAGAGAGAGAGAGAGAGAGAGAACCAGGTGGGAAGCTCAGAGAGCAGCTTGCAGGAGCTGCTTCTCTCTGTCTGCCATGTGAACCCCAGAGATCATGTTCAGGTCATTAGGCTACATGTTGTTCTCAGAACTACACACCTGCATCCTGGTATGTGTGTACCCCAATAAATAAACAGATGCAATAAAAGTTGAAAATAGCAATGTAGCAGACATCCAGAAAAGGCTGGAGGGTCTGAGAGACGCTCGGCAGCTAGGAGGACTCAGGCTCGATTTCCAGAGCCCACACGTGGCTCACAACCATGTGTGACTCCCGTTCTAGGGATCTCATGCCCTCTTCTGGCCTCAGCAGGCAACTGCACACTCGTGATGCACTCCCCACAAGGCCAGCGTCTGAGTCAGTAGCATTGTTTTCTGCATCTTGACATGCTAGTCTTTGTGAAAGGGATCCTTGCTGGCACACGGCACGTGACAGGCACAGGGCACACTCTGCCTCAGTTCACAGCTTATCAAACTATTGCAAAATAAAATTTCATTTATTTATTCATCATTAATTTATTATTTACTTATTTTTTGGTTTTTCAAGACAAGGTTTCTCTGTGTAACAGCCTTAGCTGTCCTGGCACTAGCTTTTGTAAACCAGGCTGGCCTCGAACTCACAGAGATCTGCCTGCTTCTGCCTCCTGAGTACTGGGATTAAACATGGCGCTACCATCACCCAGCAAGATTTTAGTTTTAAAAGGCTTATTTTGGTGTGTATATGTGTGTGTCTGTGCACATGAATGCAGTGCCCAAAGGAACCAGAAAAAGACTGTGGATCCCCTGGAGCTGGAGTCACAGGGGGTCATGGGCGCTGGGAGCAGAGCCCAGGTCCTCTGCAAGAGCAGCAAGTACTCTTAATCACTGTACCACCTCTTCAACACCAGAACAAGATGTCATGTTAAAAATGTGTCTGATGTTGACTGGGTGTGGTGCCGATGCCTGTAAGCCTAGCATTTGGGAGGCTGGAGCAGGAGCATCGCTGAGAGTTTGAAGTCACCCTGGGTCTGCAGAGTCCAGCACATGGGGAGTTGCTCAGGGAGAGGTGGCACCATCATGCGTCCTTGGGTTCCATTTTACTATGATCACTTTGTCGTCAGTGGCCGCTTTCTGTTCAACTTTGATCATCACAAAATGAGCCACGAGGCCCCTGAAGAAGAAAATCAATGGCCACATTGGCAATCGACACATTCGGAGCTCCTGGCTGGCATCAGGTATCACCAGACTGGATATAACTGAGTCATCTAAGTGATCACACCAGCGGTTGTACAATCTCTTAGGCAATCAGTTCATAATGGGGATTGCGACAGTAGCCAAGCCTTCCAGGTCCCATGTGTGTAGAACAGGAAGAATGCTAGTGTTCTTAACAAACACGCAACTTCTCTATCAGGGATCTGGCCTGGGAGAGAGAGAAGTGAGAGCGAGCACACGTTGGTGTTCAGTGGCTCCTGGGAACCTGGGATGCAGCTCTGGGACAGCATCTGAGTCTGGAGTATGCCAGGCAGGGCCTCTACCACTGACCCCATGTCTCCATAAGAGACTGTGTTCCAAAAGTCGGAAAGGAAGAAAGGAAGGAAAAGAAGGAGTAGTCTCCACGTCCGCCAGGAGACAATTACGCTCTGTGATGGAGGAAGACAACCGCAAAGAGGGACTAAGGACAGAAGAATTGTTGCTCTATGGGTCTGACGATGCCATAATGAGACCCATGCTCTGAGTGCTCATAGAAAGACAATCAAAAGGGAAAAAAGGAAAGAAAAAGAGAGAAGTAGATGGGAAAAAGGGAGACAAATAGATAGAAGGAAAGAACAAGAGGAAGCCGAGTCACAGGACCCTACCCTCCGTGGCTTCCTGCTGCCTTTGGCTATCACCCACAGCGCACTTCACTAGTCTGTAGGTACCTTCTTTTATCCCTCCCTTTTCCCCTTCCCTCTCCCTCCCCCAGGCTTACAAAATATCCACTGTGAATGTCCCAAGTGTGTCATTTTAATGTACGTCACCTCATCGACATTGTGTAATACAGCAATCCTTTCCCCAAGCCCTGTGCCCTTTAAAGGGCATTAGAATACCAGAGGGTTGACACACCTACCCTCACCCCTGCCTCTCCCATGCACACAGCAATTCCCCGGGTGGTGGGACTTATAATTTATAGATAAAGAAATAGGCTAGGGCCAGTTAGATACCTCACCTAGTAAAGGCACTTGCTGTCAAGTCCGATACCCTGCATTTGGTTCCTGGAGTCACATGATGGAAGGAGAGAATTAGCTCCTCTACACACACTCTATGGTACACACACACACACACACACACACACACACACACACACACTGTAGCATGTGGAGCCCTAACCTAAACACACACACACACACACACACACACACACACACACACACTATAGCATGTGGAGCCCTGACTTACACACACACACATACTGTAGCATGTGGAGCCCTGACCTCCACACACACACTATGCTACACACACACACACACACACACACACACACACACACACTGTAGCATGTGGAGCCCTAACCTAAACACACACACACACACACACTAGCATGTGGAGCCCTGACCTACACACACACACACACACTGTAGCATGTGGACCCCTGACCTATACACACACACACATACACACACACACTGTAGCATATGGACCCCTGACCTATACACACACACACATACACACACACACACGCACGTGCGCGTACACACTGTAGCATATGGACCCCTGACCTCAACACACACACACACACACACACACACATGCACGCACAAACTAACCAAGTGAAAGACAGTTTTTAAAAAGCAGGTTTGGAAAGCAAAGCTGATGACTACCTTTCAGAACAGTAACCCGAGAACTGTAGGCTAATGGCCACAGATAGCCGTGATGGGACCTTGAGGGGACGCTGGCGCTTTAGTTCCCAAGTATTAGGAGCCTGTGTGGTGGGATGCAGAAGGGAGAAGGAGATAGTACCCTTAGGTTTACAGGAAGAAGGGAATTCTGATGCTTACAGGTTTTGGGGGTGGGAGGCTCCATATCACATGGCCTAGCCTGACCTAGGTTGTGACCTAGTGTGCTTGCCTAGAGGCCCCGAGGCAGGCAAGCGGTGGGGGTGGAGGGGGGTAGGGGTAGGGGGGCAGAGAGGGGTTGTGAATTCAGTCTGCAGATGAAGGTGGTAGGGAGAGAGAAAGCTGTGAGAGTATGGGAGGCCTTCCCAGGAACACGGGGTAGGGGTGGGGCGGGGCAGGGCACAGAGGCTACAGGGGGTGGGGATTGAATTTGGGGAGATAGAGCATGAGCTACCAAGGACTGTGATCTAACAATGGGCATGAGATGGCTTCTAACTTCTGGTCACCCTGAAGAGCTATGTGAGCCACAGGCTTATACATGTCCCCTCCTGGGTGTGACTATGCAGCCAGGAGAGAAATTGCTGAGTCACAGGGTGTGGTGTGCGTGTGCATGTGCATGTGTGCACCTTTGAGTGTGTGTGTGAGCGAGAGAGAGCCGACAACACCTAGGCGAGATTTTCAGAGCAGGAGGCTCCGTGCTGACCCCGGAACAGCTCAGACTTTGAACACTGAGCATCCCTCACAGGACCAGCCCCCTCCGGCCCATTTTCCTAGCTTCATTTAGTGTCAGGGACGTCTTCACTCAGTGGGTTTTTGTTTAATGTTTATTACATTAATTTTGCTTATTTGGGTATAGGGTGGAGCATCAGAGGGAGGGCAGATCAGAGGGCGGTTTGGGGGGTTTGTCTCTCCTTCCACTATGTGGGTCCAGGGATCAAGCGTGGGTCGTTAGGCTTGGTGGCAGGCACCTTTGCACGGTGAGCCATGAACCTCCTTCGCAGCATTAGCTTTAGGAATTCTCATATATTTTTAAAGCCTTTGGTCTATCTTCCCATGACAATCTCTCTCTCTCTCTCTCTTTTTTTTTTTTTTTTTTTTTTTTTTTTTTTTTTTTTTTTTTTTTTTTTTTTTTTTTTTTTTTTTTTCTGTACGCATTGAAGAGCTGAGAGATGGCTTAGCTGTGAAGAGCACTGGCTGCTCCTTCAGAGGACCAGAGTCTGGTTCGAGCACCAACCACTTGTAAGTCCAGCTCAGGGCATCCGACACCCACTGTGGCTTCTGAGGGCAGCTGTTCTCCTGTGCATACACGCGCATGTGAGAACACACACACTCACAGCTGTTTCTTACACAAAAGCTGCCACAAATAACTCCCCTCTCCCAGTCCATCCCACCCTCCTTTAAACTGGAACACTTAAATTGGCTGTCATGAAACTAGCCAGAATTTTGTCTTAACAGTTTGTGATTTTGAAGGCTCAACCAGTTATTCCCTAGAGTCATGTACTTGCTTTTTAATTTCTTTATTTAAATATTTATTTATTTTGTATACAATATTCTGTCGTGTGTATGCCTGCAGGCCAAAAGAGGGCACCAGACCCCATTACAGATGGTTGTGAACCACCATGTGGTTGCTGGGAATTGAACTCAAGATCTTTGGAAGGGCAGGCAATGCTCTTAACCTCTGAGCCATTTCTCCAGCCCCCGCTTTTTAATTTCTTTAATCCCTTTAATTCCTTAAGTCTCTAAGCATATCTTGCACCTAAGTGGTGTTTAATTTTTATTTTGAGACAGGCCTCACACAGACTCACCATGTAGCTGAGGATGGCCTTGAACTCCTGATCCTCCTGTCTCCACACTTCCTGAGCACAGAGAGCACAAGTGTGTGCACCACACCTGGCTTTGTAGTGGCCTGTTTTCTTTTGGTGTGTGATTGTGACAGGCAGCTGGTGTGTGGACAGAGGAGTATGCGCATGGAGGCCACTTTCCCCCAAGATTTATTTACTTTGTGCGTATGAATATTTTGTCTGCATGTGTCACATCCCTGAGCTGGAGGTAATGATGGTTGTGAGCCACCTCTCTGGCTCCCAGCTTGTTCTTTTGAGACACAGAGTTCCTCAGGTACTCCAGGCAGGCTGTCCAGCCCCAGGGATCCACCTTCTCAGGCTTCTGGTGATAGACTTACAAGCAGGGCCCATCAAGCCTGGCATCTAGAAGCTTCTCAAATACATGTATTTATCACATATGTTCCTGTAAGCAAGCACTTGGGAACACATACGTCACGGTGTTGGTGTGAAGCTCAGATGACACGGGAGCTTCCACCATGTGGGCTTCAGGGTCCAGACTCAGTTCTCAGGCTCATGTGTATCTGTAGTCCTCTATGCAGATGCCTTTGACCTCTGAGCCAAGTCAGCAGCCCGTGCCTGGTTTCCTGAGCTCTGGAGGTCACACTCAGGTCCTCTTCACGGCAAGCACTTTACCAAATGGCCCCGGCCTCTTGTTTCTGTCTGAAATTCTTTATTTTATGTATTTATTTATTTTTCTGTTTGTTTGTTTTGTTTTGTTTTGTTTTATCAAGTCAGGGTTTTTCTGTGTAACCTTGGCTGTCTTGGAACTTGCTCTGTAGACCAGGCTGGCCTCAAACTCAGAGAAATCCACCTGGGATTAAAGGGGTGCATTACCATTGTCTGGCAAAAAAATTTTATTTTTGACATAGAATCTCTCTGTATAGCCCAGGCTAGCCTGGAACTTCCTATCCTCCTATCCCAGCCTTCTGAGCACTGCGATGCTTCCAGTTCTTGTGGTGCCAGACGGGAACCTGGGCTTTGGTTTCTTTCTTTTTATGAAAAGGTTATTTATTGTTATTGTGTGTGTATATGATGTATGTCGAGGCTGGGATCAGTTCTCCCTTTCCACCTCTATGCAGGTTCAAAAGATCAAACTCAGGGTGTTTGCAGCTAATGCTCTATCTGCTGAGCCATCTCTCCAGCCCTGGGCTTGGTTTCCAGTACGGAGGGAACTGGTTTTCCCAACATCATTTATTCAGCATCCTGTGATCCCCTGTCCATCAGAGCTGCTGTTGAAACTTACGTTAACTCCTAAACTTGCACATTCACCTGCCGCGAGTCTCCTCTGACTGTGGCTCTTGGGCCCGCTTGTCTGGTCTGTTCCTCCATAAGCTCACCCCTGCCATGAGCATCAATCACTTCTGTCTGTCAGGGCGCCAGGCTGTGTCTTAGGGTGAGAAGCTTGCTGTTGCACCACCACAGCCCTGTGCTCCTCTGTCTTACAACACCAGGCAGGAAGGCAAGAACCTCTCCACCCTAGACATCAAGGGACTGCTCAGAGAAGCCTGCCTCCTCCCCACTGGAACCAGCATCCACTGGAAAAGACGCATCCTCATGTGAGAAGAGAAAGTCAAGGATGCAATCGTCAGCTCAGCGTCCTCCTTCTGGAAACTTCTGTTCCCACGCCCTCCCCTCTGTGTCAGCACAGAGAGCCAAAGGTGTCTCTGCTGCTTGCATTTTATTTTGCTTGATCCAAGCTGAGGTGAGAGACACCCACACAGGACCGGAGTAAGGAGAAAATCCCTGAGAGCGTGGGCTACAACTGACCTGTGATCCTGTCACTAGTTTTAATCTATTTTCTTTTTTTATTTTACATATCAATCCCAATTCCCCCTCCCCCTGCTTCCCCTACCTTCTCCCCACCCCACCCTCAATCTGCACCTCAGAGAGGGTAAGGCCTCCCATTGGGAGTCAACAAAGTCTTTCAAATCACTTGAGGCAGGACGATGCCCTTGCCCCTTATATCTAGGCTGAGCAAGGTATCCTTCCATAGGTAATGGGCTCCAAAAAGCCAGTGGTCCCACTGCCAGAGGCCCCACAAACTGCCCAAGGGGGGCTTTTATTTTTGTGGTATAAGGTGGTTAGCCCTCCCCAGGATGCCACCTTCCCCAACTTTTCCATCTTCTTCCTTTTGAACAGAGCTTGTGACAAGCCCGCACGTAGCACAAGCTAGCTTTGAATGCTGTACAGTTCGTGGTGACCTTGAAGTCCTGGCTCCCTGCTCCCCTCTCCACAACACCACACCCTGTCTATATCTCACCTGCGCTAGGTGAGCACTCCACCAGAGGAGCTATGCCCATAGCAGCTTCGTTACTGGGACTGGTTCTCACCCTGTAGCCCAGGCTGGCCTCAGTCTCCAGACCCTCCCTGCCTCTGTCTCCTGAGTATGGGAACTACAAGTGTCAATTACTACACTCAGTTTTCTTTCTTTCTTTCTTTCTTTCTTTCTTGCTTGCTTGCTTGCTTTCTTTTCCTTCCTTCCTTCCTTCCTTCCTTCCTTCCTTCCTCCCTTTCTTTCTTTTTGCTTTAAAAAAATTCAGTGCTGGGGGCAGGCGGAAGAAAGACGGGGATAAGTCTGGCAAGGTGGCTCAGCTGGTAAAGGTGTCTGCCTCCAAGCCTGACAACCAGAGTTCAACCCCTAGGACCAGCAGGGTAGAAGGAGAGAAATCAAATCCTGCAAGTTGTTCTCTGACAGATCAGGCCAAGACATACACGTACCTCCTCATCCTCCCCACCTGCACACATTAAAAAGAAAATAAAACGTTAACAAAAATGTTTAAATTCAGTACGGGGAGGGGCGTTAAACTCAGGAACTTGCACATTGCAGCAAGCTCCCCATCGCTCTGAACACGGAGGAGAGGCTGGTGCTCTGTGACCTTGTCTGACTCCACACTTCAGATAAACTGGGTGCAGCCGAAAAGAGCTTATCAACCTCCTACTACATTGCTGGGCAAGCCCAGATATTGCTCATGTCCACAAATGACCTGGAAACCACGCCCTTGGTTCCTCATGGGGGATGCTAGGCTTGGCTCATGGCTCTACCACTGAGCCCTAACTCCAAAGCCTTACTCCCCCCCCCCCCCCACACACATGTAAGCCAGCCAGAGACTGGCCTTAGTGGCCTTGGCTTCCATCTTCCTGCTTAGATCTGGGTCCCAGGGCTTCCCTGACGCTTCCAGGTTACTTGCTAACTAACATAAACTATAGCTGGGCTTGGCCGGGGTGGGGGACTGGCTGAGCTGTCTCAGCTTTATCCAGTTTATCTAGTGTGGACTCAGACCGGGTTGTTCCATCTGTGTCTTGGGTTCCCTGCTCACCCTTGACTCTGATCTTGAGTCACGAGGTCTCCAAACAAGACCACCACAGAGCAGGTATCTGATCCAAACACCCAGGGTTTGTTCATTGATTACAGGCTCGAGCCCAGACCAGCGGGTGGAGGAAAATGGGCAGGAGTGGGATTTTAAAGGGTGATATAACCCTTGGTGCTTCAGGGTGGGGTATGCAACCTTTAAATTCATTGGCTGAGGTCTAGGGAAACTTCCAAACAGCAGCTATCAATAGTCGCAAGGACACCTAGGGCTGGCAGATGTCATTTACCCAAGTTTCTTATTGGCTGGCCCACCTGGGTCGCCCTGACTGGGGACGGGGTGACGATGACGCGGGGCACACACCTGGCAGTTTGTAGACTTTCTTGGGATTGTCTGTGACTTTTCCTGGAGCTGAGTTCATCCCCTACTTAGGCCCTGTCTAAAATGGAATTCTAAAATGGAGTTTGTTCTGCTCCTTCACGTCCAAGCCCCACCACTTGCAAAAAGCAGATTGGAGATGGGACCTGTGTCTTTGGGAGGTGGAGAATCTGCCAGGAGCTTCCCATGCTCGGTTTATGCCTTAGTTACAGCAAATATCTCATGAACCCACTATCTTTGTGTGAATACACGTGTGTGTGTGTGTGTGTGTGTGTGTGTGTGTGTGTGAAGGGCAGAGGCTAATGCCAGGTGTCATCTTTTAGGAACTGCCCACCTCATTTTCTGAAGCAAGGTCTCCCTGACTCGACTAGGCCAACTGGCCAGCCAACTCTAGGGATTCACCTGTCCCCATGTTCTCTCTCTGGTGAAATTTGAACAAAATGCACTCTCTTTTCCATCAGAGGATGAAATAAGGCAAAACCCCATTAAAAATAGAATAAAAACGCTGTTTGGCAGAAATTCAAATTCCCCCAGGGTCAGCACTTCTTGAAATCAAAACTCAAGCTTAGGGTTGCACCCTCTTTCTGAACGTTGTGCTTTGTTGGTCGGCTGCGCTGTGCTGTTCCAGAAACTCAGAACAAGGCAGAGCACCCCTTTACTTCAGGAATAAGAACCCAGTTGAAAGCCAGGCGATGGTGGCACACATCTTTTATCCCAGCAGAAATAGGCAGAGTTCAAGGCCAGCCTGGTCTATAGAGTGAGTTCCAGGACAACCAGGGATACATAGAGAAATCCTGTCTTAAAAAACCAAACCAAACCAAACAAAAATAAAACAAAGAACCCAACTGAGCCTGGCATGGTGATACAAGTTTTTAATCCCAGCACTTGGGAGGTAGAAACAGGTGAATCTCTGAGTTCAAGGACAGCCAGAGCTACATAAGAGAGAGACCCTGTCTCAAAAAGCCAATATAACAAAACCTATGGGACCCCCACTCTGCATGCGTAGTTTAGCATGGCTATGTAGCCTACGAAAAAAAAATCTGAAGGCCACCAAGATGGCGCAGCTGACAGGAGCACATATTCCTCTCGCTGAGCACCCAAGTTTAGGTCCTCACGACCACACAGGGAGGCTCTCCACAGCCTGTGGGCACAGCTCCAGGGGATCTGATACTCTCTTGTCCTCTGTGAGCGTGTGTGCACACACTCACAGACAAATACACATAAATGAAAGATAAGTGTAAAGAAACCTGCCGCCTGGTGAGATGAATCCGTGGGTGGGGACTGTTTTCACTAAGCCTGAAGACTTGGGTTTGATCCCAGACCCACATGGTGGGAAAAGAAAACACGTTCTCAAAGGTCGTTCTTTGAACTCCACACTTAAGACACACACACACCCCGAAAAGAGTTTTAAAATTGTGCAGAAGCAAAAAGGTGGGGCTGGAGCGATAGCTCAGAGGCTAAGGTAAGTGGCTGCCCTTCCAGAAGACCTGGGTCTTCTTCCCAGTACCCACAAGACATCTAAACTGTAATTCCAGTCTCAAGGGATCTGATGCCTTTTCTGGCCTCTAGGGGGCACTGCATACAGGTAGGGAATAGTCACACATGCTGGCAACACACCTACACACATAAACTAGAAATAAACACCTATCTGAACTACAGATTCATTCACAGCATCCCACCTGTCCCAGACATCTGCACACCATGCGTAGTGAGTTGCTTCTGTAGGCTCAAGGATGAGGGAGGCTGGCTTCTTGCTGTCCACCATTAAGAGAGAACATTTATGTTACTGTGCTTTCCATGACAAAATACCCGAGAAAAATGCCTTAGATAGAAGAAAGGTTTATTTAGATTTGGACTTCAGAGGTTTCAGGTCACCTTGCCTTCCGGTCTGCAGTGAACTCATTCATCAAGGCGGGAACAGGAGGTGAAAGAGGCTGCTCAAACCACACTGATCAGGAAGTAGAGAGGAAAGGTTAAGGTCCTGACATCGTCCTTCTCCAAGGGTTCATCCACAGTGACCTAACTTCCTTCCACTGGGATCTATCTCTCAAAAGTCTTGCAGCTCCCACTGCCAGCCTGGACCAGCCCCGACACAGGAGCCTTTTAGGACTCACTTCATAGCCAATCTAAAGTAGTACCAGACTGCGCATCACTAGCTTGGGAGAGATCGAGAGTCAGCACTTGAGGTGTGGCTTTGGTTGAATGGACATTGTTTTTAGAGCAGTTAAAAAAACCCAAGTTTCTCCCAAGGTCCAAATGAGGAGCAGAAGGAGGGAGAACATGAGCAAGGAAGTCAGGGCAGCAAGGGGTGCACCCACCCACTGAGACGGTGGGACTGATCTAATGGGAGCTCACCAAAGTCAGCTGGACTGGGACTGATGGAGCATGTGATCAAACCGGACTCTGAATGTGTCGGACAAGGAGGGCTGACTGAGAAGCCAAGGACAATGGCACGGGGTTTTGATCCTACTGCATGTACTGGCTCTGTGGGAACCTAGTCTGTTTGGATGCTCACCTTCCTAGACCTGGATAGAGGGGGGAGGAACTTGGACTTCCCATAGGGCAGGGAACCCTGACTGCTCTTTGGACTGGAGAGGGAGGAGGAGGGGGATGGGGAGGGGGAGGGAAATGGAAGGAGGGGAGGAAGTGGAAATTTTTAATTAAAAATAAATAAATAAATAAAAATCCCAAGTTGAACACTGTGCGTTGGGGACTAAGCCACAACTGAAGAAATTAGGGTAGAGTTGCAATTGGGGGACTGCTATGCTCTTGTCATGCAGCAAGTTTCGACTATTGGTTAGTTAGTAGCATTAACTTGATAAGATCTCGAGTCACCTAGGAGATAAGCCTAGGGACTGTCTGCAGGGGTTAGTTGAGGTAGGAAGGCCCGCCCTGGACGTAGGCAGCACCAGCTCATAAACTGGGTCATGGTCTAGCTAAGGAGGAGGAAGTCACTGAAAGACAATGCGTATCCTGCTTCCTGACTGGGTGCAGTGTGACAACCACCTCAAGCTCTGGGTTTGCTTTCCCCCCATGACAGGCTGCACCCTGGACCCGTGAGCCAGAATGAATCCTTTCTCCTTAAGCTGCCTTCGTCAGGTGCTCGGCCACAGGCATAGAAAAGTAACTAAGGTAGTTATTATTTGTGAAGAAAATGTGAAGTCACCAAAGGACCCCTGCAAATCCATTGTCGTGGAGGAGAAGCTGGTGTGAGTCTGACTGAGAATGGTCACCACAGGTTCATATATTTGAGTGCTTGGTCCTCAATTGGTAGAGATGTTTGGGAGGGATTAGGAGGTACAGTGTTGTTGGGAAAGGTGTGTCTCTGTGGTGGGCTCTGAGGTTTTAAATGCCTGGGACACCCCCATCTAGCTTTCTCTTTGTCTTGTGGTTGTGTCTCGAGATGTGAGCTCTCAGTTACTGCTCCAGCACCGTGCTCCACCCCATAGCGGTCATGGACTCTGACCCCTTAAACAGTAAGCCCCATATAAACTTTTTCTTTAAGTTGCCTTGGTCTTGGTGTCTTAGCATACAATAGAAAAGTATCTAAGACAGCACTTATTCACAGCAGCACGACACAGGAAGAGACGTACCAAGGAGGTTCTTCCCATGGCTTTTATTTCTGGGTCTAAACCTGGGTTATAGCTGCAGAAAAGGCTCAACTCTGGGTTTGTGTATTGATTTACTGAGGATGATGGGTTTCAACCCATGTCATTCCAGGAAGTGTCCCTGGGGTCTGGCTATAGGAACAGAGCCAGTCCACCATTTGGGACGAGGATCTTGATGTCAGGAGACATAAAACATGGCCTGTCTGCAGCATCCTCAATGGCTGTGCTTGTCACTGTAGTGGGATGATGCTGGCTCACGAGTTGGATTTGATGGTGTCCTCAATCCACTTAACGAACTCACATAGGTTGGTGTAGACACCTGGCCTGTTCCGCTGGGCACAGGGGAAATCACCCCAGGACACAAGGCCCTGCAGCTGGCCATTGCAGACCACAGGGCCCCCGGAATCACCCTGTTGGGGAAGAGTGGAGGCACACAGAAGGGGGCAGGGGTGTGATCAGGTAGAATGAGAAGGAACCGGACACCAGCACCATGCATTGATGCAGAAGGGTTGGGACACAGGAAGCAGGTATGGAAAGGGGGAGAGGACAGACAGGATTCAAGGCAGATAAAACAGAGAGGCAGAGAGAGAGAGAGAGAGAGAGAGAGAGAGAGAGAGAGAGAGAGAGAGAGAGAGGAGAGAGAGACAGGGAGGCAGAGAGAGAGACAGAGAGAAAGAGAGAGACAGAGAAAAAGAGAGAGACAAAAAGAGAGAGAGGAGAGAGAGACAGAGAGAGACAGAGAGAGAGAGGAGAGAGAGACAGAGAGAAAGAGAGAGAGGAGAGAGAGACAGAGAGACAGAGAGAGAGACAGAGAGAGGAGAGAGACAGAGAGACAGAGAGAAAGAGAGAGGAGAGAGAGACAGAGAGAGGAGAGAGACAGAGAGACAGAGAGAGAGACAGAGAGAGGAGAGAGACAGAGAGACAGAGAGAAAGAGAGAGGAGAGAGACACAGAGAGAGAAAGACAGAGAGAGACAGAGAGAGAAAGAGAGAGAGGAGAGAGAGACAGAGAGAAAGAGAGACAGAGAGAGACAGAGAGAGAAAGAGAGAGTGGAGAGAGAGACAGAGAGACAGAGAAAGAGAGAGGAGAGAGAGACAGAGAAAGAGAGAGAGGAGAGAGAGACAGAGAGAGACAGAGATAAAGAGAGAGAGAGAAGACATTGTTAGCATTTAACTTTTTCTGTCGTTACTCTCCCCTGCCCTCCTTGTCTTTCTCCTCCTCCTGTTTATTTCTGCTGTTTGTTTTGAGACAGGGCCAGGCTGGGCTGGAACTTGTGATCCTCCTGCCTCAACCTTCTGAATACCTGGGATGACAGTCCTATGCTAACAGGCCTAGATGCTGTCTCAGTGGTTTTCTCTGAAAGCCCACTAGTCAATTTCTCTGAGCCTGGAAACCAAGGTTCACAAGAGCTACTGCCTGAGCTAGAGACATGAGAGGAAGCCAGCCCGCAATCAGGCGCCACAGTGATTTTATTAGCACAGCCGGTCTTGCAGGTCTTGCAGCTGTTTGTTGTTATTGTTGCTGGTGTGTGTGTGTGTGTGTGTGTGTGTGTGTGTGTACACGTGGAGCTCGGAAGACAGCCTCAGTGATCTGGAGCTTACTGATCCAGTAGGCCGGCTGGCCAGCAAACCTCAGAGATGCACCAGCTGCTATCCACCTTCCCCCATAACTGTACCCAAGAAATATTGATTCCTTTCCAGTCTTTAAGTCAGACCAGCTGCTCCCTTGCTGCATTTGCACAGGACTTCTCTGGGCCCTTAGCCTGTGCGAGTCTGGCTCCGGGAGTTTTATGCTCTGCCTATAACATCCAGACTAAGGAAGTCCTCCCGACATCCACCACAAAGACTGGACTTGTGTTGTCTTCTCTGTGACTCCATAGAGCTTCCTGAAACAGCACTATTTGTAAAGTGTCTCAACCAAAGGAGTTTCTAAAAGTCGTTACTGTCAGTTTCAAAAAGATTTATTTTTCTCATGTAAAATTAGTGGTTCTCTCGGGGCAGTGGTGGTGCAAACCTTTAATCCCAGCACTCGGGAGGCAGAGGCAGGCGGATCTCTGTGAGTTCAAGGCCAACCTGGTCTACAAGAGCTAGTTCCAGGACAGGTACCAAAGCTACAGAGAAACCCTATCTCGAAAAAAAAAAATTAGTGGTTCTCAACCTTCCTAATGCTGAACCCTTTAATACAGTTCCTCATGTTGTAATGACCCCCAACCATAAAATTATTTTTGTTGCTACTTCAGAACTGCAATTTTGCTACTGTTATGAGTTGCAAAAAGCTGACATGCAAGATGGTCTTAGGTGAGTCCTGTGAAAGCGTCCTTTGACCCCAGAGGGTCACGACCCACAGGTGGAGATCCACTGTATTGTGTGTACATGTGTGAATTTGTGTGTGGGTATATGTATGTGAGTGCAGGTACCTGAGAAGAAGGTGTCAGATTCCCTGGTGCTGGAGTTACAGATGTGGGTGCTGGGAACAGAACTTGGGATCTCTGGAAGACCAGCCAGTGCTCTTAATGGCTGAGCCACCTCTCTAGTCCTGACCATAGGATTCTGTGTTTTCTTTCTGCTTCTTCGGCACTTCCTAGACGCTCTTCTTAAAACACTTAAAGCAAGGTTTCTTTTTTCTTTCTCGTGACATTTTATTAGCATTTATTAGAAGACTATCATCTAGTGAATTCTGCTTTACCCATCACAGGCTTGGAGACAGAATTATGACAGCCATTATGTAAAGGGGACCTCCTGAGGTGTAGCACCTTTGTGCAGGGCACAACCTTTTTGACCACAAGGAACAGCCTTGCCGTCTCGTTTCCAGATCTGAACTGCGATGGGGTAGTTGATTATATCTAGCAAACTGAGATGGATTTTCAGGGCAAAAGGCATTGTGTGTTAGATGTGTGTGTGAGTGGTATATTAATAATTGTTCTATATTAACTAAATTCTGAAAATGTCACTTGAGAACATAGAGAGATGACATATTAATTAAGTATAATATACTATTAATGTTAATCCCACCTCCTTAGTTATTTATTTACTGTTTTGTGAGGCAGGAGATAGAATTCAAGCCTTGTAGCATGCTATACAAGGATTCTACCACTGACCACACTCGCAGGCCCTCACTGGGGGGTTCTCGGCAGGGACTCTACCACTGACCACACCCCTAGCTCCCCTAGCTTCACTTTTTGTTTTGAGAAGGCGTCTCACACTGCTCAGGCCAACCTTGGACTTACGCTGTAGCCTAGGCTGGCACTTGGCTTTCATCCTTCCTGATCAGCCTCCCACATATCTGAGATAACAAGTCACGCCCCACTTCTTTAAATTTAATTTTTTTCCTATATGAAAACCGAAAACTGAATGTGGAGGTTCAAGATGAGTGTCCATCAGAGAAGAGTACTTGGGAGGGTGAACTCTATGAAAGTAAGGGTCCTGGGAGTTAATACAGTCCAGGCGATCTGTGGGCACTCGCTGGGCTGATGAGGTGGCTCAGTGGTAACGGTGCTAGCTGCCGAGCCCAATGGCCCGAGTCCAATCCTGAGAACCCACATAGTGGAGGAAGAGAACTGACCTCTGTGTGTTGTCCCCCCGACCACCACACACACACCGCGACACAAGTGTACACACACAAATAAAATACATAAATGGCAGCCATGCTTCTGGATAGACGGAGCGGCACCCAGTGTTTACCTGGCAGGAGTCCCTGCCCTCTTCATCACCAGCGCAGAACATGGTCTTGTCTATTTGTCCTGGGTAGGAGTCTTTGCACCTCTCCTCACTTAGCACAGTGACGTTCAGGCACTGGAGGACTTTGGGGAAGTTATCTGTGGAACAAGAGCATCGTGACGGGCAGAGGGTGAGAGGGGGGCACAACTGGGCAGGCTTGTGCAAGCCCGCGGTCCACACCGTAGTGAGATGGTGACAGGAAGATGCAGAGTTCCAGGATAGCCGGAAGAGCAGGAATCAGGAAGAAGCAGTGTACTCACTGTGACTGCTGCTCGTTGTCCCCCAGCCAGACACCATGCATCTGGTCCCCGCGGTGGGACAGCTAGAGGCAATTTTGATGGGCGTCACTGAGCGAGAACTACGGATTTTTCTGTTCATTTTGATGAGCATGAGGTCATTGGAGTGGCCAGGGTGGGAGTAACCAGGGTGGGGGATGGATTTGATTCCCTGGAACATCTGCTGACCGGACTCGTAGACAGGTGACATGGAGTGGTGGCCCAGACGGATTCTGAAGACTCTGAGGAATGTGGCGACGATCATTGCCAGCCCATAACTTTGACCACCTGTCCAAGGCAGTTCCCATCCTTACTCTAACCCATCCTCAACCCCAATGTTATCCATTTTCACCCAACTTCATTCCATCCTCAACCTTAGAACCTCCCGTCCTCATCCACAACTTAATCCTGTTCTCACCCAACTCTATTTCAGTCTTAATCCCAGCTCTACCCATTCTGAACCCAGTTCCATACCTTCATCACCCCTAACTGTACTCTATCCGTCTCTACCCTGTGTGCACCCCCATCCCCACCACAGCTCTGGTCTATGTGCAGCCTGTGTGCACCCCCATCCCCACCACAGCTCCTGGTCTATGTGCACCATGTGTGCACCCCCATCCCCACCACAGCTCCGGTCCATCTGCATTCTATCTTCCACATAAATGCCTCCTGAGTGTGTACCCTCTGGCAACTATCAGCATGAGCATTCTCCACCCCAAGTCTATGTCTTAGGTTGTTTATGTCTTGCCTATAATCAAATCATCCTCTGCACCCAATGTAACCATCTCATCCGGGCCTGGAAACACAGGCTAGGAGATGAAGGCAGGAGGATCAGAGTTCAAAGTCATTTTTGGCTACACAGCTAGTCTGGCCTGCACAAGACCTTTTCTCAAAAACAGTAAAATAACGATAAAACAATAAATCAACCCCAAAGTGTTTAGCCATTCCTCACTCCATAAACAAACCCAACCACACCATCTGTCTTATATCTGGTCCTGGCCTCAACTCTGTCAACTCTTTCTCTCTACCCAACACACTTCCCACTATCCTTCATTCTAGATCCAATCCTAAATCCATCTTACCCTAAACCATCAATGTATGTGTGCCCAACCCCAACAGCACTCTTCCCAAGCTAGAACCATGCACATGCATCTCTCAAACTCCACTCCATCGCCCACCCAGCCAGGTTCAATGCCAGTCTCCAATGCCCTATACCCAGCCCCTTCCCAACCTCATCTTTGTCTTCGTGGGTCCCAGTCTCACCTCCGGTCCACATGTCTATGTCTATATCATCTTTACACCTCTGTCTCTCTCCTTTTACCTCTATTGCAGTCTTTATCTATCTCTACCCCTTTTGGCGTTTAATTCCACCTATCCTTACCTCCATGCCCAGATCCCAGATCAACCCTCATGCTGTTGTGTCCATCTATCCTCCCATCCTTTCATCCTTCCATCCGCCTTCCAAACGCCCATCCATCCACGAATCCTTTCCTTCCACCCATCTTCCTTCTTCCGTCTTTCATCTATGAACTTTACCAGTCTTCCTTCCTTCCTTCCTTCCTTCCTTCCTTCCTTCCTTCCTTCCTTCCTTCCTTCCTTCCTTCCTTCCTTCCTTCCCTCCCTCCCTCCCTCCCTCCCTCCCTCCCTCCTCCCTTCCTCCGCTCCTTCCCAGTCTCCTCCTCAGATGTCTGCTCTCCTGCTCCTTCCATAGTCCCCAGCTTCCTCCCATCCCCCTTTCTTCAGCTGTACTCACGGCTTTCTGCAGTGCGCTGCTGTGAGCAGCCATTGTGGGTTGATCAGCACCGCCCCACAGTACAACTTGTTGGGTCCCAGCAGCAGCGCGCCCTGCCACGGCTGCTTGTCCTTATCACAGTCTGACCCGTTCACGATGCGATTGCTGCTATCCGACCTGGAGTCCTCCTCTGACTGGGACTCCCTGCTGAGGTCTCGGTTAGTCCCAGAGGGCCGGTTGCCGGAGGGGTTGTCACAAGCGGAAACGTCGTCCGCAAGAACAGGCTCTAGGAAGAGTCGGTGGAGAATGGGCTGGGGCGGGGCTCTGATGCAGGGGTACTCTTTCAGAGTCAGGAACTGGTACCAACCCAACTGCCCACCCCAAGCTCTTAGATAAGAAATTGGAACCAATTTCAACTTGGAGGTGAGGTTATAGGACTGGGCGAGGGCTGAAGGACTGGGTCCTAGAATGTAGATAACAGAGTTGCAGGGGTGAGGCTAGGACGGAAGGGTAGGACAAAGACGGTAGAGGTGGGGCCAGGTCAGTCAGGTGTGGCCCGATCTTTAGGGGCGGGGTCAGAATTGTGTGGGCAGGGTCAAGGCTGCAGGGAAGGAGCTTGTAGAACTAGCGGAAAGGCAACTCAGCCAGGGAGTTGGGGTTTAGGACAGATTCCTAGTTCTATTGGGCTCCATGGACTTTGGGAGCCTCAGGGATTCCTGACATTGCTTGGAGCTCGGTTGATGCTACCTGGGGAGGAGGAGAGTACCCTGGGGGCACAAGAGCCCTTAAGACAGTTGGCTTGAGGCTTGGTATCTAGTTTCCAGAAGTGCAGTCAAGCCAAGCCCAGTGTCACAAGCCTGTCACCCACCTATTCAGGATGCTGAGGCACCAGGATGGCAACTTTAAGACCTGGGAGGCTGAGGATTTGGAATTTAGAAAGAGGAAAGGCCAAGGTTCCTTGATGTGATCAGTCCCACAAAGAGCCCTGACTTTGGAAGGTGGAGCTGAGCTCTGGAGCTACCTACAGCAAGGTTGAGCCTAGTGAAAAGACGAGGCTCTGGGGACTCGGTTGAGGACAGTGGGTGGAGTCAGAGTTCTTGGATGGAGCTTGGGGGGGGGACAGAAAAAGGGGACTGGAGGAATACAGCAAGGGTCATTTTTGAATTCCTGCAAAGACGGGTATGCATTCTGTCGCTACCCCCCATCCCCCATAGGCCAGACGCTGGTCATGTTTCTGCTAGTGACCCAGAGAAGGGAGGCCTCAGTGTTCTATACACCCACAGGCACATTCCAAGGAACACACTTATTGTGCCCCAGTGCACCCGCCCCCCCCCCAGTGTCAGGTGGTCTCTCAGGAGCTCATACACCTGACCAGCCTCTAAGTGACAGGCAGGCACGTGTGGATGGGAACACAGCACACACTTCTGCACATGGGCACATTGACATGTCATACTTAAAAAAACATTTATATTCTCTTTCCAGCTTGGCACAGTGCAAGAGAATCATTCCAGTGGCTGCCCACCTTCTCCACTCACTTCTCACTTCGTTCCTTGAAGCAGGGTCAGGAACCCTAGATACAGCTGCATGAGCACACATCCAGCTGCGCTCACAGCCTCACAAACACACAGCCCCCCAAGTGTAAAGATCACAAGTACTGTCACAGACACACCCTCACACGTAAAAAGGATTGTCTGCAAACACTAGGGTCATGTGATGAGCGGAACTGCACCGCATTCCAGACATAGAGACTGGGGTGCAAAAGAGACAGCCCAGGGGGGCTGGACAGATGGCTCAGCGGTTAAGAGCATTGCCTGCTCTTCCGAAGGTCCTGAGTTCAATTCCTGGCAACCACATAGTGGCTCACAACCTCTCTGTAATGAGGTGCCCTCTTCTGGCCTGCAGACATACACACAGACAGAATCTTGTATGCATAATAAAATAAATAAATAAATAAATAAATAAATAAATAAATATTTATTTTAAAAAAGAGACAGCCCGGGCCAGATGCACAGTAGCATTTGCACCAATCTGGAGTGTGCACCCACACCGTTGCAGCACCAAACTGGTCACAAAGCCTCCGAAGGTTAGCACTGTCTGCCACGCACAGCCACTTGATGGGAAAGAGACCACACACGAGCCACTCACACTAGCTCACACCTGTAACCCAGAATTTGGGAGGCTGAAGCAGGAAGACTGACAAGGGCTTCGGAGTTCCAGGGCAGTCTAGGCTACAGAGCATGTTCTAGACTAGTTTGGGCTACAAAGTGACATTATGTCTCAAAAACTAAAAATAAGGGGCCTGGAAGAAGGCTCAGCAGTTAAAAACACTGGTTACTCTTGCAGGAGACCTGGGTACAATGACGGCTCACAACTACCTGCATCTCCAGTTCTAGGAGAGCTGACGCCCATTCTGGCCTCCTTGGGCACCAGGCATGCTTAATGCAAAATTCATACTAATACCATAAAATAAATAAAAAACCAAAACAAAACCAAAGCAAAGACACATGATGGCATACAGCTGCAATCCTAGCCCTTAGGAGTCAGGTATGAGAGGAGTGGTCACAAGTTCAAGGTCAGCCTGGTCTAGATAGTGAGTTCTAGACCAGCCTGAACCACATGGTGAGATTCTGACTCAAAAATAAATAAATAAATAATAAAAATAGAAGCCCTCGCCTTCTCCCCAGTTCACACAGCTATGGGGCCCATTTTCAATTGTGTAACCACACAGACACGACCACACATTCACCTGGTCCACAGAGGCAGTCCCTCACACACACTTAGGGACTCTAGTTACCTGAGACCCCCAGAATCAGGGTTGCAATCAGGGTTGCCACCGTCCACTTCCAAGGATGCACTACCCTCGCCATGACCGCTGCATCTGGTAAGAAATTGGAGAGGCATAGGTGATTCTGGAGAGGCCTGCTCTGGAGAGAGTTCTGATCCACTTTCCTGGCCTTCTCTGCTCAGTTTCCCTAGAAGACATTGATCACAGGGGCTGGACAGCCTCACTCTTAGCACCCAGGGGCCAGCAGTGCAGGGGAGGACTGCAAGCATCTTACACTCCTTTGAGTGTGGATAGCTAGGACAGGCAGGGTGAAACCAAGATAAGACAGAGCCAGCCCCAGCCCCAGCCTCTCTCCTCCCTTACTCGCTGAGACCCCCCTCCCCAGGCCTCACCTGCCACTGTCCCTGGGTCCCCTGGGCAGTGGGTAGTGGGGTCTGGCTCCCAATATAGCTGCAGACTTCTCAGGCTGGTCTGAGCTTTCCAGCTGCCACCTCCTCCTCTGCTTTGGCACCAGGTGATATAACCACCCACTGGTCCCTGGGGCACATTCCCTGGCACTGAGGTTCCTGTCAGTCTGGGCCCCAGCACTCACTCTTCCGGTCTCCCCTCCCCTCCACCCCCAGAACACCCCCCACCCAGTGCCTAGTGCCACTCCCTCCCTCCCTGGCCCCAAGGATGGGGAGGGGTCCTCAGGGCAAGGAGGCTCTCCTGGCACCTGGCTTCTCACCAGCTCAGAGCTGCTCTTCTGGAGCAAGGGTTCCTGATTTCTGGAGCAAGGGTTCCTGATTTCTGGAGCAAGGACTCCTATGCCACATTCACTCACTCATTGCTCCTGTGGTTCCTTTCTCATCTCTCCTCCCAGCTTTGTCTGTCTTTAAAATTCTACCTTGTGAGCTAGCTGTCAGTCCTCACAGGACCTCACAGAGTCTGTCAACATTTGACACCCAGTGAGTCTGTCAGCATTTCTTTCCCCATCTCTCTGTCCCCGTTTCTCTCTGTCTCTACCTCCCGTGCATCCCGTCTCTCTCTGTCACTGGTTCTCTTGGTGTCTGTACTGTCGCTCTTTTGCTCTGCCTCTCTGATTTTTCTTTTTCTGTGTGTCTGTCTCTGGCTTTCTCTGTTTTTTTTTTTTTTTCTCTCTCCCTCCCTGTCTGTCTTTCTTTTCTCTCCTTTTCTCTCTGTCTCTCATCTCTGAATATTGGTTTCCTATCCCTTTCTGTCATTTCTGTGTCCCTCTTCCTGTCATTTGGGCAGGGGAGACAAGACCATTTGTGGTTAACACCCAGGATTCACTCCTGGCCCCCATACAGGGTCGGCAGGAGGCAGGGAAGCAGGCTTCCCCCACCAGGTACCCTGGTTCAGCCGGCACAGCCAGACATGGATGACACAGCTGGGCAGGGCAACCTGCTAATGGAAAAAGAGGCCAAGAGCCAGGACCAGAGGTGGGTGGCTCCTAAATCTTTGGGAAATGGGACACTGAGTGGCTAGTGGAGGACCACCCCTCCCTAGTGGAGCACCCCCTCCCTAGTGGAGCATCACCCTCCCTAGTGGAGCATCACCCCTCCCTAGTGGAGCATCACCCCTCCTTAGTGGAGCATCATCCCTCCCTAGTGGAGCACCACCCCTCCTTAGTGGAGCATCACCCTCCCTACTGCAGCATCACCCTCCCTAGTGGAGCACCATCACTCCCTAGTGGAGCACCCCCTCCCTAGTGGAGCATCACCCTCCCTAGTGGAGCACCACCCCTCCCTAGTGGAGCACCATCCCTCCCTAGTGGAGCATCACCCTCCCTAGTGGAGCACCACCCCTCATTAGTGGAGCACCACCCTCCTGATCATGACCTCCGGCAGCCTCTTCCTCTCTTTCCTGTCCTGATCTCTCTTTCTGTTGATGCCCCCACTCCAATTTTCCAGGAGGTCTCTACCCCCAAGGGAGGTAGGAGCCCAGCATCTATGAACCGAGTGCCAGACACAAACCTTCACATGAAATGACAATCATGAGGATGTGCCGATTCCAACAGAGATGCTAGAGCCTGGGATGGGCTTTACTGAACAGGAAGAAAAAAAGTCAAACAAAAACCCCACACTGAGGTTTAATGTGATTCTGGGAATTTGTATTTTGTAATAAAGACGCAACATTAGCGGCCTATTTCTCTCTTGGCATTTGTTTTGACTTATATGGTTTTTAAGTTCAGTGTGCAGTTGTTGAATGTTTTATCTTTAAAATTGTAGATTATATTTTGCTTGCTTATTACTGTATCATCTTAGGGATTTAACCGGCATTGTGTGTACATGGTGAGTGTGCACACTCGAGCGGTGGTCAGAGGCCAGCCTGAGGTCATCAGGCTCGGGGCAGCGCTTTTACCTCCCGGTGCTCACCTCAGCCTGTTCCGTGGAATAAGCTCTCATGCCACGGGCCAGGCTGGCCTCAGTTCACAGCAGCCTTCCAGCCTCAGTCCTCCAAGGGCTGGGATTACAGGTGTGAACCATGACATTTAGAGATAAACCACCATTTTTTTTGAGATAAGATTTCTTGTACCCACACTAGTCTTGACCTCCTTCCATAGCTGATAACCTTGAACCCCAGGCCCCTCTGCCTCCACCTCCTGAGTGCTGGGGTTGTATGCACCCCTATAACTTGTTTGATGCAGTGTTTTGGATCAAATCCTGGGCTTCATGAAGAACAGGCAAGCACTACAAACTGAGCTGAATAATATAGCTCAGTTGTTTGAATTCTAACAATAAAGTATTTTTTTTAATGTGTGTGATTGGTTTGCCAGCTTGTCTGTATACACAGCATGTAGGTGTCCATGGAAGTTAGAAGAAGCAGCTCCATCCCCTGGAACTGCAGTTATTATAGGCAGCTGTGAGCCACTATGTGGGTGCGTCTTCCGGAAAAGTCAGTGGCCTTGACTGATGAGCTAGCTCTCCTGCCCCTTAGAGAGATTTTTTAAAAAATGATTGATTTATTTTTTATTTTTATTGCGTTGGTTTTTTTTTCTGCATGTATAACTGTGCGAGGATGCTGAGTCCCTGGAACTGGAGTTACAGACAGTTCTGAGCTACTCCGTGGTAGCTAGGAATTGAGCCTGGATCCTCTGGGAGAGCAGACAGTGTTCTCAACTGAGCCTGGATCCTCTGGGAGATCAGACAGTGTTCTCAACTGAGCCTGGATCCTCTGGGAGAGCAGATGGTGTTCTCAACTGAGCCTGAATCCTCTGGGAGAGCAGACCGTGTTCTCAACTATTGGGCCATCTCTCCAGCACCTAGAGAGATCTTTTAAATTTTTAAAATTTATTCTTTGAGAATTTTATTTATATGTACAATGCATTTGATCATATTCATCCTTACCACCCACTCCGACTCCTCCAGATCCCTCAAATCCCCTCCCAATGTCAAGACTGTTTCTCCAACTCCTCCAGATCCCCCATGCTCCCCTCTCATTGTCTAGTTTGTTTTTTAATTTTTATTTATTCCTTCGTACAATACATCCTTGACTGCAGCTTCCCCTCCCTTCACTCTTCCCAGTTTCCCACCTCTTCTCTCCTCCAGATCCACTAGGCCTTTCCCATCTCCCCCCAGAAAAGATCAGGCCTCCCAGGGATATCAGCTGAACATAACCCCACAGGATAAAATAAGACCAGGCACAAAACCTCACGTCAAGGCTGGATGAGGCAACCAGAAGGAGGGAAAGGGTGTTCAAGTCAGGAAAAAAGTCAGACACCTCTGTTCCCACTGTCAGGAGTCCCCTGCCAACACCAAGTCAACAAACATAACATATGCAGAAGACCTAGTGCAGAACCATGCAGGCTCCCTGATAGTTACTTCAGTCTCGGTGAGCCCCAAGAGTCTTGCTTAGTTGATTACACAGGTCTTGCTCTCTGGCTCCCACAATTCCTCCTCCCCTGTTACATGGGGTTCTCCAATCTCCAAGAGGGACACAGTGGAGACTTCCAACTCGGGCTTTCTTTCTCTGCCTAATGTTTGGCTATGGGCCTCTGCATCTGCTCCCACCCCCACCTGCACAGTTCATCTGCAAAATATGTTCTATTTCCTCCTTCTAGAAGATCCATTTGTCCCCTCTTTAGCCCTCCTTGTTACTCAGCATCTCTGGGTCTGTGGAGTGTAGCATGGCTATCACTTACTTAACAGCTAATATCGACATATGAATGAGTACACACCATGGTTGTCTTTATGGGCTGGATTACTCTTTTAGGATTTTTTCCTCTAGATCCATCCATTTGCCTCCAAATTTTATGATTTCGTTTTATTATTATTATTATTATTATTATTATTATTATTATTATTATTATTATTAATGTTTTTGAAGCCTGTCCTGGAACTAGCTCACATAGACCAGGCTGACTTTGAATTCACAGAGATCTACCTTTCTCTGCCTCCCGAGTGCTGGGATTAAAGGTGTGTGCCACCACCTCTCCACCATGATGGCATTTTTAAAAAACTTCTGTGTAGCACTCCATTGTGTAAATGTACCTTATTTTCTTTATTTATTCTCGGTTAAAGGACATCTAGGTGGTTTTTAGCTTCTGACTATTATGACTAAAACCTTTATGAACACAGTTGAGCAAGTGTCCTTGTGGTAAGATGGAGAGTCCTTTGGGTATATGCCCAAGCTGGGTCTTGAGGTAGATCAGTTTCCAACGTTTTAAGAAACTGCCAAATTGATTTCCACAGTGTCTGCGAGTTTACATTGCTGCTAGCAATGGAGGCATGTTCCCCTTTCTCCACATCCTTGCCAGTATGAATTGTTACTTGTGTTATTAATCTTAGCCACTCTGACAGGTGTAAGACAGAATCTCAGAGTCGTTTTGATTTGTGTTTCCCTCCCTGATAGCTAAGGGTGTTGATCTTTTCTTTAAGTGCTTTTCGGCCATTTGAAACTCTTCTATTGGGGATTCTCTGTTTAGATCTGTACCCCATTTCTTAGTTGGATCATTTGGGTCATTGAAGTCTGGTTTCTTGAGTTCTTTATATATTTTGGAACTTAGCCCTCTATCGCTTGTGGAGTTGGTGAAAATCTTTTCCCATTCTGTAGGCTGCCATTTTTCTTACTGATGGTGTTCTTTGCCTTACAGAAGCTTTCAGTTTCATGAAGTCCCGTTTATTAATTGTCTGTTTTAGTGTTTAGGATTCTGCTCAGGAAGCCATCTTCTGTGGCAATGCATCCAAGGCTATTCCCCATTTCCCTCCTATCAGTTTCAGTGTATCTGGTTTTATGTTGAGGTCTTTGATCCGCTTGGACTTGAGTTTTGTGCGGAGTGATGGATATGGATCTATTTGTACTGTTTTTGCATGCAGACATGGAGTTAGAATAGCACCATTTGTTGAAGATAATTTCTTTTTTTCCATTGTGTTTTTCTGGATTTTTTTAAAATCAAAAATCAGGTGTCCATAGGTATGTGGATTTATATCTTGGTCTTTGATGCAGTTCTATTGATCAACGTGTCTGTTTTTATGACAACACTACATGGTTTTTATAAGTATACAGTTGCATTTTGTCCTTTCAAGATCTAAAGAATTGTGTTGGAATTTTGATGGGGATTGCACTGAATTTGTAGGTTGTTTTTGGTAGGATGGCCATTTTTACTATATTAATCCTAACTATCCATGAGCATGGGAGATCTTTCCAGCTTCTGATATCTTCTTCAATTTTTTCCTTCAAATCCTTGATTTTTTTCATACGAGTTTTTCACTTACTTAGTTAGAGTTATGTCAAAATATTTTATATTATTTGTAGCTGTTGTGAAGGGTGTTGTTTTCCTGATTTTTTTCCTCAGTCTATCATTTGTATATAAGAGAGCTATTGATTTTTTTTTTTTTAGTTAATCTTGTATCCAGTCACTTCACTGATGGTGTATATCAGCTGTAGGAGTTCCCTGGTAGAATTAATTTTGAGCTTATGTACACTACCATATCATATGCAAATAATGATACTTTGATTTTTTCCTTTCTAATTTGTATCCCCTTGATTTACTTTTATTGTCTTATTGCTCTAGCTAGACTTTCAAGTATGATATTAAATAGATATGGAGAGAGTGGACAGTCTTGTCTTGCTCTTAATTTTTAATGGAATTGCTTTGAGTTTCTTTCCATTTAATTTGATGTTGGACTGGCTGAGAGGATTGGAGCGCCGCCCACAGAGCCTGAGGTCGCCGGTTCGAGTCCCAGGTAAGGTAAGTCTGTAGTGTGTGATGTAATGTGTCTTTGTCTCTGTGTATGAATGTCTCTGTCTCTGTGTGTTGTGTGAATGATGTCTGCTTGCATAATTAATTCGAAAAAAATTTGATGTTGGCTATAGACGTGTTATAATTTTTCTTTATTATGTTTAGGTATGTACATTATATCTCTAATATCTCCAGGACCTTTATAATGAAGAGGTGTTAGATTTTGTCAAAGGCTTTGGGGGGCATTTAATGAGATGATCACGTATATATTTTTTTACAGTTTATTTATATGATGAATTACATTGATTGATTTTCATATGTTGAAACATCTTAGAAGGGATTGTAGACAGAACATTCCTAGAAATAATGTTTCTTCAGGGAATGACCCACATAGAAGGCCCAACCTTCTGGATTATACAGAAGATGTGGCAAAGGTCGACATTGGGCCAATGAATGTAGACCAAAAAGAGACAAACAAGGCAACCTGTTACAACCTGGAAACTCCTTGGGAGGCCTCATGCAGGCACCCAGGTTGAACATGGTCCAGTCATTCCTGGTTATTGTGGAGGATGCATTTTCTGAGGAAAATTAGAAAATCCAGTGCCTTTTGTTAAAAACCATACTGCTCTGGAAAATGAATCAAAAATTTCAGTAGAATCTAGAAACATATATTTTGGCGGACATCTATAAATTATCAAAGACCAAAGCTGAGAATACAAATAAACAACATTATAATTGAAGGATTATTAGACATAGGTGCAGATGTGACTATTATTACTCTAGAATCTTGGCATCAGAATTGGCCTCTTCAGGAGGCAGATGTTCAGTTCCTAGGAGACCTGGAACTCTATCTCAGGTAAAACAAACCATGAGATGGGTTTAATGCTAGGACCAGGAGGGCAGAGAGGAAAGTTGAGGCCTTATGTGGCTAATATAGCAGTGAATCTGTGGGGTCGTGATCTGTTGCAGCAATGGGATACCCAGATTAACATTCCTCCAGTCTCAGAAATAGACCATAAACATATACATGTTTCTGGGAAGGATATTATAAGACACTATAAAAAAAAGTCATGGACCATTCAGGCTGTGCAAAAACACAGGACAACAACTGGTGAACTCTCAAAGTTACTAAAGGCCCTACCTTTAAAATGGTTAACTAAGAGACCTAAATGGGTTAAGCAATGGCCCTTAACAACAGAGAAACTGCAGACTTTAGAACAGCTGGTACAGAAGCAACTAGATGCTCAGCATATTGAAGAATCAACCAGCCCTTGGAATTCCCCTATATTTGTTGTTCAAAAGAAATCTGGAAAATGGAGAATGGTAATAGATGTAAGAGTTGTTAATAGGCGATTCAGCCAATGGGCTCTCTACAGTCTAGAATTTCTTTGCCTTCCCCATTGCTTAAAAGATGGCCTTTCCTAGTTATTAATTTAAAAGGTTGTTTCTTCATTATATCTTTACAAGAAAAAGACAGAGAAAAATTTGCCCTCACAATTCCTACTTATAATAATTCTCAGCCTGCAAAGAGATATCAGTGGAAGATTCACAGGGAATGTTAAATAGCCCGATTTTGTGCCAATATTTTGTAAGTCAGTCATTGGAAATGATATGTACACAGTTTCCTCAATCTATAATTTACCGTTACATGGATGACATGTTACTATCTGATTCAGATATAGATACTTTAGAAAGAATGTTTGAAGAAATAAAGAAAGTTTTGCCTTATTGGGGATTACAAATTGCTCCTGAAAAAAATACAAAGAGGCAGTTCTATTAATATTTAGGTTATAAAATAAGTTTACAGAAAATTATACCCCAAAAGGTGCAAATTAGGTTAGATTGATTACAGACTCTTAAAGACATCCAAAGATAGCAAGGAGACATTCCCCATCTATGACACACTATTGGGATGGGTACTAATGATCTGAGTACTTTAAATAAACCTTAGGTGGTGACAAAGACTTAAATAGTTCCAGGGAATTATTATCTGAAGTTGAAAAAAATAACTTGTTTTTAATTTAAAAATTACAAAAGGCACATGTGGATTGTATGGATCCAAATCTTAACTACATTCTGGTCATATTACCCTCCAAACTCCCCTACATAAACCAAATAAAAATTAAAAACTCATTGAAAAGGTATCTGAGTTAATCATAAAATTGAAACTTTGTTAATTAACAAAAACAGACTGAACAAAGTTATAATATCTTTTAATAATAATAAAATTGACAAATTATTAAAAAACCCTGACAAAGAGCTTGTAATAATTTTTTGGGAGAGATTAGTAACAGCTATCTCAAAATTAAGAGAATTAAATTTATAAAGAGAATTAATTGGTTCCTTCCTTGCATTGTGTGGGACACACCAATAACTGGAGACCCTACATTCTATACTGATGCAAATAAATTAGGAAAGGCAGGTTAAAAATAAAAAAAACTTAAATAAAGTAGAGCAAAACCCTTATTATTGTGTCCAAAAGTCAGAATTATATGCTATTCTCATGGTGGCACTAAGGGATTTTAAAGAATCTCTCAACAGAGTTACCAATTTACAATATGCAGAAAGAGTTCTTTTGCATACTGAAACCATTGAATTCTTACCAGATAATGCAGAATTGACTTTATTACTTATTCAGGTACAAGATATAATCAGGAGTAGGCATCATTACATACACATAACACACATCCGAGCCATATGGGTCTGTCAAGTCCTCTAGCACAAGGTAATGCAGAAATCAATCAATTATTGATTGCAAATGTGCTGAAGGCCTCAAAACTTCATAAAAAATCATGCCAATAACAAAAGTTTAAAAAAGGACTTTTCCATCACATGGCGACATGCCAAGGAAATTATAATAAAATGTCCTACTTGCTCTTTTATACAGTCAAACACCACACTACCTGTGGGAAGTAACCCAAGGGTACTCAAAGGAATGAAATCTGGCAGATTGGATGTGTTCCATTTTATAAAATTTTATCTATTACTGAGAGAATTGGGCACCAAAGACACTCCAGCTTGCTTTTTTTTCTTGACAAAACTGGCTTTTAGGCAAAGAATTTCCCTTGCTTCAATATGCATGATGTCCAAACTGGACAAGCAGGATATAAGCAAAACTGACTGACAAACCTTGCCAAGAGAGGGTAGGACAGTATTTAGAATTTTCCTGCCTCTAAAAATGGTCTGTCAGATACTCTAGGCCTTAACAAAAATTGGTTACCCCAATGTTGCAAATGAGACTTCAGGTGATTTCGCAGGCAGTCAGCTGTTTCTGTCATTTCTTATGCCTTTTGGAAGTAGCTTGCTTATACTTCCTCCTTACTTGGGTAATATTATTTTCCTTCTCAGGTCTTGATGGGGTTGAAGACTAGATAGTCATAGCTAAGACATTTTTAGTATAAGACTTAGACTTCTCAGTATAGGACAACTACTGAAATAATCTGTGTTGCTAATTACCTTAGACTGGACATTTAGCTTGTGTTTCTTTCTTGATGTTCATGTTGGTTGTAGTTATATATTTTTGTGTGTTTTTTGTGCCTATTTTTCCTGGACAATACTTTGTATTTGTTCTTATTGTATATAGTTTTGTGTTAGGCTTAGAACCCTCTTATTTAGACATAAAGGGGAGGGAATTCATTCAGCCAATAGCCTTTTGGGTACTTGCCCAATAGGGTGTGGTCTGAGGAACTATGCATGGGCTAAAGAGTGCAAGTAAAAAATGTGTCCGCTGTCTTGGAAGATGGTCAGAGTTCTGTTCGCAGCTTCCAGTGTCCACAGAGGACCACGGCTCTCTATCCTTAGTGTGAGTTTTTCCCCTAAATAAATATTTGTTATCCTTTATTCCAGGCTATTGTGGACCTGGTTAGCCATGACTACAGTGGATGATTTTTTTTGATGTGTGTTCTTTGATTTGATTTTTGAGTATTTTATTGAGTATTTTTTGCATCAATGATCTTAAGTGAAGTTGGTTTATAATTCTCTTTCTTTGCTAAATCTGTGTGGTTTGGGTATCAGGGTGACTGTGGCTTCATGAAATTAATTTTGCAATGCTCCTTATGTTTCTATTGTGTGGAATAATTTGAGGAGTATTGGAATTAGTTGTTCTTTGAAAGTCTGGTAGAGTTCTTTGCTAAAGCTGACTGGCTTTTTTTTTTTTTTTTTTGGTTGGGAGACTTTTCATGACTGCTTCTATTTCTTTGGGGATATATAGGTCTATATAAATTGTTTATCTGATCTTGATTTAACTTTGGTGATACCTAGCAGAAAATTATCCATCTTCTATTTCTTTGGGGATATATAGGTCTATATAAATTGTTTATCTGATCTTGATTTAACTTTGGTGATACCTAGCAGAAAATTATCCATTTCTTTTATGTTTTCTGGTTTTGTGGTGTACAGATTTTAAAAGTATGACCTAATGATTCTTTGGATTTCCTTCGTGTCTGTTGTTATGTCCCTTTTTCATTTCTGACTTTATTAATTTGGATAGTCTCTCTTTGTCTTTTAGTTAGTTTAGATAAGGGTTTGTCTAGTTGATTTTCTCAATGAACCAACCCTTTTTTTTAAGTTGCTAGAATGGGATTTCTCCATTAAAAAATATGTAGACAGTGATGTCTACAAATTCATGAGTTCAGTGGCCATTCTTGCCTAGAAGATACTATTTCTTGACACTCCTGCCCATTTTCTGACTCTTGAAATATTTCTGTTCCCTCTTCTGTAAATTCCCTGAGCCTTGGAGTGATGAGTGGTAATGTAGAGGTTCTGTTTGAGGCTGAGCACTCTATTACTGAGTATTCTGTGCAGTTTTTAAAACCACGTGTGAGTCTTATAGAACTTTATTAGTCACCTTTAAAAGATATTTATTTGTGTATTTTTATGTGAATTGGTGTTTTGTCTGCATATATGCCTTGTAAGGGTGTTGGAACCCCTGGAACTGGAGTTACGGACAGGCTTGAGCCATCTTGTGGATGGTGGGACATACCTGGGTCCTCTGGAAGATTAGCCAGCGCTCTTAACTGCTGAGCCATTTCTACAGCCCCCTATAGTTTTACTTTTATGACATTGTTACAATACTGTTTTGTCTCATTTATCAACTAAGTTAATGAGACACCTTCGAACATTTTAAACTACACTCCTGGAAGAAACACACCCAGTGTGGAAGTCATTTAGGTTTTAGACCAAAAATACAGATATCTGTAAGGTTTATTATCCAAGTACATTATACTTGGAAATATGACTGATCTTGCATTCTTTCAAATATCCTAATACTATATATAAACTTGACATAACTACAAACTACAAAAAATTTTACCTTAGAAGGACCGGGAGTGCGGCTTGGTGAAGCTGGATATTTCACCCCCTTGTACCACAAGAAAAACAAAGGAGATTTATTTAGGGTACAGGGAGATGACCCAGGCAGTAGAGTACTTGCTATGCATGTATAAAGTCCTGAATTCAAATCTACATCAAGTCAGACACGGTAGCATGTGTCACAATTCCAGCACTCCTAGTGGGATGAGACAGACAAAAGAACCCATGAGCACTCACTGGTCAGCTAGGCTGGCAACACAGAGGCGGAGACCCAGTCTCAAAGAAGGTGGAAGATGAGGACTGATGCCTGAGTTTGTCATCGAACCTCTGCAAGAGAGCCTTGGCACGTACACACCTACATTCACACTCGTCGACATGCTCACTCACTTCCCCCCGACAGGCTTTTAAATTTTTGTGTAACAGGGAAAGGGATACAGCTCAGAGGTGACGCTCTTGTCTAAGGTGTGTGAGGCCCCGATTTCCATCTATAGTGGCACCAAAGACAGACAAGAGAAAAACAAGAAATCCCAAATCAAACATTACACATTTTAAGCTAAAGTTAAAGACTGCCCAGAACAGGCAAATTCTCCTTAGTATACGAGTAAAGATCAAATGTGTGGAGTTTCCACTTTAAAAACGGATGCCCAACTAACGTACAAGCCGGATTTAAACTTCACACTTGGCTATAAAAGGTGACAGATCGGAAGACAGCTTTAGTGTGGAAAATAGTTGGACCCAAACTGTGGACCCTCCCTGTGCCTCAGTTTCTTTGATTCTAAGCTGGGAGCAGTTATGGTTCACACAACACAGGCATGACAGGACCCAATGAGCTGACACATAGAATTATGCCCACATGATGAATATGTATTTTAAGATGGCTATTATTATGTTCTTGTGGTCATAATGCCATTTTTATTGATTGATATTTTTAAGGGGGATCATGGGAAAGCAGGGGACCTAGGACCTCAAACATTCCAGGCAGATATTTTACACCCAGCCACACAGCCACCCCTCACGGGGGGGGGGGGGGAGGGGGTGGTTCTAGGCAGGGCTCTACCTCTGAGCCACACCCCAGCCCCTCACTGGGGGATTCCAGGCAGGGGCTGCAGTGAATTGCACCCCTACCCCCTTTTACTTTTTATTTGGGTATAGGGCTGACTAAATTACTCACACTCTTCTCAAACTTTCTGTTATCCTGCGTTAATGGCTTAAGTAGGTGGAGTGTGGTGTTTGAATGAGAATGGTCCCCATAGGCTCATATATTTGAATGTGTGATCCCTAGTTGGTGGAAGTGTTTGGGGAAGGATAGAAGACATGGACTTGTTGGGAGAGGTATGTCAATGGAAGTGGAACTTTGAGGTTGCAAAAACCCATGTCAGGCTCTCTCTCTCTCTCTCTCTCTCTCTCTCTCTCTCTCTCTCTCTCTCTCTCTCTCTCTCTCTCTCTTTCTCTCTCTCTCTCTCTTTGCTTCTTATTTGCTGAGTAAGATATAAGTTACTAGCTTCTGCTCCAGTGCCCTGCCCGCTTGCCTCCCAGACTGACCCCTGCCATGGTGGTCACAGATGCATCCTCCCAAACTATAAGCATGCTCCTGGTTAAATGGGAGAGTAGTGAGCCCACTCAGGGAGCTGAAGCAGACCCTGGTACTAACACTCATTTTCTGTGTTCTTCTTGGTGGCTCTGGTCAGCTTCATGACTGTTTCTACTGTTCCTAATGTTTTACTGGGTGTTGGTGGACACTGCCTGGCTGTCGCCATTTTATCCTCCCATTCACCCAGAATGTCAGCAGCTTCCCCCTTGTGAATTGTCTATAAGATTAGCACTTCTTTGGTTTTTAGATCAGAGCTTTAGCAAAGAACTTGCCCAACATGTACAAAGCCCCAGGCTCGTTCCCCAGTGTGGTGGTTTGAGTAGGAATGGTTCCCATAGGCTCGTGTGTTCAAATGCTTGACCCCCAGGAGCAGCGCTATTGGACGCTGTGGCCTTGTTGGAGAAAGTCTGTTGCTGTGGGGGTGGACCTTGAGCTCATAGCCAGTTCACTTCCTGATGCCTGAGGATCAAGATGAAGAACTCTCAGCTCCTCCATTACCATGTGCGCTGTCATGCTTCTCGCCATGACGATAATAGACTAAATCCTTGAAACTGCAAGCCAGCCCCAAGTAAGTGCTTAGTAAAAGTTGCTGTGGTCATAGTGTCTCTTCACAGCAAGCAAAACCCTAACTAAGACAGAACCCAGCACCACATAGAAAACCAAGCATAGGGGCTGGAGAGATGGCTCAGTGGTTAAGAGCATTGCCTGCTCTTCCAAAGGTTCTGAGTTCAATTCCCAGCAACCACATGGTGGCTCACAACTATCTGTAATGAGGTCTGCTGCCCTCTTCTGGACTGCAGACATACACACAGACAGAATATTGTATACATAATAAATAAAATGTAAAAAAAAAAAAAAGAAAAGAAAATCAAGCATAGCCTAGCCTAATTGCTCAGTAGACTGAGGCAGAAGCATCAGAAGTTCAAGGCCATCCTTGGCTGCATAAAGAGTTCAAGGCCAATCTGGGCTATGTGAGACCTTAGCTCAAAAACTAAAGAAAACTTCTTAAGGTTCTAACTCAGCTCTGACCCTGTTTTGTTTTGTTTTTCTCTCAGAGTCAAGCCCAGTTCCCCCTGCCTGTCCCTTAGTCACATCATCTCCCGTTGATTGATATCTCCTGTGTCACCTCTTTATCCTGCTTCAAATCCTGGCTTCCATTGTCTAGTGTGGTCTCCAGAAGCTCTTATACATAGGTTTTCCTTACTGCTCATGGTACCCAGCAAACCTCCCAGCAGACACCTTTCTTTAACCCTCTCAGTCCTAGTTCCACCCCTTCTTTCCCTGCACCATCACCCCACAGTGATGGTCTCTTCCCTTTGGCTCCCCGCATATGGCTGGTCTAATTTTCTGTGTCTTCCTATGACCTTCAGAAGAAGGTCATCATCTCAGATGCTGGTCCCCGAGGTCCTTTATGACATCTCCCATCACTCTTACCCTCCCATAATAGCACAATCCTCACACATTTGTTTGTTTTGTTTGTTTGTCTGATTTTTCTGGAACTCACTGTGTACATCAGGCTGGGTTCTAAATCACAGAGACCCACCTGCCTTTGCCTCCTGAGTGCTGGGATTAAAGGCGTGCACCACACCTGGCTTCACCTCCTTATTTTTGCAGCTACTGAAGTGACTAAGATTACAGACACTTTCCTGTCCTGACTCCATGTCTACTTGGACTCTTCTCAGCCCTCAGCCCTGCTCCACCAACAGCCATGTCGATCTTGGCATTATATTTGGAATTTTCATGGCCCTGATCATGATCCAGATAGATTCACTAAAATAGTTAACATTTATACAAACTAAACATAAAAATAACCAAAAAAGGCATAAATCAAAATTAATTAATAATTGTCATGTTGTATCTGAAATAGTCACTATGTCCAATCAAAAAGAATGTTGTAAGGTTACTCTGATCCTCAGCCAATATGGAAGCAATTGTGTCCTCTGCCTTTGAGAACACTATACCCTCCACACAGTGCAGTGGTGGCATGCACCTTGAATCCCAGTACTCTGGGGTGGGAGGTAGAGGTAGGTGGATCTCTGAGTTCAAGGCCAGCCTAACTTACTGGCAAGTTCCAGGTTAGCCAGGGTTATACAGAGAAACTCTGTCTCAAACAAACACATAAACACAACCAAACCAAGCAATTACACAAAGCACTGTACCCTTGAGTTTCAGCACCGAGAGTCATTCTGAGTCACTAGCCCACTTTCGGCCTCTGCCTCAGTAAAGGGGCAGACCGTAGCTTCTCACCCGTACTATGCCACTACAAAGAGTTTGAGGAGATTATCTCTGAGGGGCTAGAACAAGGCAGAGGAGTCCACGGTGGATATGAGATTGGGTTATAGAGCAGTGGACATGGCTAGGCTTCCAAGGCGCAGAATGGAATAATGAAAAGCACTCCTTGTGTACATTTACTGGTAGAAGTGAATGAACACTCCGTGTTTCTGCAGTAAGTGCTCTTAACCTCTGGGCATTTTTCCAGCTCTACAATATCCCAGTTTTACAAATGAGAACATTCACACTATAAAGGAAAACACATCCCAAGGGTGCTCGGACAGTGAGTGACCACATTTGGATTCCTTCTGCTAACCACACCCGTGGGGGTAGGATTGTAGTCTATGCCCTCCAATCTCCCTGGGATGCAATGGTTGAGCAGAGTATAGTTAGCAACGGTCTGTGCTCTGGGTCACTACATTTATTAAGCATCAGTGTCAGATCTGGGCATCTGATGGTTCTGAGAGTAGGGTGGGTGTCAGGGAGGGAGAATCTGTAGTCAGCCAGGGGTCCGGGGATATCTCATGTCAGAGTTGTTTGGTTTTTTATGGTGTTTTGGATCCATCTGATATAGGTGCAGACATCGGTGTAAACTCCCGGCTTCTCCTTTGATCCACAGGGCATGTTACCCCATGACACGAGGCCTCGGAGATGACCTCCACATACCAGGGGCCCTCCAGAATCACCCTATATGGAAGAAAGAAAATCAGAAACTTACACGGAAGGATGAGAAGGGAGAGGAGGAATGGGGTAGAATAGGAGAGTTAGAGAAACCCAGAGATGGAAGGAAAGACTGGTATGGTGGTGTATGCCTGTCATCTCAGCTACTCAAGATGCCGAGGCAGAAGGATTGCAAATTTAAGGTTATCTTGTCCTATATAGGAAGCCCCTGTCTCAAAGTAAAAATGGGGTGTACCTCATGGATAGAGCACTTGCTGATCATGCTTAAGAACCTGGATTCAGTTCCCACCCAGTAAAAGACAAAGGTAGATGGGGTGCCCAAGGACACCAAGTTCCATAAAGGTACAGGTGGGAGAGACGGTGTTCAGATAAACCATCTATCTGAGAGGAAAGATGGTAGGACCTATTCCATCCCACAGCAAAGATCCTTAAAACTCAATAAACAAACAACACAAAGGTATCAGGAAGTCCCTGAAATTGACCAGATGCCCTCACACCCTCCTTCTCCAAGTTTATATAAGCAGTAAGGACTACTGAGGGTCATTCTCAGACAAGGTGAGCTGTCCGGAAGAGGCTCTGACTGCCTCAGCAGCTAAAGAGAAATGGTCTCCAGCTTGCTGAGCTGCCTGCAGGCTGTGCAGTGTGCTCTGCAGCTCTGACTTTGGAGAGTTGTCACTCATGCTGGAGTGAGTCATTTCCGCTCCTGTAAGTTATCTCAATAACTCTTTGGTTCACCAAGTTGGACTTTGGTGCCATTCTTTGGTCAGTTGCTGGTTCCCTGTCTGGGATGAGCAGATGCTTCTCATCACTGCAGGAAGAGATCACAGGACAGAGAGAGAGAGACACCATGGTCTGAGAGAGAGAGAGAGAGAGAGAGAGAGAGAGAGAGAGAGAGAGAGAGAACAAGGGAGGCAAAAATGCTAAGATCAAAGGGAGAGGTGGGGAAGGCAAGAACTTACGAGGGAGACAAAAACTTAATGCTATGCACCCCTAGTTCCCAGGCCAACCATGTCTACCTGTTCTTTCTTTGCTCCCAAATCACCATCTCACTTTCTTGGCCTGCTCACCCCCACCCTTGCTTTCTTGGTATGTTGATTTTAGCCCTCCAGGGTCTAGAGTAATTCTGGCATAAAAAGTGTCTGGAAGGCTAATAGTTGGGGACGCTCCAGGTAAGGTATTGGAAACTAGGTGGGTGTGGTGGCGCATGCTTGTCATCCCAGAGGCTGATGCAGAAGGATTTCCGAGTCTGGAGACAAGCTAGGGCTTGTGAGTGAGCACCACAGGAGCCCGGCTGTGGAGTTTGAGGGATCAGCGCAGAGTCCCTCTCTTGGCAGCTGCAATGCCCTCTCATCGGGAGCTCAGCCATTTCCAAGTGGGCTCCATGGCTACAGTTCTGAGGAAAGATGGCTCTTTGTAGCATCCATTTGGATTTTGAGTCTCTCCAGTTATTCAAAACTTCAGCCAAGGTGACCATTCACTGGAATTGTCTCTTAAGTTTTCAGGCTCACTAGGTTCACCCATATTTGCCTAGCCATTGTAGTGTCTGGCTCTTGGTGTCTGCCTCTCTGTCCTTGCATCTGAACTTCCTGTTTCTGCTGGGTGTCGTGTGGTCTGTGTGTGTGTGTGTGTGTGTGTGTGTGTGCGTGAACATGTGAGAGTATTCGTGTGCACGGGCGGCCAGCAGTCGACTTTAGGCATCCTTCCTCAGGAATCATCTGTTGTGTTTTTCTGAGATAGGGTCACTCACTGGCCTGAGCTCACTAATTAGGCCAGGTTGGCTGGCCAGTGAACCCCAGAGATCTGCCTGTCTCTGTCCCCCGGTACTGGGATGACAAGCACACGCCATTATGCCCTTCAGCTTAGGTCTTCAGTGTTTGACGGGCTGAGCCGTCCTCTTAGCCCCAGGCTAGCTTGCTTCTTTTTTATCCATCTCTGCTTATGTGAGATGAAGTCTCTTCCCCTGTCTTGTCCTCCAGTGCCCTCCCAGCTGGCCTTCTCAACCTCTGCTCCACTCCTTTTGGTCTGTGTCTCTGTCTTCCTGTTTGCTGTGGACTTCACTTCTGCTCCCACACTCACCTGGCAGGAATCATTCCCTTCTTTCTTGTCACCTGCGCACACCATGTTTTGGGTGATCTTACCAGGGTAGGCACGCTCACACTCCTTCCGGGACACCAGTTGGACATCAGCACACTGAATGGTGTCTGGGAAGTCACCTAGGAGGGAGAAGGGCCAGGCTATGGGAGCCATTTCTCTCGTGTCTTCATTGCCCTTCCCCCCCATTTCCTATTGATTCCATTTTTGTTTCTTTCTCATGCTTGGAATCCATCTTCCTTGACACCATCTCCTGATTGTTCCTGTCCCCCCATCATTATTGATCTGACATCCTGACTAGTCATTACTTCTCCATGAATTCTTAGTTGCCTTTCATTTTGTGGCCATCTTCTCCATGCTATTCATCCATCCATATTCGGTCCAAATCCTCAACCTTCTCCTCCCTCCATCTTTTACTATACACAACCCACTTGCTGGTCATCTCCATCAGCATCTTCTCATGGCCCGCCATCTACCATCCATGTCCATCCTTAGGACCCCCGCCAACCATCTGCCCTCACTAACCATTTTCCTTCTTGCCCCAGCCGAGGATCTGGCAGCTAGGCTTCTCCTCAGAGCAGTCTCTCCTCAAGGGCAGAGGCTGGATCTTTTGCGAGAATTTGACTTTATTTTTCAGATGCACCATCATGATGTCGTTGTCGTGAGTATCAGGGTTGTATCGGGGGTGGACAATTGTCCGATCCACAGAGATCTGCCTTTGGAAATTCTCTGTTTGCCGCAGGTTGTGTTTCCCCAGGAGCACCTCCAGATTCCTTGGAAGGAAGCAGCTAGGAATCACCTACGGTGCTGGGCTTCACCTGAGGCCCAGAGAGACCATCTGCCCCACTCCTCCCTCCTCCTTTGATCTTTCCCAGCTCAGTCAAAGGCAAACTCATTCTTCTAGAATTTTTCTTCTTTTCCTATGGCACAGCTTGACATTTAGCTCTGTAGCTGCACCTTCTACACGCACAGATTCTACTAATCACAGATCAAAACCACGGCAGCACCGAGCATGGCGGGGCACACCTTTAATCCCAGCGCTCTAGAGGCAGATGCTGGGGGATTTCTATGAGTGTGAGGCCAGCCTGATGTACATAGTGAATTCCAGGCCAACCAGGACTATGTAGAGAGACCCTGACTCAAAACCAAACAAGCAGCAAAATATGGAGAAAGGAGCTGGCAAGATGGCTCAGCAGGTCCAGTGACTGCTGCACAAGCCAATGACCCGAGTTCAGCCTTCGGAACCTACATAAAGGTGGGAGGAGAGGACCTGTCCCACAAATCGTCCTGGGACCTTCAGAGTTGCACCCACACAAAACTATTAATAAATGAACATCTGAATATGTATGGGGAAATGCGTCACTATTAAACATATACAGATTTTTTTCTTTCTTTTCCTCAAAAAAAGTAGTTTAGCAACTACTTATGCAGCATTTACACTGCCATGGGTACTACATGCAATCTAAGAATAATTTTATTAAAAAAAGAATAATTTTATTTATGAATTTATTTTTAAGATTTTTTTATGTAAATATGTGTGTGAGTAGGTGGGGCTCACATGTGCATTTGAGTGTGGTGCCCATGAAGGCCGGAGAAGGTGTTGGATCTCCTGACGCTGGAGTTTCAGGCAGTTGTGAGCTGCCATATGGATGCTGGGACTGAACTCTGGTACTCTGCAGGCATGTGCTTTTAACCACTGAGCCATCTCTCCAATTTTTTTAAAGATTTTATTTGATGTGTGTGTGTGTGTGTGTGTGTGTGTGTGTGTGTGTGTGTGTGTATTGGCATGCATGTGCAGAGTCCAGAAGAGGGCTTTGGATCCCTCTGAGCTGGGGTTACAGGAGTTTTCAGGCTGTCTGGCATGTGTCACAGGTGCTTGGATCCAAGGTTCGCTTCTAACGATTGGGAAGCAAGTTAACTACTGAGCTATTGCTCCAGCTCCTGCTTTTGTTTTTTGAGAACATCTCTTGTAGCCCAAGTTGACCTCAAGCTCCCTGTGTATCTGAGGATCAGCTTGTGCTTCTGGTTCTCCTGCCTTATCTCTCAAATGAGGAGACTACGGTTGTAATCTACCAGGCCCAGTTTGGGAGATGCTGGGGATGGAACCCAGGGCAATCACTCCACTGGCTCCTACATCACCACTCCCTTTAGAGCTCCTGCAAGGGTATCCATAGACTACACACAAGTGTCGCATTATTTTTTTTTTTTTTGCAAGAGTGTTAAGTATCAGCAAATCTGGATATCCCCCAGGGTCTTGGAACCATGACTACCCTGGCTAATCAAATGTGCTTACAGGATGGTGAGTGCTCAGGTCTGCCGCCCTCCTGAAGTCTGCACGTACCCGATACCCTCTGGATCCCCCTCCATTCACTTCTCCAGGAAAGAGACACTCACGGTTTTTTGCAGTGGGCAGCTGTGAGTACCCATTGTGAGTCAACGAGGACCCCACCACACAGCAGGTGGCCTGAGGTGTAGAGGGCAGCTTGGAACGGATGAGAGTTCTTCAAACAGGGGCCACCGTGTACCACTTTATCCTGCTCCTCCGTCCAGGCTGAGAGAAAGAAGATCTGAGTGAGAGAAGAGCTCAGAGAGCCTAGACCACTCCTGAGACGAACTGCAATCCAGTCAGTCCCCAACCCCATCCTCGCCTCCAGTCCGGCCTCCCATCCCTCTACTCTACCTCTCTCCACTCCTCCTTTTTTGTTTTGTTGTTGCTGTTTTGTTTTTCAAGACAGGGTTTCTCTGTGTACTACTAGCTGTCCTGGAACTCACTCTGTAGACCAGGCTGGACTCCAGCTCTGAGATCTATCTGCCTCTGCCTCCTGAGTGCTGGGATTGAAGGCGTGAAAGGCATGTGCCACCACGCCTAGACATCTCCGTCCTCAAACCCCCTTTCCAGACTTGTCCTTGGCCAGTCCTCTCAAGGCTCATCTCAGTGCCCCAACTACCATCTGCCAACAATACCCATCCATCCACAAACCATCTCCTCCTTCTATGATCCTTTTATCACCTGGATTAGCAAGAGCCAAACACATGGCCAGCATCTTCACCACCAGCTTCTTCATGGTCACCTGGAGTGGGGAAGCCAATGACTGTGTTAGTCAGGTTCTAACCTCTGTCCAGGACCCCGCCCTGCTCCTTCCTCACCCTCGCTGTCCTCCCTGTCCTGTCCTGTCCTGTCCTGTCCTGTCCTGTCCTGTCCTGTCCTGTCCTGTCCTGTCCTATCTTCTCCTCCTGCCCTTGTTTGATCTCTGCCCCCTTCTCACTTCCTGGTTTCTCATTTCTCAACCCACACCTGAACCTGAGGGTCCTGTAGGGCAGAAGCAAAATATAATGCAGACCATGCCCATGGTTCCAGCTGCTCTGGGGGAGAAGCACAGCCAAACTTCCTGCCTCCCTGAACTCTGGTCTCCCTTTCTGCCAACAGAGAGGTTAGTCCCAAGGGGTCACCGACATGCTTCCTCTCAGTGGGACTTTTCTTTTGTATCGTGGCTCCATCCTTACATTTCCCTTACCCCCCCCCCCCATATAGGTGTTGTGGTGCGTATGTCTTACCGTTCGCGGCCAGCAGCGTACCTGCCAACCCTTAGGTAGGAAAAATGACAGCACCTATCACAGGAAGCCAGAGGCAGAAACAGTCAGCAAGGCAGGGTGTTCCACGGGAGAAGGGAGAGAGCAGACTAGTGAAGGTGGCCTTAAGATCCGAGTTGCACAGGGTAGGAGACGCCTGGGTGCGGAGCCCTAAGCAGTAGAAACGGGAACCTGCCTCGCACTGTGGTCTCCCAGAAAGAGGCAGGCTCTGTTCTCAGGCTCTCCCAGCTTCCTTTTAACCCCTCTCTCTTCCAGTCGCCTAGCCAGGAGGAAGCCAGACACACCCTTTTCTTCACCCGAGCCTCCCACATGCATTCCTTCTTCCCCATGGCTCTGCTCATGGTGACCCCTGACCAGATAACTACAGGAAGGCAGTCCCTAGCTCTGGTCTGTAGTGACCCTGGATCTCTGGGTCCTGAGGGAGGAGTTGAGTCTGTTTTCCTGGGTCTGAAGGAGAAATGCTGAGGCTTGGACCCCTGAGTCTGAGGGAGGAATCCTGGACTCTTGAGTCTGAAGAGGACAGATGAGCTTGGAGCCTGATCTAAAAGAAGAGGGTTGAGAAAAACCTGCGGGGCTGAGGTAGAGAGAAAGGGAGATCCTTCTTAGTTTTAGATTTGCAGGATTTGGGACATAATTCGGACTGAGTGCTTAGTGCCTGCTTCCAGGTTAGTCAGTGGTGCCCCGACCTCCACAACCACCCTGCCTGTACCCATTAGGAAACCCGCAGGACCTCCTCCTGGGCTTGTATCTCTCAGGCACTGGAACCAGCTGCCCAGGTTCAGTGGGGTCAGGATGAGTCACCAGCTTGTAAGTCCCTCTGTGGGTGCTGAAGACCTCTACATCCCCAGGAGAGTGGGAGCTGCAAGCCTCCTGTTGAGAAAGGGTGTTTCACTCAGCTGTCCCCCGCCCCTAACCCAGGCTGGGAAGCAGGATGAGCAGTGTGGGGAAAGAGATGTCCAACAATCAGCCATTGTCTGTCCCCAGAAACGTGGCCACACTCCCAGCAGTTCCAGGAAGAAGGGCGGCAGGCTATGCCAAGGACTTCCCTTTGTGCCAGTGTGACTAACAAGTCTTGCTGGGGCCTTGATCTGAATATTTTCGAGCTCTGGACCCTCTCCTCCAGGTTGTCCCACCTTCAGCTTTTCTGGCCCTGTTCCCCTGTGTCTGCCTTGTCTGCCTATCATGGAGGAAGCTCCATCTCAAACGTATTTGCCTCTCTCAAGCCTTTGCTCTGATATTTTCTCAACTTTTTCTCTGTCCGTTTGTGTTCAGACTTTCCTCTGTCTCTGCCTGTTTCAGCACCTCTGTTTCTTCCCTCTCCCTTTCTATCTCTGTCTGTCTGTCTCTCTGTGCATGTTTTTAATCTCTGTCTTTCTCTCTTTCTGTGCTTTTGCTTATCTGTCTGTCTATGTCTTTTTCTGTTTGTCTTTCTACCTGTGTCTGTCTCTTTCTCCTTTTCTCTGGTTCGGCCTAATTTTCTCTCTCTGTCTCATTTCTCTTCATCTCTCTCCATCTCTTTTTGTCTTTGTCCCTCTTGATTTTTCTCTGTTTCTCTCCATGCCACTGTGTCTCTGTCTGTCTGTCTCTGTCTGTCTGTCTGTCTGTCTCCTAGCCCCCCCTGGACTCTGCATATCTTCTGTTTCTCTGCTGTCTCTTTCCCTGTACTGTTTGGGGAAAGGTGTGCCCTGGTATGCAGCTCTATTCCTGGAGTATGAGAAGGGATGGCATGCTGTGAGGTAGAAGTTAGCGAGGTCCAGGAGGGCATGTAGCCTCACTGACGCTGCATGTACATAGAGACACACAGGTAGAGAGGATTCCTGACATGCAGGAACTGGGGAGCAACCCCACGAGAGATAAGCGGGAGCACTGCAGAGCTATATCACAAACTGGGATTACGGGAGGTGCCTTTGAACTTGGGTCTGAGAAGCAAGAGTCGGGAAGAAGAGAAGATGCAGGTGTGTGTGGGAAGAGCAGGCAGCGGGCAGTGTGGGCTGCAAGGGAGGGAACTGATGGAGGGTGGTGGGGTTGAAGGGTGTGGGGACACGGAGGGGAACTGCAGACATACTCAGAAGCCAGCAGGCAGTAGCAACAACAGGCAGTTGCAACAACAGGCATGAATAATGTGCCCCTCAGCATTGCTGGGCACGGCACCTCGTGTGACCTTCTCCTGATCTCCTGTACTGCTCAGTTCCCATCACTCTGATTAAGAAGTCTTAGCTGGCACTTCACGCTAGGTCTCTCCTGACCTTAGCATCTCCTTGTGTCCCACTGCTTTCCCAGACAGTCAGTTCCCCACACACAATGCACTGCCCATTCAACCCTGTCCCACTGCCTCCCTTCTGTGACGCTCACTCCTCCTTGTGTCCATGTTCTGGCTCCAGTTCAGACTGGTTCTTCACCCACCTCAGCACTTCCCATTTTCTGGGTCACTCACTAGGCTACAAGAGGGGTCTCCTTGTACTTTGCCTCTGCCTGAGACCGGAGGACCTTTAGAACTAGGGATTTGGGGATGACTCAGTTGTAGAGTCCCTTGCTGGAGATGTGGCTCAGAGGCAGAATATTTTCCTAGAATTTCCCTAGTGAGGAGCCTGGGATGTGGCTTATTGCTAGAGGCCCTACCTAGGGTCCCACAGTGATGGATGTGTGTGTGGCTCAGAGGTAGAACATTTGCCTAGAATTCCCCAGTGTGTGTGTGTGTGTGTGTGTGTGTGTGTGTGTGTGTGTGTGTGTAGCTCAGAGATTGAGAACACGGCCAGCATGGACAAGTTCCTCAGTTACATCCCTCAGCATTATCAAGGGGTGTTATGTGTTCTTACTGCAAAGATATGAAGTAATGTCTGTGTTAAGTAGTTTTGCTTAACTATTCCACATTGTATGTGTACATTTATTGATATACCATAAGAATATGTAATTCTCACTTATCCCTTGAAAGTAAACTTAAGAAATAAAGAAAACAGCTAAAAAGACACAGCAGCAATCGGTTGAGTTTGGTGTCATAGGCCTGTCATCCCAGCTAGTTGGGAGGCTAAGGCAAGAATACTGCAAATTCAAGCCCAGCTGAGGCCACAGAGTGAGACCCCATCTTAAAATGTAAAGGAAAAAAGGTCACAGCTCTGCGGTTCAGTATTGACCTAGCAGGTTTGAAGGCCCCGTATAGTAAAATGAAACAAAACAAAGTCGGGAGTTCCTTTATATAACTCAAGATATTAAAGGTGTTATCATCCATGATGCAGTGACCCCAGCAGGTCACACGGTGGTCTCCCACTCATACAGGACCTGCTGGGGTCACCTGCTGCAGCCGCTCATGGGACTGACCTCGGTCATCTGCTATCAATGACAACCAAAGGTACATGAATTTCGAATAGAAAAGTTATCAAAAGGCCCATTTGTCTCATGTCCTGGCAGACAGAATGATTAGAATTGAGTAGGCCTTTTCCACTTAAACCCAACTCAGTGGGAACTTAGCTTACTCCTCTCCAGCGTGGAGGACCGTGAGCGCCCTGGCTACACACTGCTTTGACTGGCCCTGCCACCTTTCTGCGCTCCAGCTCTGGAGAGCACAGCACGTGTCCCGAGTCTCTGCTTCTGAAGCTTCCTCTGTGTTTCATGCTCTCCTCACCTTTCCTCGTGGACCACCTCTCCCTCTGGTCTTGGCCGGAACACTGCGTCTTAGATCAAGTTTCCGCTGGACACCACCCAACGCCACCTGTCCCGGCTGGGTTAGTCATTCTCTTGTGTGGGCTTCCGCAGGTGTCTCCTTCCAGGTGTCGCCCTGGACCAGAGCCATTTGTATCAGTGTCCATCTTCTTCACGGGATCTTGAGCTCCATGAGGGCATGGACTGTGCTGACTCACTGGTGCATCCACAGGGAACTCAGGAAATGCTGACCTATGACTCCTTAGCCTTCATCACATCCACTCCCGTGGCAGACAGGAAAACCCAGGCACAAGGTAGGGAAGTTCATCGCTTAAGCACAAGCACACAGGAAGTGATAGAGACTGTATGGCACTCAGCTTCCAACTCTGAGGTATTCCAATCCACCACAAGCCAAAATGGCAGCATTCCAATATGAGGATTCTAATATGACCTGCCTTGATGTGTTATACTCTAACCTGATGTATTCTTTTTTGTTTGTTTGTTTGTTTGTTTTTGTTTTTCGAGACAGGGTTTCTCTGTAGCTTTGGAGCCTGTCCTGGAACTAGCTCTTGTAGACCAGGCTGGCCTCGAACTCCCAGAGATCCGCCTGCCTCTGCCTCCTGTGTGCTGGGATTAAAGGCGTGGACCACCACCCAGCTTGTTTCTAGTTTGTTTAATTTGGTGTTTTAACTGCCCAGGACAGGCTCCAAAGCCACAGAGATCCACCTGCCTCTGCCTCCCAAGTGCTGGGATTAAAGGCGTGCACCACCACCGCCCAGCCAACCTGACGTATTCTAACACAGTGTATTCCAACATGGACATGTTTCAACACTGCAGTGATTTGGCCCATCTCCTTACAATTCCTTTCTACAGCACAAGGTGAACAGGCCCAGGAGGAATCTTCTGTGAGGGGAAAGGAGGGGACACATAGGATTTGAGTCTCTCATGGTCTACTCAAGCCCATTTCTGTCCCATTGCCTCCTCTCTACTCCCATATTATTAGTGGGGTTAGAAAATCTTTAAAGAAAGAATGAAGCCCTCCTATCTATGCATCTGCCAGTGACCTTCATTGTCTTCCCATCCTTATCTCTGGTCAGACTGAGCATGATTAAGTGTCTGAATTGACTTATTCAGTCAAAATCTTCCATATAAAATTTAAAGGAGGGGCTGGAGAGATGGCTCAGAGGTTAAGAGCATTGCCTGCTCTACCAAAGGTCCTGAGTTCAATTCCCAGCAACCACATGGTGGCTCACAACCATCTGTAATGGGGTCTGGTGCCCTCTTCTGGCCTGCAGGCATCCACACAGACAGAATATTCTATACATAATAAAAAAAAAAGTCTTAAAAAAATTTAAAGGGAATTTTATGAGAGTAAACAGGAAAAAGGTAGGAAGTAATACAGAGTGAGAAGCAACTCTTGCTGGCTTGTGTCTGATGCTGGTCCAGTACTGTTCACATGTGAAACTATTTCATCTTTATGATGACGCCAAGAGGTGGGAGCTTAGCCTCCCACTTAACAGATGAAGGAACAGAGATGGGGAGAAAGACAGCAGGACAGTAGGCTGCGGCTGTAGCTCAGTGTTAGAGCTTCTGCTTACCTGTGGGAGGAGAAAGAGAGAGGAGAGGAGCCAGAGGCAGGGGAGTAAGGTGAAGGGGTGAGAAAGGAAGACAATAGGAGAGCAAGGAGGAAAGAGAGAGGTAGAGAGGAGGAAGACAAGAGGGAGAAGAGGTGAGCAGAGAAAAGGGGGGACCTGGGGAGGAGATGAGAGGGATAGGAGGCTAGGGGAGGGAGAGGAGAAGGCAGGGATAAAAGAGAGGAGAAACAACAGGGTGTTACTGGAAAAACTGGGGTTTCTTTATTTTGGCTGTGAGCCTAGCCTTTAACAATTGAGCCATCCCTCCAGGCCCCAAAATTGAGGTTTCTATTTTTTTAAATATTTATTTATTATGTATAGAATATTCTGTCTGTGTCTATGCCTGAAGGCCAGAAGAGGGCACCAGACCCCATTACAGATGGTTGTGAGCCACCATGTGGTTGCTGGGAATTGAACTCAGGACCTTTGGTAGAGCAGGCAATGCTCTTAACCTCTGAGCCATCTCTCCAGCCTCCGGGGTTTCTATTTTGAATTGTTAGTCCTGTTAATAAAAATATTTCAAAACAGACTTGGGTGATAATTTTATTAGAATTTGGGGGGATGGTTGTAAATGAAATTATCAAAACTTAATCAAAATATTGTCTTAAAAAGGAAGGCAAGCTGCCTAGTGGAGAGAGACAGAGAAAGAAAGTTATGGTTCTTACTGGCATGTTCGGCAGTGGAGGCTGGCAAGCTGCACAGTGGAAGGGGAAGGGGTCTTCAGAGGATGGCAAGTGTACCTGGACTTTGACCAGTATCCGAAAGAAAAAGATTGAGAAGGAACTCAGAAATGCAGGCTGGCAGCACGAGCTGCTACGTGGAGGAGGGGTTTCTGGGAAGGGTAAATTCATGATCTCATTAAGGGCATAATTATTCCTCCCTTCACCTTAGCATGCCTTCAGGTGAATCAGATTTCCTGAGAGGTAGACTCCTGACCAGATGATTGGCAGGTCCATCTGGATTGACTTTGAGGAGATAGTTGTCTATAGTAGCCTGTCACGTTCTAATCTTTGAAGCAGATCAGTGTCGTGTCTCCACCCAGACCAGAGGCAGATTCCATTCTTTTGACCAGAAGGAAGTCATTCTTTTTTAATGGTCAATACCAGCTGTGCTGTCTCTGCCATCCCTCTGCACCTCCCCTTTTTCTTTCTTTCTTTCTTTCTTTCTTTCTTTCTTTCTTTCTTTCTTTCTTTCTTTCTTTCTTTCTTTCTTTCGCTTTCTTTCTTTCTTTCTTTCCTTCCTCTCTCTCTCTCTCTCTCTCTCTCTCTCTCTCTCTCTCTCTCTCTCTCTCTTTCTTTTCCCTCCTTGTTCACAAACACTGGACATTTAATATCTACAACACTGACATGACATGTGTCATGCTTGTTTTTTTAAAAGAGCATCTTTGATCGCTTCACACACACACACACACAGGTGTCTTGATTATACCCCCCTTTATTCTCCTCCTATCCCTCTGCACACTCCCACCTTATCTCTTCCCCACATTCATGTCCTCTTCTTTCTTTTTTCCTTCTTTTTATTTTTGTGGGGTATTGAGTCCAGTTGGTTCTGCCTAAAGAAATGCTGGTGGATCTTGTTGACTTGACCCCACCTTATCCCCTCTCTTCTTTTCTCCTTCCTACTCCCCCTTCTTTCTTTTCCTTTTACACAGGTAACCATCCTTCCTGTGTGTTCAGGAGTGCAACACCAGCTAGTCTTGTCCAGAAGACAGCATTTCACAGCGTGCTGCCTCATCCTCTTATGTCCTTCTGCACATTCGTTCTCAGTGTTCTCTGAGCCTTGGAGTTAGTGATGTCGCTGTCCCATTTAGGGCTGACCACTCCACAGTTACTTCGTTTCATCTCTTTGACCATGTGTGACTCTCTGTATCTCTGCCCACTGCAGAAAGAGGTTTCTCTGGTCAAGGTTGAGAGCAGCGTGAATCTATGGCTATAAATACAAACACGTAAAAGGCAGCTTGACAACATGGCCTTTTAGACTAAACAACAATAGGTTACCCCCTATTACCCACCCCAGGCCTTATGGCCTCCCAAGCCAAGTGATCAGGCTTTTAGTGCCAGGCATGAATTTCCTCCTCTGAAGCAGGCTCATCACCCCTGGAACACCTCATGCCACTAATGAGCCAGTCAGAAAATGGCTGCACCCCTGGAACACCTCATGCCACTAATGCACTTGTCACGGTGCATCTTACTGACCCCCACATTTTAATGGGTTCAAAGATACTTCTCTTTATAATGTCACCAATAAACAAGAGATGGAGTCCATTCATGAGGGAAAGCTCCATCCTTGTTGGCATCCAGGGCTGTTAATCCCTGTCTGTTCACCTAACAAGAAAGGAGGGGGGAGAAGAGGCGAGAGAGAGAAGTAGACACACACTGCACACGCGACACACAGCACAGGCCCCAGCCTCCTTTCTCAGACTCCAAGAATCCATACCCTACCCTTCCTTCCTCAGACCCAGGAGCCTAGTCCCTGGCCTCCTCTATCAGGCTTAAGTCCAGACCTGTCATCTTCTGGACCTGTGTCTAATTTAAAGAATACCAAGGGAATCTGGTGCTCCAGCTCCATGGAGTCTCATCAGCATTTCCTCTCTCCAAACTACCCAAACCATCATTCAATCTAAAAATTTAAAGGGTCTGGCATGGTGGTGCACATCTTTAATCTCAGCACTGGGGAGGCTGAAACAGAAAGATCTCTATGAGTTCGAGGTCACCCTGGCCTACATAGCCAGTTCCAGACTAGTCAATGCCATATAGTGAGACCCTATCTCACAAAGGTCAAGGGAGGGATTTGGAGATGGCTCAAGAGGTCAAGTACTGGGTGTGCAAGCACAGGAATCTGAGTTTGGATCACAATACCAGCATAAAACACAGCATGTGGCTGTGCACATGTTTGTAATCTTACTGTTGAAGAGACTGAGACAAAGGATCTCACATGCTAGCCAGTCTCTTGAGAGGGAGAGACACTGTCTCAAAAATCAGATAGAGACATCCAGTTTCAATATTCACACACACACACACACACACACACACACACACACACACACACACACCACTCAGAAATAAAATAAAACATAACATATATATATATAAACCAGAGTCACAATGGAGCCCCAGAGCCCGGCTACAAGAGTCTGTCTGATTGCGCTACAAAGACGTAAGTTCGTACTTGGGTTGGATTGTTCGGAAAGGGCTTTGTTTTTCTTTGACCAGACAGTAGACTTAGAGTTAAAACCAGTAGCTTGTGGAACTTAGCTTCTTGCATTAAACACCTGCTTGTGGCGCCTACAATTTATTTGTGTGTGTGTGTGTGTGTGTATACACAGTAGCGGCAGCATTTCTGGCTGACTGACTGAGTGCCGTCAGTGGAGTCTCTGAAGAAAGAGTGATGGGAAGAAGCCAAGTGATGTTTGTGGGAGGAAATTCCCGGAAACAGGAAGAGCAGGCAGGAGGGGCAGGCCCTCAGTTGTACTGCATCCCTTTGTCAGCAGGTTCTGAGGTGTCGCTGCCCAGAGAAGGAAGGCAGGTGACTAGGTGTGGCTCTGCTCTGAGTCACAAAGCATGCCTCTCTTCCCCTACCCACTGGGGAGAAGCTTGCTCACCACCACCTTTCTCTGGACCTCAGTTTCTGGATGACCGCCAGAGGACCTAAGCGTTTCACCCTCCTCATCCCTCACTGGAAACTTCCTCTGTCACCTGAGGGAAATGCAGGCCCTTTCCGTCCCTTCACTTTGGTGATGTGTGTACTTGCCTTCCATCTTCTCTACCCCCCTCCCTTCATCTCTAGCTCCCCTCTTACATGCAAGGAAAACAGAAACCCAAGAACTGGGGAAAAGCATCCCGCCCGTCAGGGCCAGGCTGAAAACAAGCTACAATGTTCTTAAAGATTAAAAATATTAAAGATACTTTATTTACTTTTTATTTAGTTTTGCGTGTGCATGTGTGTGTGTGTGTGTGTGTGTGTGTGGGTGTGCAGGTGTATATGTGACATAGCGCATCTGGAGTTCAGAGGATAACATGGAGAAGTCAGTTATTTCCTTCTATGTTGTGGGCCCTAGAGATGGAACTCGTTCTCAGGTATGGCAGCAAGCACCTTTGTCCACTGAACCATCTTGCTGGTCCAGTTACACTTTCTTAGCCAACTCCTCCTCATGGTCTCCCTCCCTCCACCATCGATGCTTCCAGTGTCCCCACCATTATTTTCCAGGCTGTGTGCACACACATGAACATCACTTGGATTTTATTCTGTATATGTTCCACTTGACATGTCTAGTTCAAGCCAGTCGTTATGCTTTGTATCCCCATTCAACATCATACAATAGCAGCCACCTTGTGTAAGGCTGATTATTATAGCCGAGGCATTATTTTTCATGTGTTCAGAATATTCTGAGAGAAACCAACCTGCCATTTAAATGATCAAAACTTTGGAACACGTCAACAGCTTCTATTCATTTTCCCCTCTATAGTAAGTAATGTAACGAATCCAAACTTGGTTCTGTTTTTTAATAACTCCCCAGAATTGGAGGGCCTGAATCAGAGGCCATGAGTGAAGGCAGCGAAGTCACCGCCACCATCCAATAAAGGGCTGTAGGAAGCGCTGGACTTCTGGCACGTTCCGCAGTCCTGGGGTTTTTTTGGTCTTTTGACTTAATTTGCTTGTAGGTCTCTGGGGTTCTGGTTGGTTTATAAGCTTGGCATTGTGTTGAGTCTCCACTCTATCTTGGAGGCAAGGGAGTCAGACAGGACTTGATGGCGCTGCCACGGGTGTCCTTACTCTACACGCATGTTCTTGGAGGCACACAGCTTGACTCCTGGTGCCTTAGCGATATGTTTTCATGGTGTTTTCCAACCACTTTGTGTACTTGCAGACTTGAGTGTAGACTCCTGGGTCATTGGGCTGGCCACAAGGGTAGGTTCCCCAGGACACCAGACCTTGAAGGTTGTTATTGCACACCAAGGGTCCTCCTGAGTCGCCCTATAGGGAGCAGAGGAAGGTGGCTTTAGCTTCAGAGGAAAGCTCCGTGACCCCCAGGTCACCCCCAGACATCATCTAGTTTAGTCTTTGAACGGAATCAGTTTTCACCCTGGCTAGTGGACTCATCACCTCTGGGAACTCACGGGAGAGCAGGAATTCATACTGTCATGGTGATGACCTGGGTTCTGTTAGGTCCTCTTGTCAGGAAAGGAAACCCTTGGGCTGTCAGGAATCTGGTCCTGGCCCGGGAGAGGGGGTATCCTGGTTCACAGGGACAGGAATATGTCTCCTACCAGTGAGTCCCTCAACAAGCAACTTAACATCTGTCTTGAGAGCTGGGGGTGGGAAGAAGGAGGATAAAGAGGAGGAGGAAGAGTGAGGGAGGAAGAAGAAGAAAGAAGAGAGGTGAGGAGACAGGAGAGACAGGAGGGAAGAAGAGGAGAGAGGACTGGGAAGTCGGAGAGAGCGTGAGGGGAGGAGGAGAAAGGAAAGGGAGACAAGAGATGGAAACCAGTCCAGGACAGAGACAGCAAGAAGAGAAGAGAGTCAAATAAAATTAGGACTAAAAAGAAAGAGCTGAAAAAATGTTGTTCAAAGCCAGGCTGAGAGAAATGAGAAGAGACCAGGGGAAGTGGGACAGCTCCATTCTTGCCCCAGGACCAAGTCCATGGTCAGGCATCTGATCAGGCAGAAATGTCAGTGGTCATCACAAAAAATGAGTAAAAAAATGAAGTGGAGGCTGGACACCAGCACTCCAGATCGGGATCTCAAGTCCTGCCTCAGCTACAGAGCGCTCAAGGCCAGACAGGGCTACAGAAGACCGAGACGACTCAGTGGTTAAGAGCACTGTCTGCTCGTGCAGAGGAGAGTAGATTCAGCTCCCAGCACCCATGTGTAGCTCACAACCTCCTGTAACTTCAGTTCCTGGGGCTCTAATATCTACTTCTGGCTTCTTTGGGCACCAGACACACATGCAGTATACTAACATACATGCAGGCAAAAACATTCATACACATAAGAAATTTCAAAATAGATCTTAGAGACAAAATTTAGCAATAAATGTTCACCGCAGCAGGTTCTGCCCTTGCAGGTATATACTTATCCGAGGCAGGCATATTGCATTGAATTTGAGATCAGCCTTGGTTACATAGTTCTAGGTTAGCTTTGGTTACATCAGTTCAGGCTAACCTGGGCGACACAGTGAGTTACAGACCAGCCTGGGCCACAGAGGAAGACTGTCCCAAAAATGTAAGAATAAAACAATATCAGTCACTGAGTTTTGAAGCTTCTGCAAAGTTTGGGCTGGAAGGAGGCTCACTCACATGGCCACCTCTGCATTTCTCAGCTCCACTAAACTACTGGCCTGTGTCTCATTCAGTCCATGCATGAACTACAGTTGTTGACCAGCAGAAAGTGAGAGAGCTAAGGAGGTGGGCCTGTCACATGGCCAAGACAGGCGATGTGGACAGAGGGGGGCTGGGGGTGGGGCAGTAAGGGCTCACGTTGCAGGTGTTGGTCTTAGAGTCAGGAATGCCAGCACACAGCATGGTTTTCCCCAGCAGGTCCTTGTACACCTTCTTGCACTCCTTGGAGGAGATGAGCTTCACATCCGAGCACATAAGGTCCGAGGGAAAGGTCACTGTGGGGAGGAGGGCACCAGCCAGTGCTGTGTAAGGGACTGGGTAGGATGGGAGCTGAGGGTAGAGGGCTGGGATCTGGATTTCTGTTACCCAGGGAGGATTCCCATCTCAGGCAGTCTCACCCTCTGGGCTGGTTGTGGTGCCCCATCCAGAGACAGTGCAGGATGTCCCTGGAGGTTCACAGCGTGATGGAATGTTGACTTTCTGCACATTGGATGACATCTTGACTGGCCTATCCAACCTCACAAGCATGATGTCATTGGCATGGGTCTTTGTGGAGTAGCCAGGGTGTCGGAATGATCGCGTAGCCTTAATCCTCTGGGCACTCTTATCCCCTATCTTGTCACTGCCCAGATGCACAGTGTACTGACTGGAAGAAGGAGGTGACACTCAGAGAAGGAGAGGAGAGGGAGGAGAAGAGGAGGAAGGGAGAGGAGGGGGGAAGAGGGAAAAGGAAGAGGGACAGGGGGATGGGGTGGGGGAGAGACCCAGAGAGTACAGACACACCCTGCCAGGCCTTGCAGTACCTACCCCATTTTACAGTGGGCTGCGGTGAGCACCCAGCGTTCGCTGACCAGCACTCCTCCACAGTGGAGCTGATCACCTCTAAGCAGGGCCACCTGCCATGGATGGGACCCTTTTTCACATGGGTAGCCATCTATAATTCTTTCTCCATTTCTGTCACCCTGGTCTGGACAGAGACAGAGACACACATGGGCATCCAGCATCAGCGGGAGACAGACACTAAGCAGGGATTTATAGTCAGGGATGGTACTCTAGTGTTCAGGAGGAAAGACAGAGGACAAGAAGGAGAACCATGCAGAGGAGGTGAGGGTGGGCGAGGGAGAGGCACGAGACCACTCAGAAAACCCCACGATCACGGCACACACAGACAGCACAGACTGCTGAGCCTGCGGAGGCAGGGAGCCTGTCCGAGACCCGAAGAGAAGACAGCACAGGTTCACAGTGACTGGGTCATCCCTCCTGTGGAGGAGTGATCTGGGCGAGGAGATTCTGAGTCAGGGTGTTGGGGACACTGGGCAAGCTCTCACCTTCTTGTCCAGCAGTTTCCAGGGCTAAGGACAGCAACACAGTTATCAGGGGAGGGAGCCAGACTCCCACCATGGTGTTAGTGGCTCAGGGCTGCCAGATGAGAAGCTAAATGTTGCCAGAGCTAGAAACATTGAGAGAAGAGGTGCTAAGATTCAGTCCTACCCCTCTTCCCTCAGACCCGGGAGTCCAGGACCCAGACTGCTTCTCGCTGGAGTTCAGAGAGCTAGACAGAGCCTCCTCCCTCAGACCTTGGGGTTCATATCCCAGCCCTCCTCCCTCAGACCCTGGGATTCAGACTCATGCTCTCTCTCCGCTTTCAGACCCTCTCCCTGGACAGCACCTAAGCTTCCATCCTGTGGGTGGATGCCTAGGCTTTGCCCCTCAGAGTCTCCTGTCTCCAGGACGGTTTGTGCACACCCCGACTGAAAGTCCCTCTCACCTGGGAGTGTCTCACTTGCTTAGGCTCCGTCCTGGGTCAGGAGCCCAGTGACTTCAGCTTTCTGTAGGGCTGATCCTTTTATACTACCCCTGCCCCCGCACCGCCTCCAGCACCCTGGGGCATAGGTGGAGCTGTCTCTGGGTGCCTTCCTTCTGAGTTTAGGGTTATCTGAAATCCCTGAGGCGGCTGTAGCAGTAGATACTGCAGATCTCTCTCTCCACCCTCCTAACTGCAGCCGGCCCTGCTGCCGGGCAGGGTGGCTCCCGTGCTGCCGCCCCCGCACATTCTGGCCCCACCGTGTCAAGGGGTTGCTCCCTGGAGCAGAATTCGAGCAGGTGCAGAGGGAAGAGGTGCATCAGTTTGGAGCCTCACAAAAATAATTTTCTAACTCTAACTTTCTCTCCGGGTGACCCAGCTCCAGCTCCCACACCATGGTCATGACCAATGTGTTGGAACTCCTGCTGCTGGGTCCAGTCCTGTCTTCGAGGCTCAGCTCACTCCCAGCCCAAACAAGCGTAAAATTTAACAGAAGATTCCACACCCAACACCAGCAGGATGGATGCCAGTCTAGTCTCTGTCCTCGTGCTCATTTAAAAACATTTAAATTACATTATTTATTGTCTGTGTGATGCACACCACCGTGTGCATGTGGAGGGCAGAGGACAACCTTGAGAAATTGTCTCCTTTCACCACACAGGGCCTCGTTGCAAGCGTCTTTACTCACTGAACTATCTCGCCAGTGGTCATATAGATCGTTAATCATATTACACATAGGTCTCTCCACATATTATGTTTTTATACCAAAAATGTAAGCAGCAAACATTATCTAGTAGAATCTCCACCCCCATCCCAACAGTTTTTATTTTGATTCTTTTTACAAAAGATTCTACTCTTCCTTCCTTTGGTGGGAAGAGTTTTGGGGATCAAACCCAGAACCTTGCAGATAGTAGGCAGGGCTCCACCACTGAGCCACACCCACAGAACCTCACTGGAGGATTCTAGGCATACACTCTAGCACTGAGCCACACACACAGCACCTCATTGGTGAATTCTTTTACTCAAAAAGAGACAGCGGAAGGCAGAATGTGGTGCCACATTCGGGTCATTTTAGTACCCACAAGGTGGCAGCAAGAGGATTGGGAGGTTTGGGTTGTCTTTGGTTACACAGGTGGGCTCAAAGGACCACACCAGATACTGTCTCACAAGAATACAAAGGGTGGCTCAGTTTTCATCCTGCCTGCTGGTGTTCCCTTTCTGGGAGCCAATTCTGAGACTATGGTAACCTTATTAGGACCGTTAGGAGAAGTGGCAAGGGGACAGGTCAACACACTGTGGATGAGCTGAAGTGATCTGGGTTTTCAATTTGATTTCTGGGTCAGGGAATACCCAGCAGTGGCACGTCTTCCTCTCTCGACTCCTCCAAGCATCCTTCTGGGTTATAACTATTCAGTCTTGACAACCACATTCATCCTTCCTAATACCTTGGTGTTGATTACAAGACCAACTCAAACATGGTCTTCAACATGAAGCCAAATGGTTCTAGACTCTTTCCCCTCCTCCTCCCTCCTTCTCCAGAGCTCGAGAGCCCAGCTTGCCTTGCACTTGTGATGCTCCTCTCTGTCCAAGTGTTGGAATAGCAGGTCTGTGTTGGCATGCCTGTCTGAAGCCCAACAACAAACCACAGGAGTCAATAAATCTGAGTCTTTTTTGGCCCTTGCTGTCTTCCCAGTCCTCATCCCATATCCTATTTCAGACCCAATCTCTCAAACTCTTGAAAGATCTGTATCGAGCATCTACTGTGCACCAGACTGGCCAACATGTTAAGGATACAGACACACACACACACTTGGATAGAGTCCCTTTTATTTCAAGGTGTTGACAGACTTGTGTAAAAACAATAATCAAGTAATTCGGGATATTACTTGATGTGGAGATGGCTCAGTGGGATAGGGTACTTGCTTTGCAAGCTTGAGGACCTGGGTTCAAATCCCATAGCACCCACATAAAGAGCCAAGCATGTTTGCATGCCTGAAACCCCATTATTGGGGGTGGGTGGAGACAGGCAGATCACAAGAGATTGCTGGTCAGTCAGTGAGCTGAATGGCAACCTCATGGCTCATTGAGAGACCCCGTATCAAGGAAAGTGATGGAGGAAGGCACCTGACATCCTGCTCTGGTCTCCTCAGCATGAGCATGGGTACACGCATGCTCGGTACCCACATGCATGCAGGTAAACAGATGTAAAGTAGTAAAATACACGAGGTTGTCATGGTTACCTTTCTGCTCTTGTGCCAAACACTACAATCAAGGTGACTTGGAGAAGAAAGACTGTTTTGGCTTATGGTTCCAGAGAGTTGGCATCCATAATGATTGATAGCAGCCAGGACAACTGGAGCAGAAAGCTGAGAGCCATGCCCCCAGCCCCTCACTGGGGGAGTCTGGGCAGGGCTCTACCACTGAGCCACACTCAGCCCCTCACTGGGGGAGTCTAGGAGCTCTACTGTTGAACTACATTTTGAGGCCATGTCTCACTCTGTTCCTCCAGGCTGAACTTGAACTTACTTTATAGCTGAACGTCTGTTCCTACTGCCGCAGCCTCTGTTTCTCTGGTGGCTGGGATGACCACCTGCTCCCCTGAACATGACTTCCTGACACACTTTTGATCCTTTCTTTCAAACCAACAGAAAGATAATTTCTGCCATGTTTTCCTGACACAAACACCATGATAACTATGTTAAAACTAAGTTAATAGGGCTCAAGGTACTTACTCCTGTCCAATCTCAAGTCAGATGCTAGGACACAGACACCATCATGGGACTCTGGCCCCGGGGTGTCTTAGCCTTCTCAACTTGGACTCCCAAATCAAGAAATCAGTAGAGCCCTGGAAACACTCCACAAACCAGGTGTGGTGGTTCATGACTGTAATTCCAGGAACTGAATGAGACCCTGTTGCAGAGAAGTCAGTGCAGCGAGGAACAGAGCTCTAGTTTTGAAAGACATGTTTATTCTGGAATCCCTAGATGTCACTATGCATGTCTGTCACTCTGTCTCAGTCTTCATTAGTAAGGCTGCTTTTATGACTGAGCGCTGGTCCTGGGAGCAGGCGAAGCGTGTGTGGTGCTCACTGCTGTTTTCTTTAGCAGCCAGCCCACATCTGCTGGTGGTACTTAAATAAATAATACTTTGCAAAACATCTGGCACCCACAGAGCCACCTCCTTCACACTCAGTCCTGCTGAGCCGTTCTGCCTCAGGGTGTGGCAGAAAAGAACGTGGCCTCACAGGTCAATCAAACACAGAGTTGCTCACCCTGTGACTTCAGGTGAATGACTTCACTCTTCTGAATCTCACGGTGTCCTGCTCTAAAGTGGGAGAGAGCAAAGTAGAATTCCCTAAAGGTATGTATGAGAAACATTTGTACAGAGAGAGACCGAGCCAAACCTGCAGCGAAGGAAGAGGGTTCCATTTCTTGGTGACCTACAGGACATGTGTCAGATACTTCTTAGACCTTGTAGCTGATTTTTTAAAAGATTTATTTATGTGTGTGTGTGTGTGTGTGTGTGTGTGTGTGTGTGTATCTCTGTGTGTGGGTAGCTGCACATGAGTGCTGTAGCCGTGGAGGCTGCAAGCGGAGCCAGATCCCCGGTAGCTGGAGTTACAGGTGGTTGAGAGACACCTGCCCTGGCTGCTGGTGCTGAACCCTGGTCCCCTGGGAGAGTGGTAAGTATTTTTTAAGCACAGAGTTGTCTCTTGCTCATTCTCATATGGAGTGGATAGAGGATTGTCACCCTCATTTCACAGATATGAAAATAAATAGCTACATACCTCAGGAGGAAGAAATGTCGGAGCATGGGAGCTGGGGAGGCAGCACCATTGGGACTCTGAAGACCAGAACCCAGTGCTGGGGAGGCAGAGACAGATGGATGCTGACTGGCCAGCCTGCCCTTCTCGGCAAGCCCCAGACTGGTGATAGATCCTGAAGGTGGGCTGTGCTTGTGGAAGGATAGCTGAAGTTGACCTCTGACCTCTGACCCCTCCCCACAAAGAGAGAGAGCGAGAGAGCTGCTAGTCCTATTAAGTAAGATATGCATACTCACACATGTCTTTAATCCCAGCACTCGGACAGAGGCAGGCAGATCTCTGTGAGTTCAAGGCCAGCTTGGTCTACAGAGAGAGTTCCAGGACAGCCAGAGCTACACAGAGAAACCCTGACTGTAAAAACAAAACAAACAAAAAGATACGCATCCTGTGTTCTTTGAAGTTAGTTCAGGACTTGTCACTAAGTCCTACCCAGACACTCAGCATCATCCTTGTCCTCAGATCTCTGAACCTTTGTTGGTGACCCTCTGATAGCCCACAATCACATCTGGGAACTGAGAGGCGATCATTCTTCCTCCTGTGCAGCCTGAACATATCCTACACATATCGACTCCAGCAACTCAGCCTTGGATTCTGATGGCTTGTTGCTTCTGACCTCCTCATTCTCATTGTTTTCTTTCATTTTAGAGCATCGCTCACTCCTTAGAGGGAGATGCTCCCTCCTTTCCTACATCTGGTGAAAGCATTCGTCAGAGTCCTCCAGTCCCACCCTCACCGGGATGGAAGAGGACTCAAGCCAAGCCAACAATAGTGATGGATCCTGGGATGAGGGTCTCCTTCAAGCTGAACCAAAGTTGGAATCTAGTTGTGCAAGGCTCCTGATACACCCACACACCCTGTGTATAATAGTCCTCAAACAACCTGACCAGCTGTGTTTCATACCACATGACACCAAATAGCCCCTGACTGGGTAGGTTTTTGTCTCCTGAATAAAGTGCAGTGAAATTATTAGGTGTTCAGTAATCTATGACGTGTCTGAAGGAGAAAAGACGAGAAGGGCCAATGGCTCTCTTTTTTTTATTTAAAAAACAAACAAACAAAAAACAAAATTCATGAATTCCTGGGGCTGGAGAGATAGCTCATCCATTAAAAACACTTAATGCTATTCAAGAGGACCTGAGTTCAGTTCCAAGCACCTCCATGGCAGCTCACCAGAACCATCTTTAACTTCAGCTCCAGAGGATCCGATGCCCACTTCTGTCAACCCGAGGCACCAGGTATGCATGTGGTACACTCACATATGTGCAGGCAAACCCTGAGACAGACTAAGAGAAAGAGAGAGACAGACACATGGAGAAACACACACGCATGGGGAGTTGGGGATCGATGCCTTTGCAGAGAACGCAGGTTCTGTTTTCAGAAACTACACGGTAGCTCACAGCCCTCTGTGTAACTCAAGCTCCAGGGAATCTGGTGTCTTCCTCCAGCCTCCGCACACAGATGCAAACATGTGCCACATATACACATAGAAAATGTGCATAAATAAAATAAAACAAATAGTTTAAAATGCTGAATATTATTTATTTTTAATTCCCGAGTCCTTGGCTAGATTTACAGTTCTAGGCGCACACTTCACCCTGTGGAGCAGGCCTTGAGTTCAGTCTGAAAGCTGTGAGTTACCCCACAGCATTCATGTTGCTAGTATTGTACCCATAGGTACTTAAAGAATAAAGTTAAGGCATCACGTTCAAAGTATTATGTTGAGAGGCTGGATAGAGAGCTCAGCTCAGGGGTTAAGAGCAGTGCGCTGCTCTCTCAGAGGACCCACCACAACCATGTGTAACTCCAGTTCCAGGGGTCCAAGGCCTACCATGGCCCCTGCACACATGTGATACATACGCATACATACAGGCAAAACACCTGTGCACATAAAATAAAAACATTTAAAAATTCTATTAGAATGTCATATTAAACCTGAAATGTATAGCCAGGCATGGTGGCACCCCACAGCTTAGGACGTGGAAGTAGAAGGATCAGGAGTTCAAGGCTATCCTTGGCTATGTATCAAGCTCAAACCGAGACCAACTTGGGCTTTGTGAGACCATCTCAACAAATGAACAAATGAGAAAACACAGCCATTTCCGGTGGTGAAGAGCTACAGTCTCAGCTGTGGGGCGGCTGAGGCAGCAGGATTGTACAGTCATGGCCTGCGGTGGCTGCACAGTCTGTCAAAGTTCCAGTCAGTGTGGACAACCTAGTGTCTAGAAGTAGAGAGTATTAAAAACAGTCCTGTGGGGTTGACAAGATGAGTCAGGGGTGTGAGTGCTCGCCACACAAGTTTAGCACCTGGATTTGATGCCTAGAACCCATGGAAAGGGGGGATGAGGGAAACAACTTCATGAAGTGGTCACCTGACTTCCACATGTATGATGTATGCTGCACGTGCGTGTGCGCACACACACACACCATGCTCACAATGATAAGGTTTTTTTTCTAATTAAAAGGGCTGTGGGTGTATCTCATACCTAGAATCCCCCAGTGAGGGGCTACAAGTGTAACTCAGTGGCAGACCTTCTGCCTAGACCCCCCAGTTAGGGGCTAAAGACATGATTTCGAGGCAAAATAGTTGCCTGACATGGGGAGAACCTGGAGATCAACCCCAGCACCAACTTTTAAGACATGACGGAGACTAAGTGTGGTGGTCCTCTCCCCCCATCCCAGCACTCAGGAGGCTGAGGCATCAGAATCTGGATTTTGAGGCCAGTCTGTCCTGTATAACGATACCCTGTCTCATAAGGAAGTGGGGAAGGAAAAAATAAAACATTCCCATAGACCAGAACCCTGGATATTTGAACATTCTTAAAATTTTTTGATCCTCCCACTAACTCAAGTTGTTTTTTCCCCCTTCTCCCTTTTAAGCTCATATAGCCCAGGCTGGCCCAAACTCACTATGTTGCTGAGGCTGGACTCAAACTCTCTGTCCTCCGGCCTCAGCCTCCTGCGTGCTTGAATGACAGACATGAGCTCCCATGCCCAAGTCTCTCAAGGTCTCAGGCAATGGGATGGGCACAGAAGCCACAGGAACCAGGGACACCAAATCTGCTAGCAAGCTCTAGCCCTTTCCCTCCTCCCTAAACACAGGCCAGAGCACAGTCAAGGAGTCAGCCAAAGCTCGTGTTTATTGCCACCTCTGCCACCAGGATCGTCAAGCAGCCAGCCAAAGCTCGTGTTTATTGCCACCTCTGCCACCAGGGTCAGTCCCTGTAGTTCATGGTCTTCTTGATCCAGTCGACGTAGCGGCAGACGCTGGTGTAGACACCGGGTTTCTCGGGTTTCCCACAGGGGTCCGAGCCCCAGGATGTGATACCCTGGAGCACTCCATTGCACACCAGCGGGCCTCCTGAGTCACCCTGAACAGGGACAGAGTTGCATTTGCCTTAGAATGCCCGTTTCTTTCTCGTCTGCACCCAGCACTTAAAATTTTGGATTGCATTGGCACGTGGGGGTCAGAGATCCTCTGGGTTCTGGGGATCAAACGTGGGCTGCTGGGCTTGAGTGTCACGTGCCTTTACCTGCTGAACCATCTTGCATCGAACCCCTCAGCATTTAACTTTTGAGATATAGTCTCCTGTTACTCAGGTGCCTCAAACCTCCTATGTAGCTGAGATTGACTCTGAATTTCTGATTCTCCTGCCTCCACCTCTCAAGTCCTGGGATGGCAGGCATGCACCGCCACACCCAGTTTCTGCAATGCTGGAGGTGGAACCCAGGGTTTTGTGTGTGGTAGGCAAACACTCTCCCAAGAGCCCTATAACCAACTCTTGGCCCTATAACTAATTTTTCAGCATGGTGGAATGGGTTGGTTTCTTATGGTAAATAGGAGTAAGATGTGATGGTCCAGATGGAGAAAGTGGAGTATCCAAAGTGGAGAATTGTTCCAAGGTGATAGCCAAACTCCTGACCAATGAGGGAAGAGAGTCAGGTGTCCACAGACTAGTCTATAGAGAAGACACTAGGCTTCCAAACAGGGAACTCAGCTAAAAACTGCAGTTGGGGAGCACAGAAGAAAGAGCAGGGTCCTCATAGAGCCAGAGGGAAAGATGCCTCCCTCAGGCATGGAGCCAGTCCCTGAGGGGCCATGGGGGGAATCTCTGTGGAACAGATGTGGTCTCTAAGTTAGGCTGGACAGTCAGTGTTGGGAAAAACAGCATCCTTAGCCAAGGAAGAAGAAAGATCTGCTGTGAGATCTAACCATTAGTGATGGGGGAGGGGCTCCCAGGAAAGAGTCAGGGGAAGTCCTAAGGACACAGACACACTGCTGTTGACAGGAAAGAGAATGTGACAGCTGTGGAAAAACAAATCCCAAGAGGGCAGAATGGACAGTCATTTAGGGGCTTGGAAGTCTCTGACTCCATTCTCTCGCCAACTGGGAAGGCAATGTTGGTCCCCGAGAACACAGACAGAAGAAATCCTCCTTTGGGAACTCAGTGGCAGAAGCCACAGCAGTCCAGAGAAGCACCCTGGGAGCAAGCATTGCCTACTTCCTAGATTCAGGCTGCCCTCCACGCCCTCTGTCACTTCCCCACAGCTTATGGTGTAGACAAAGACTAGCAGGACAGGGAAGATGGTCAGCAAGGCTCCCGAGCCCTCCAACCCCAAGCCCGCTGTGTGACCTTCTGGGAGTAGCTAGCTTTCTCTGAACTCTGCCATGTTGGCTCCTCTATGTACGAGCTCCTTTGGGTTACCCCCATCCACACTAAACTGTGACCGGTGACTTCAGAGGTCACTCACCTGGCAAGTGTCAGCGCCGTTGCTGCTGCCGGCACAGACCATACCCTCGGTGACCTTCCCGGGGTAAGCCTTCTCGCATTTGTTCTGGGAGAAGATTTCCACTTCTGCACAATTGAGGGTGTCCGGAAAGTTCTCTGAGGAGGAAAAGGCAGAGAGAAACAGGAACCTTTCCCTCCATCCTGTCTGCCCGTGACGTCACACACCAGCGCACCTTCCTCTGTCTAGACAGCACCCTCGAGTCTCACCTTTCCTTCTTGCTTTCAGTCATCTTTAAATCTAGGGGTGGACGATGGGGGAAGAATTTGGAATACCTCTCTGTGACACATTCTGCCCGCTTTCAACTTTCTTGTCGCTAGGCCACTTGTCCTTAATTTCATCTACTTTTCCCAAATGGCATGCCCTCCTAGAAGCCCTTCCTGAGCACTCTAATTGAGTACATCTGTCTGTCCACACCTGTGATTGTGTATGGGGGAGGGGGCAGAGAGAAAGAAAGAGGGGGAGGGCAGAGGGAGAAGGAGAGAGAATACAAGCTGAATTAAAGCCCTCATGCATGTTAGATAGGTCCTGTATCGCTGAACTACATTCCCAATCCTCTTTTCTTATGTAGCCAAGGCTTGTTTCCAACTCTCTGTGTAGCTGAGGGACCACCATCCAAGTACTGGGGTGACAAAGTGTGTATGTCACATCACAGTTTTTATTTTATTTATTTTTATTTTATGAATCTCGGTAAGCTGCTTAGACTGACATTGACCTTGGGCTCCTCCTGCCTCAGCTGCCTGAGCACCTGACCAGATAGATCTGTGCTCCCTCACCTGAGCACCTGACCGGATAGATCTGCGCTCCCTCACCTGAGCACCTGACCGGATAGATCTGTGCTCCCCCAGCCACCTGAACACTTGACTGGATAGATCTGTGCTCCCCCAGCCACCTGAGCACCTGACTGGATAGATCTGTGCTCCCTCACCAGATTTCCTATCCTCTCATCCTTCTCAACTTTCTGCCACAGCAAGAGCATCTCCCTAACAAGTGCTAGGCCCTCTGCCAATCTCTAATACCGATAACAAGATAACGACTGAAATTACAATTAACTTTGTTATCAATCCCTTTTCGGGAGAAGACAGCAAAAAGATCTGGAATCTGTCTGCTCGCCATGTGACCCCCACAAAAGCTCTTTGAAGGGGTCAGGATGCATTCACTCATTTTTCTCATTCATTCATCCATGCAGGAAAGTTTACCAAGCATCCCCAGGGTTCCAGGGAACTTCCAAGCACCAGGAACAGATGGGGCCAGGAGTAGTGGCAGACACTTTTAATACCTGATCTTGGGAAGCAGAGACAGGTGAATCTCTGCAAATTCAAGGCCAGCCTTATCTACACACACAACAAATAAATAAATGTAATAGAACTAAAGAACACAGAGCCTTCATGGCGCTTGCTGCCAACTGGATGCGGAATCCCTAGCCACACTGGGGAAAGTGAGGCTGGGGTGGGAAGTGGCTCCCCAGGGCTGATGGAAAGATCCAGTCAGTTCCTCAAGCGTACATTTCCAAGTCAGACTCTCTCCATAGAAGTCAGACATATAGGGACCTGCCTTCTGGCACCGCCAATTCCTGGAGTGCCCCATTGTCTCCCTGAATTGTGTTTGGACTCCTTGGGATCATGGAGGCTGGGTGGTGATGAGGGGGAGTGGAGAAGAAGGATGGGATCAAGCTGGAGCTTGTGCTTGAGTCTGTTAGGGAGTGTCTACAAAGTTCTATACAATGGAAGTGTTGCGACATGAAGGACAGACTTTTTCTTTTTCTTTCTTACAGTTCTACTTAACATTATCAACCTGTTTAATCTCTTTCCAGTATCTATCATTCAAGGTTTCTAATGTGGGCCCAGGTGAATGAGTGTGTTCGTGTGTTCAGCAGTTAACCAATGGCGTTGATCCTCAAGACGGATTCTACCTTGTTTTTTGAGCCATCAGTTCAGCTAGGCTGTCTGGCCAGAGCATCCCAGGCAGGGCTCTGGCTGTCTGTCTATCTCCCCAGCGTTGCGATCACGAGCGCACACCATGGTCAGCCGAGGTGGCACAGCGGGTGAAGATACTTGCTGTCCAGTCTCACAACCTGAGTTCCACCCCTAGGACTGATTTCTACACACTGCACGCTGACCTTTGCATGTGTACATACATATACAGACAAGTAAATAAATATGATTTTAAAAACAAACAGTGTCTATACTACATATATGCATCAAGACGGGGTCTCTCATTGAACCTGGATCTCACCCTTTAGGCTACGCTTGGCTAACGAACCCTGGGATCCACCTATCTCCCCCTCCCAGCACTGGGGTTACTAGTGCATGTGGCTACACTTGGCTTTAACATGGGTGCTGGGAATCTGAACTCAGGTCCTCACCCTTGCTCCGCAAACAATTTACTTGCAATCCTGCCCCCTCCCCCAACATTCTCTCCCCTCCTCCATAAAACTTAATGTCAGTGGTCACTCTCCTCTTCTATGTCTACCCATTAGGGTGTGCTGGGAGAGGAGATCTGCAAGGCTTGAGGTCCACCGGGCTGCGCGCCTTCTCTTCACCCTCCGAGCCCATTACCTCGAGGACTGGTGACGGTGCCCCAGCCTGATATGAGGCACTTCTGGCCCACTTTGGGACACAGATTGGCCAGTTTGATGGGCTTCACTTTGGACCCAAGGTTTGCTGAACGGCGCATTCGAACGAGCATTACATCGTGACTGTGATCCTCCGGGTTGCTACTGTTGTAGCAAGGATGCTGGATAGACCGAGCCACCTGGATCTCCTGTTCTGGCGCATCTCGATTCTGCAGGCTGTGATCTCCCAGGCGCACTGAGTACTTCCTGCACAGGGGTGGAGGGTGGAGGTTGAAACCCAGGCAGGAGTTGGAGGTATGTAGGCGGTCTCTCCAACCCTTCTCCTTTAGAACCCAATTCTCTTCCACCACCGAGCCCAGGAGGTCCTAGCCTGTCTAACTTAGATGCAGTGATCCTCCCTAACCCTCCTCCCTCGGACCCAGGGCTCTAATTTCCTCCTCCTCAAGGAGAGCCCTCACTCCTTCCCTCCAGTCCCACCCACCTGTGCCCAGCCCTCTCCACTCACTGTTTTTTGCAGTGGGCTGCAGTGAGGACCCACTTGTCTCCTACAAGGACACCCCCGCAGACCAGTCGCGGTCCCTGGAACAAGGCTGTCTGCCAAGGCTGGGAGTGGGGTTCACACTCCTGACCCTCCAGGACCTTGGAGCCCTGAGCGCTGGTGAGTCCTGCATCATGAGGGAGAAGGGTGGGTTGCCACCCTCTGGGGGCAGAGCCAGGGCCAGGAAAGCCACTGTGGGTTCAAATGGACACGCAGGCCAGTTCCTCTGCATGCCATCTCTTTGGACTTCAACAGATGAGGTCCTGGCATCCATCGGAACACGACCACGTGGCCGCACAAGTAAAGTCATTGAGACCTGAGAATCATCAACACTAGGCGCAGCCCTCACCATCCTTCCCCATACACCTAGATGGGTCTTTATGTGTTCCCACACTCAAATTCCATTCCTTGACTGGCAGGACATAAGAGTCTCTTCTGCGGTCATGCACCTAAGGAAAACTCAGCCCACTACCCCTACCGTATGTTGCCACCTCTACTCACGGCCAAGAAAGCTCCTCAGTCTCCAAAACCACCACATGCACCCTCATGCCAGCAGGAGCTCGCTCAGAGTTCAGTAACCCCCACCCTACCAAAAGGCCTGGGTGGTAGCACCTATTCACCTCACCTGCCCACGCTCCCATCAGCAGAAACAGAAGGATCAACGTCTGGGTTGCACAGGGTGGGGGGCGTCCCATGGTGGCCTCTGAGGAAGAGGGTGGAGCTGAGAGGACGGCGGAGGGAGGAGCCTGAGATCTTGTTTTGAGAACCAGGGGAAGGAGGTGTTGCCAGGAGGATGGAGTTGGGGGACAGAGGAAGCTAGGACAGAGCTCTAGATCCAGGAATTTTCTTGTGGGGAACAGCTTCCTGGTTAGGATCCCGACATTCTTAAGGAAAAAGCTCTGACCCACTCGTGGGATGGCGGAGAAAGATCTGAGGCTGTGACTCTAACCTCCTGGGGAGGAGGGAGCTAGGAGGCCTGCTTGAAAATCCTGAGGGAAAGGATGTGAGGCTTGGGAGTCCTGGGCTCAGGGGAGGGGGAGATCCCTACGCTTGAGATCCATGTCTGGGGACCTCTGCGCCTCACCTTCCAGAATGCAGGGGGCGGGGTCACTCGGACTGGTGGAAGAGGCCCCCGGACTTCCTTCTCTGTGTTGGGTACACGATTTTGCTGCCTTTTAACTAGGAAGCCCCACCCGCGGCCCCGCCTCCTGCCCGCACCTGGCCGCAGTGCGGCTGAGCCCGCAAGCACGCGAGGAAGGGCGGGGGCTGGAGTGACTTTAGAAGGAGGGGCAGGAGTCTCCGAAGCCCAGGTGAGGACTAGAACAGAAAGAGCTGGGTCAGGGAGGGATGCAGCTGGAATCTGCTCTCTTGGGTCTGAGGGAGGAGACTGGGGTCTGGATCCTTGCATCTGAGGGAGTAGGGAAGGGTCTGGATCTCAGGGTCTGAGAGAGGAGGGCTGGATCTGCACCTTTGGGTCCGAGGGAAGAGGGCTGGTATTTGGTATCTGGGTCTGAGAGAGATGGGCGGGAGCCTGGACCCGAGTGTGAGGGAGGAAGGTGGAGCCTGAATCCCCGAGTCCGGGGGAAACGATCTGAATTTTGAATACCTCGTCTGAACCTCTGGATCTGAGGAAGGAGGGCTAAGACTTATGTGGAGCCCTAAGTCTTAGGGTGGAGGCTGAATCTGAAGGAGGCGGAATGGGGTGTTCTCCAGGGTCAGAGGGAGCAGGGGACTGTTTCTGTCGGAACTGAGTTTTGTGGAAGGTGGGGAAGGCATGTGTTCTGGTTGGGGACTTTGAGGGTGGATCAGCAGTCGTCCCGGGGCATCTGGGTAGGCAGGTTAGGGTGGCGCTGTGACCTGGTTTCCCCTTCCCCCTGGGGCGGCGGGACGAGCCCTGGCTAAAGTCCCAATGTGCTGCATGCAATAGGCTTGTTGTTAGGGTTAGCCCAAAGGTTCGGCTGGTGTCGGTTCCCTCATTTGCCCTTTCCTTCCCACCTCTGAGTACCCTTCATCTAACATATCACAGACGATAGGAAGTTACCGCCCTGTGCTTTATTCTAATTCATACTGTGACTCTGAAGAGATCAATGCCCACATCATCCTCTCTCAAGAGTCAAACCCACGACACAGCCTGGGCAGAACTCAAAATCTTCAGAAATCCAGGTGGGCGAAGTTAACTTAGTCCTGACATCACCGGTGGTGGGGCTAAGCAGGGTGGAGACCGGAGAAGAAATGCCGTAAGGTAGAATTTGGAGTGATGCAGCTATTTAGTGAAAGATATTTCTTGGCGGTGTTCGTGAGGGTTGGGCTACTCCTGAGAGTAGTTATTAAAGTCAGTCTGGGTCAAGGTTAAAGAAGGCGTGTCTCTTGGGCTTAGAGGGGGCGTGGTCTTATTTATTTGCCTGAAAGCAGAACCCAAGAGGTCAGATGACCTAAGTGGGTGGAGTCTTGGACGGAGCCTAAGCAGGGGAGTCAGAGTGGCAGAGTCTGAGGGGGTGGGGTTTCAACGTCCAGAGCTGTAATGCCGAGGCAGGAGGTCCTTCATCCATCTTCCTCTCCTGTCTGTCCTTACTATAGACTGTTTTCTTCCATGGTTTTTTGAACCCAGTCCCGGTAGTGGCATACGCTGGTGTAGACAGCGGGTCTCTGGGGTCTGGAACAAGGCTCAGATCCCCCAGACACTATACCCGCCAGGGTTCCGTTGCACACCAGGGGTCCCCCAGAGTCACCCTGTGCAAGGTGGAGAGCAGAGCTGTTAGCTGGGTCTGGTCATGAGAATCAAAGCTTCCTTCTTCTGAGAAAGCCTCCGGTTTCCTGCTGTTCAACACTCAGGAGGCTTGGCTTGCAGTCTCCCCTCCCTCAGACCAAAGAATAAAGGCTCACAGACCTTACCCCCACCCCATTATGTAGCATCCTGGGCTCCCAGAATCACTCAGGGCTTAGCCTGGATCTTCAGGACCCTTCTTCCCTAGGTCCTGGAGTCTGTGGCTCCAGGCGTCTCCTGCCCTAAGGTCTAGAAAAGGGCCTCCATTTTCCTGGAGGGGGTGGCTCACCTGGCAGGATCCTCGGCCACCCTCCCACAGGCCAGCACACAGCATCTTGTCAGAGATGTGGCCCGGGTACGCCCAGCGGCAGAGCTTGTTGTCCAGGATGCTGATGTTGGCGCACTGAAGTGTCAGTGGGTACTGTACTGTTGGGGAAGAAGGAAGAGGATGGAGGATGTTCCCAAAATCCCAGGCAGCACCCTCCAGAACCTTCCCTGCAGCCCTTCCTTCCCCAAGACTTCTACTGAGCCACAGGGCCAAGATCCAAAGATGGAGGTAAGAGATATCAACCCAATCACAGAGTTGGAGAACAGATGTCTAAGAGGGGGGAGAAGACCAGAAGGAAGAGAAGACGAGAAATAGGAAGATGGGTTTGTGCGCGTGCATGTGGGGGCATGCGTGCATGTACATGCCTGTAGCTCACAGGGGTGGGGTGAACAGAGACCAGGGAGGGAGATGGACACCCTTGAGAGAAAACCACTGTCAGAGACAGATGGCAAGGCAGACACACAGAGAAAAGGTCGAGAGGCGTTAACAGGAAGCAGACAGCACAGTGGGAGTACGTGGTTTCTTGCAGACAGAAATCCCTGGAGTGTAGTCTCTGTATTATTTGATCTTGCCAAGTGAGTGCTATTTTGAGAGTGTGAACACCTTTTAGCCATTCTTTGAATTTTATTACTTGTTTATACTTATTTTTTTTGAGACAGATTCTATGAAGTCTTGGCTAGAACTTTCTATGTAGACCAGGCTGGCTTAAGATTCCTAGAGATCTGCCTGCCTCTGCCTCCCGAGTCCTGGGATTAAAGACATACGCCACCATACCCTGCCCTGGACTTTCTGTGTGTGTGTGTGTGTGTGTGTGTGTGTGTGTGTGTGTATGTGGTATACACACGTGTGGAGTGTACACAGCTGTGTATGAGTATACAGAGGTCAAAGGAGGCCATTGGCCCCTACCCTGTCACTCTACTTATTAGTCCCTTGAGACAAGGTCTCTCATTGAACCTGGAGCGACGCTGGGAGCTAACACATCCCATAGCGGGGAGGCTTGGGAGGCAAAAAAAGGAGGAGGAGGGGAAGAGGATAAAAAAAGGAGAAAAAGGAAAGGAGGAGGAAGAGGAAAAGGGGAAAAGAGGAAGAAGATGGAGGAGGAAGAAGAGGGAGCAGAAAAAGGGAAGGGAAAAGAAGAGATTAGGAGGAGGATATGAAGGAGGAAGGGAGGAGGAAGAGGAAGACAGGTGGAGGGAGAGGGTTAGGAATGAGTGAGGCTCAAAGGCACATCCGTACGTTTTGAGCTGGACACGCTGCCCCAGCCAGAGATAAGGCACTGGGAGCCCACGGACGGCAGGCTCTGGCTGAGGTTGAGGGGCTGCACAGCTGCACTCATCTGGACCCTCCTGGGTAGCCGGATCAGCATGATGTCATCATTGTGGTCATTGGCAGAGAGGTCTGAATTGAACCCAGGATGGGGGAAGAAGTCCGTGGCCAGAAGCAGCTTCTCGGGGCCTTCCCACTGCCACAGATGATGCTCCCCAAGGCGGACCCACAGGTACCTGTGAGGACAGGTGGCTCAGTCCCTCCAAGACACTGTGTGCCTCTCCACAACCACACACACTCTCTGAGGCTCTTAGCCCACTTTTTGGAGTCAACCACCTTTTTTGCTACCCCACCTGGGGCCTCAGTGGTGACCTGGGTCCATTAGAACCTTGTGGATGCATGGGGACCCCACCCTTACCCCCACAGGTCTGGTGGCTTCTGCGGAGGTGGTTTTAAGTGTTTTCAGAGTGTGTGTGGAGGGGATGGGACATGGACAATTTCCAGGTTTTCCAAGAGGCCTTAAGCCACTCCCACCTATAATATCCTTTATCGCCCAGACATTTCCTCTTCAGATCTAACCCAGGTTCTCTTGCTGTGACCCCAGAAAACTTGCTCTGGTCTGAGTCTGTGCTTTCAATATTTGGGGACTTTCTAAGGTCTCTGTGTAGCCTAACCTCCGACCTTCCATGGTGATGATTGAAAACTCAGGATCTGGAAGTGTGCGGTGTTATTTCTGTGCCTACCCCTCTCTGACAACCTGGGGAGCAGAAGTTAACCCTTTCGTGCCATTTAGCCTCCCTGACTCTTCCTCCATCTGCACAGCCTTGCCTTTTCTCCTCTTATCTCAGGGACTAAATCAAACATCACTCTCTCAGCCCAAGATGGTACCCATCTTGGAGGGATGCATATTGGGAAATTTCTGGCAAGAATGTTGGAACCTTGGCCGGGGCAATGAACAGAGAATTCTTTCACCCCATGGGGTCCAGGACCCTAGAACACCTAGAACCATATCCTAGAATTCTAAGAGTCTAATACCTAAGGCTTCTGGGATTGTGCGGTGCTTCACTTAGGGAACTGTATAGATCCACGCTTCTAATATTCTACATCTTATTTCACCACAATGTCTGAGGCCTTTGTCATCCAGCACTCAGGAGGCAGAGGTCAGAAGAACAGGAGTTCAAGGCCATCATTGGCTACAGAGCAGGTTCAAGGCCAGCCTGGGCTATGTGAAATCTTGTCTGAAAAACAAACTCCAGGATTTTAGAATTGTCTGCATTAAACCTAATGGTCAAAGGTCCTAGACTCCCAGCGTTCTAGGACAGGAAGGCAAGAGTCTCACCAGTCTAGCAGTCTGTAAACATTTGATTTAGAAAATGTTAAGCATCCATAGCTTGAGTCCCTGAAAGAAGCCCTCTTGGTCCATAACATTCTTCAGTGGTGGGATTCTGGGACATGAAACCCACCAGATTTATATGTCCATCAGTCTAAGCTTCTAGAATTCTCTGTGTTCCAACCACTGGCTGAAAAATTTTAGCAATTTCTGACTATAGGATTCTGTAATTTTTCCTTCCGTCTTTCCTCTCTCTCCTCGTGTTTGTCTCTCTAGGACTTCCTTCACTCCCTTCCGCCCCCTCCCATTGCTCTTCTCTTCCCTTCTCTCTTCATCCTCTCTTCGGTGTTCCCTCCATCACTCTTTCCTTCTTCCCTTGTCTCTCTTGTATTTTTCTTGAGAGAGTTGCACGTATCCCAGCTGGTTTAGAGTTCTCAGTGTAACTGAGGATGATCTTGAATTCCTGGTTGATCTAGGATGCCTGTAATCCCAGCACTCTAGAGAGGCGGATGTCTGTGGATCTATGTTCCAGGCCAGTCTGGTCTACCTTGCAAGTTCCAGCACAGCCAAGACTACACAGCAAGACCCTGAAGAGCCTAGTTGTTGGGTCTTAGAATAAGGTGTCTGAGCAGGTCCCTAAGAACCCCGGTCTGGTGTCAGACCTCTCCTACCTCCAACTCTGAGCCCCCAAATGCCCATCTCAGCCCTTCTCCTTCTGTTTCCCAGCCCTGGACACTCACGGCTTGCGGCAGTGGGCAGCTGTGAGGAGCCATCGGTCACTGATGAGCGTGGCTCCGCAGAGCTGCCGGGTGAGGTAGAAGAGGCCCGCCTGCCAGGGCTGAGAGTGGCGCTGGCATTCCCGGGCTCCCACGGTGCGGGTGTCGGCTCCACAGCGGCCTGGGTGCAGGGGAGGGCACAGGGGTCAGAACCAACAGGCTGGGAAGAGCTTCGGGAGGAGGATGCTAGGGAATCCAGAGGGCAGAGGACACTGCATAGGGTAGCATGGGGTTGGAGGGCAGGGGGCTGGGCTTCTCACCTGCCAGCAGAGAGAGCAACACGAAGGGGAGTCCCAGCTTCATGGCCTTGGGCGCAGATCCAGCGGCCTGAAGCTGGGCGCCTGGCCTTCTTTATGGTAAGCCATAGAGATCTTCCTTCCTCCTCCCTGGGGCCGCCCCAGTGATTAATCAGGGTTGAGAAATGTCCCCGGGGGAGGGGGAAGGCCTGTTGCCAGGGTCCTCTGAGAGGAAAGGTGGGTGCATGGGGGTTCTCCATGGGGGCTCTCACCAAAATGGGCTAAGTGGGGAGGGGGCTGGACCTTGGAGAGGTCCCGCCAGAGCTTTAGGAGCATGGGGGTTTGCTTCCCAAGACCTTCGGCTGTGAGGTCTGGGTCCAGAATGTTCTGTGGTTTGGAGGAAGAGTAGGTGTGGAGGGAGGAGGAGGAAGAGAAGAAGGAACAGGAAGGGGGAGGAAGAAGAGAGGAGGGGGTAGAGAGAGACAGAGGGAGAGAGAATATGAATGTTACTAGAGAGAATGAATGATGTTCTCTCCACCGAACCAAACCTGTTCTGGGACTGGGATCAGGGCTCCTTCCCTCAGGCACAGGGGCCTCTCCTGTGGGGTTGAGCAATCTGGTCCCTATCTGGACTAACCCACTCTTCCCCATAGTCCCAAGCACCCCAAGAACCCAAGGACTCCACTTCTATGGTCCCAAGCCCAGGCATCTCTTCCTAACCCCCCCCCAACATCCTCCGGGCGTCCATTGTCTTACCCATCTCCCTCACCCATATTTTGCCCATTTTCCATTTTTCCTGCTTCTCCCTCCCAGCATAGGGTGAATCCCCTGGGGATCCCAGTCTGCGTCTGACTCATTCCTGTCCCCAGTGTCACCCTGTTCTGGGTGGGGCTCTCTGGAGTCCTTCAAAGATGGTAACGATGGAGTAAATGTCTTTCCCCATATCTTTCTTTTTCTGAAAAACTCTTACTTGTCTTCAAGATCCAACCCAAACGCCCCTCTTCTGGCTTACCTTCCGGGTTTCCCCCAGGCCAATGCTGACTGGGCCATGACCAGCACTGTCCACTTTCTGCTGCCCAGCAGCAGTTGAGATCTGCTCCCTGGAATACTCCTTCCCTGTGACATTTGCACTCTGAGCTGGAACAGCTGTGCCCAGTTTTCTTGGGGGTAAAGATTAGATGCATGACTTAGCGGCTGGGGGTATTTAATGACAATAATAAGCAGAGCTTCAGGGAGGGGGCAGAAGGCACTAATTAACAGATGTTAATTAAGAATGCCTGGGGGGATGGTTTGATGGGTAATACACTTGCTGTGCAAACCTGAGTTCAATCCCCCCCCACACACACACACAGAAAACAAACAAAGAGGCACAATGGTTCTTGTGCTTTAAATCCCAACACTGGGGAGATGGTGACAGATTGGCTGGCAGCCAGGCTAGCCAATCTGTGAGTTCAGTGGGAGGCTGAACAGAAAACAAGGAGAACCAATGAGAAGCCCAGTGGCTAAAGGCGCTTGCTGCAGAATTTGACCTGAATGTGCTCCTCAGACCCACCTGGTGGAATGCAGACAGAATTCATTTTTACAATTGTCCTGTTGGGATGAACCCCCTCAGCCCCATCCCATGTACATGCACGCAAATTAAAAATAATTAAATGTAATAAGAAGAGGTAGTGGGGTTGGAGAGATGGCTCAGGGGTTAAGAATCCTGACTGCTCTTCCAGAGGCCCTGAGTTCAATTTCTAGCAACCACCTGATGGCGCACAACGGTCCAGTTCCAGGGGCGCCCTCTTCTGGCCTCCTTGGGCACTGCATTCACAGACAAGTGCAGGCAAAACACATGGTAAATGGATGATTTAAAAAAAAAATTAAAGACATATTTGCAAAAAGAAGAACTGGTGGGGAGCAGTAGATGGAGGCAAATGATGTAGGACCTCTGACCTCCACACACACACACACACACACACACACGTGTGCATGAACACATACACAAACCGAAAAAAAGAACATCCGGCAACTGTGTTTCCATTCACCACAGAGCATATGCAGAGCCCACGCAGTCTTCAAGTGCTTGCTAGCCAAGGGCACAACCACTCCCCATTCTGTCCCGGTTGTCTCTGAATCTGGGACTGGATGCTGCATGCTAAGGGCTGCATATGAGTTTTAAGAGCATATTCTAGGGGCCGGAGAGATGGATCTGTGGTTAGGAGCACTTGCCGCTCTTCAGAAGATCCGGGTTCAGTTCTCAGCATTTACATCAGGTGGCTCACAGTAGCCAGGAGATCTAATGCCCTCCTCTGGCATCTGAAGGTACGTGCTCATCCACATGCACGTAAAATTAAATAAAGATAAAATAGATCTTTAAAAAAGTACGTGTTAAGCTGAGTGGTGGTGGTGGCGCTCACCTTTAATCCCAGCACTCAGGAGCAGAGGCAGGTGGATCTCTGTGAGTTCGAGGCCAGCCTGGTCTACAGAGAGTGTTCCAGGACAGGCTCCAAAGCCACACAACAAAACCTTGTCCCCAAAAACCAACCAACCAAACAGAAGGGGACATGTTAGTAGCTGTTCTTTGAAGAAAGAAAGATTTGTTTTGTGTCCCAGATGTTTGTTAGTACCGGGTCTCACTGTGGCTGCATCTCAGAGCAGCAAGGGCCTTTTAACTGCCCAGCCATTTGAGATACCTCTTAAAGCTTACATTTATTTAATTTATTGTATGTGGGTGTGATACAGACCACGTGTGGAGGTCAAAGGACAACTTGTGGGAGTCATTCCTCTCCTTCCACAGTGTGGGTCCTGGGGATCAGGCTTGGCAACATCACATTGCGCACTGGGCCATCTCGCCAGCACAGTCATCTACGGTAAGACTTTATATAAAAAGTAGATTTTAAGAATTTTATTTTATAGCATGAATATTTTGCATAACATGCATACTTGGTATCTGTGGCCGTCAGAGGAAGGCATTTGGCCTCTGGGACCGGGGTTATGAGTGGTTGTGAGCCACCGTGTGGGTGCTGGGAATTGAGTCTGTATCCTCTGGAAGAACAGTCAGTGCTCTAAACCGCCCCTCAATAGCCTGGACTTAAAGAAGAAGTTTGTTCCAATTCAATTATCTTATTTAATATGCCGGCATCCCTGTTTCAGGGTAGGGCACTGAAGTAGAGAGTGTGAGATGGGAAGGCTGCCATCCAATACAAACACAAACGACTAAAGGAATGAGGGCCACAGAGGACATGGTGGAGCCATTGAGTTCAGTAACCAGCACAGGACACTTTGTCTATGGCAATCCGGGAAGGCCTCCTGGCAGAAGTGACCTCACAGAGACCTGAATGAAAGGAATGTGAGACTTGTCTGATGAGCAGCTTCCTGGGGGTGGTGCTTGGTTGGAATCATCTCTGGGGCCTGTCAGAGGACATGGGTGAATTACTCCAAACATGAGGCCGGTCGGCAAGACCCTGCTTACTGTGCTTCAGATCCCAGATGACACAGAGGACTGACATTTCCTGAGTGTGCCAATGGTGTGGGATGGGAGCTGCCGGTCACACTCCACGTTCTGACCGTGGGACCGTGGAGAACAACACTGCATGGGCTGTGCTGGGAACAGGGACTGCTCCATGTCCATTGTTGTCCACCCTTCCCCTACTGGGCCTGGCAGTCTCTCTGACTGTTTGGAAGGGGGAAATGTGCTAATTGAGTTAGCGAACACCTTTCTCTATAGCCTTTTATCTGCTGAACTCTTTTTTGTTTGTTCATTTGTTTGTTTTTGTTTTTTTGAGACCAGGTTCTCTTTAGCTTTGGTGCCTGTCCTGGAACTAGCTCTTGTAGACCAGGCTGGCCTCGAACTCACAGAAATTTGCCTGCCTCTGCGTCCTGAGTACTGGGATTAAAGGCGTGTGCCACCACCTGATGAACTCTTATTCATCCTTCAAGACCCAAACTAAATTCTCCTCTGCCAAGATATCTGTGCCCCATTTCTTTAGGTCTAGGCTAAGTCAATGTGCTCAAATACATTTCCATTTCATCTGATTTCTGTGGAGAGCCCACCCACTTCAGAATAGAAACATTTACCCACAGACCATATCAGGAGGAGGGAATTAATCTCTTTGACAAAACTGTCAGAACCCCTTAACATAAAGCACAGTGTTTCCTAACCCCCACAGGGAGGCTCCTTGGTGAGGTTAGCAGCGGAGACTCTGCTGTACCTGGGAGTGGGCATGGGCCCCCAGGAAGGCAGAGACTGTGCCAGGGACCCAAAGTCAGGGTGGTTCCTTCCAGGTCAGGAAGAACTGGTGTTGCATGAGCCCAAAAATGAGATCTTTGGGAGGGGGAGAGGAAGTGGTTAGAAGACACCTCTGAAAGCTTAGGGGAATGGAGAGTTTGATTTTCCCACTGTGGATGGGGTGGAAGCGCAGCCGGATAGAAAAGGAACATGGTGGAAGAGGACCCTTCTTCTAGAGTCTCGTGAAGGTTTCTCACTAGCGAAGCGTCAGGGGTTCCAGCACAGTTAACCGCTGAGTTTGCTGGTTTAGTTCTTGTTGGTAAGAGCTATGTTTTTTTATTATTTTAAAACCACATATACCTGTGCACATCTGTAGCTGGGTACATGGATATGAGTGCAGATGCCTGAGGAGGCCAGAGGCATCTGACCCCTTGGGTACTGGGAACCAAACTCAGGGTCCTCTGCAAGAGCAGTATTGAGTCAACTCCCCAGCCCATATTGTAAAGTTTGGAGTTTCAAGCGTATTGGTGTTTTGTCTACATGGATGTCTGTGCACCACATGTGTGCCCAGAGACGAAGAGAGCATCTCAGCCAGGAACTGGAATTATTGCTGCTCCTGAGCTGCCGGTAAATGCCAGAAGTGGAATCCCCTCTCCTAGCTGAGCCCTCTCTCCAGGCCCTTCTTTCTTTGCTTTCTTTCAATGTTTCTTATATGTACTTATTTTGGGTGTGTGCACAGCACTGTGATGGTCAGAGGACAGTTTGCAACCGTCTGCTCTCTCCTTCCACCTGCGCAAACCACAGAGCGAATTGGCTGGTTCAATATTGTGTTTATATAGAAATATTTTCACATAAGAACTCTAAAGTCACAGTAATCTGGGCCAAAGGGCTGTGTGTGTCTGGCCTGGGGCCTCCCTCCTCTCCCAAGGACTTTCCCCCAATAGATGAACCCCACTGATCTGGAGTTGACCTTCTCATCTATAGTCCCACCAGCTGCTCCCAGAAGCTACCCTGTGACCTCAGTTAGATATAATGGCACCATTATAGGAACATAATCAAACTCCATTGTAAATTCCATTTCTACTGTTGTGAAAACCAATGAAGCAGATTCTCCGTTGAGAAGCCCACACCCCTGGGGCGGGTGAGATAAGTCAGTGGGGAAAAATCACATACGGCCAAGCCTGACAACCTGGGTTCCATCCCTGGGACCCACATGGGGAAAGAAGAGAACCAACTCTCACAGACTGTCCTCTGACCCTCTCCCCCCACACACTTGAACACCTGCATGCACTCACACAGATAGATACATAAACATAAGAAAAAGGCCACGCCCACGTCTTAGGTGTGGATTACTTTCTTCTCAAGTGTCTCTCTTTCTTTTACCCCTGTGCTTAAAATCCATGCTTTAAAAATTCATGCAATAAACTCCAACTTAGGCCAGTAAGCTGCTCAGTGGGTGAAGACACCACCAAGCTTGACAACCTGAATTCAATCCCTAAAATACACACATGGAATGGAAGGACTGGCTCCTGGGGTGTCCTCATGTGTACGCATGTGCCCACATACATGCACATACCCACATACATGCACATAAATAATTTTTTAATTAACAAGGTCTGTCAAGATGGCTCAGTGGGTAAAGTTGTTCCCTTCGGATGACCTGAGTCCAAACTCTGGGACCCACAGGGTAGGAGGAGAAAACCAAATACCTCTGACCTCCATGCATGTACCATGCTGTGTGTACAAACACAAAATAAATGTGATTGAAAGAAAACAAAACAAACGTCCAACTCCACTGCACACTGGCATGTCATAAAATCCAGTTTTGCCTGAACTGAGGTCCCTAAGAGATGAAGGAATTCTGAGGATGCTGTGGGTGGCAGTGTGGAGCCTCTTCCTTGCTGCTGACTTATATGAAGGCCGCCCTCTGTGCACGCACTGGCCCTGATCCCAGACAGAGGCACACACACTGGAGGTCATATCAGGTAGGATTTAATCAGTGCTCACCAGACTGTGTCTACATCTCCGAGACAATTACCATAAAAATCCATACATGCACCTTCAATCATCGTCTCTACACACATATGTAAGAGGTAGACAATTCATTGCCCCCATATTTCAGACAAGGAAACCAAGGCACAGAGAAAGCACCAGGCATGCCCCAGTCACAAGAAGAGGGAGGTAGAGGAAGCCCAGCTGGATGACTCTGATAACTCTCAGAGACTGGAGAATGTCCGCTTCCTTGAGGTACTAGAAGTTTCTCAGCCATCATTTCCTGCACTTGTGAGCAGAGGACGGGAGTGGGCGAGGGGTGAGGGGAGAGGGCGCATGCTCAACGGTGTGAGTGGGCATGACAGAAGGAAAGCGGGCGAGGAAGACGGGCGTGAGAGGCTGGTCACGTGGAACTAATGACTCTCCGGATCCAGGGCATGTATTTGCAGACATCAGTGTAGACGGCCGGGTGCGGGGTAGCACCACAGGGGTAAATGCCCCACGAGAGGATGCCATGCAGGGTGTTGTCGCACACCAGTGGGCCACCAGAGTCACTCTGAGGACGGGAGGAAGGAGACATCATGAGGTGAGAGCTGCCACTGTTTGGAGGACAATTGCTGGGTTAGGACACAAAAGATGCTGGCATGGGGCTGGAATGATGTCACAAGCTGGGGTGGTAAGGGGATACAGACTTGGGGGTGGCAGCGGAGATGTGATGAGTTTGCAAATGGAATCGTGACTCATCAGAGGTGAGAAGGACCAAGGATAGGGGTTGGCAGGGTGTGAGATGGATTGAGGACTGGGGAGGGAAGTGGTGGAAGGCAGTCAGCTCCTGCACTGCCTGTCTGCTCTCCAGCCAGGACACAGAAATGCTTCCTGGCCTGTCCTTACCTGGCAAGAGTCCTGGTTTCTGTCCAGCCCCGCACAAATCATGTTGTTGGTGATTACACCCGGGTAGAAGACCTCACACTGCTTCCGGCTAAGGAGAGTTACCCTGGAGCAGGTCAGGCTCTTGTTGTACTTCACTAAGAAGAAACGGCCAGTCATACAGGGCCCAGTCAGTTCTTTCCTCCAGATCCGGGAATCCAGTCCCAAGCCTTCCTCCCGCACACCAAGGGGACCTAAACCCACTCCTCCACTCTTAGACCCAGGAGTTCAGACTTCTAGGGTTCTCCCTAAGCCTCTTCCCTGAGAATCAGGGCGCCAGCTTCTCTAGAAACCCAGAAATCAATCCAGCCCTCTTCCCTAAGGTAGTGTCCTCCCGCCCAGTTCTTGCCTCTGCGGGAGGCTGTGGTCCCCCAGCCTGCGACCTGGCACTCCTGCCCTGGCTGGGAGCACTGGAAGGGCAGTTGCACCGGATGCACGTTGGGCGTTATCACGACAGGACTCCTCAGCTTCAGCAGCATGAGGTCATGCTCATCTGAGCGGTGGGGCAGGACCGGACCTGAGCAAGGCTGGTACTTGGGGTGGAAAACGGGGGAATTTGTGGACCGAAGCTGTTCCTTCTGGAAAAGCAGCAGGTGATCATCCCCAATTCGAGCCCTCAGTGGTCTGGGAGAGAAATAGTCAAACAGACATAAAACCTTCATGGGGACAGAGCCTGGTCCTTGGGTCAGAGAGTCGGGAGTGACGTGGGGCTCCTGAGATCAGAGAGTTCTGGGAGAGGAGCTGGGGCTACTCCCCTGGTACCGAGGCAGAAAGCTGGGGTCTGAACCCCTGGGTCTGATGAAAGAGACTGGAGCACGGACTCCTGGGTATGAGGGAGGAGGGCTGGGACTGAACCCCTGAGTCTGAGCAAGAGAGTAGGAGTTTGAGGGTTGAAAGAAAGCTGGTGTCTCAACTCGTTGGGTATTCCAGTCTCTCTTTTCTCCGTGTCACCCGGTCATTTCTCCCTGCGTGACAGGCACATGAAGGGACGACAGTGGGTTTTTTGGGGGGAGAGGGGAGGGAGATTGTTTTTGTTTTGTCTTAAATACTGACTAAAACAGTCCCTGACTTCTAAGGCGGACAGGTGCTATAGGCCCACAGCATCCTCTGGCGGTGCAGCTCCAATCCTGCCTCTTTTGTTGGATGGCTGCCACCCCTAATCTGAAGGAGCTGGGCAAGTGCCTGAGCCCCATCCTCCCCGCCCTCCGTGGCGGCCCCTCGGTGGCTGCCTCTGGAGCGTCCCTTACTTCTTTCTCCAGCAGTGGGCGGCAGTGAGCACCCAGTTCCGGTCGACGAGGACACCCGCGCACTGGAACTGGAGGTTGTGGAAGAGGGAGACCTGCCAGGGTTGTGAGCCACGCGTGCACGGGACGCTAGCCGTCTCAAGGTCCACCTGCGTGGCGTTTCCCGGAAGCAATAGCGCCTGCGCGGCTGGGTAGAGAAGCGGGGGGATGAGGGCTCGCCTGCCCGGGGTTGGGTACCGGGTCAGTGCCGAGTTTTACCAGATTGGTCTGCAGGGGGCGCAGCTGGATCGTGAACAGTGGGAGAATTACGGAATCCTGCAAACCGGTTGCAGAGAGGCATGAAAGGGCAGGAGGGGTTATAATGGAATGGGACGACAACACCTCTGGGCTGAGGATGGAGGGAGAAGGTCTGGGGGAGGACGGTGTGTAGGAAAGGCTGGGCTCTAGCCTAGGGGGCAGAGACCAGATGCAGAGCTAATGGGGTGGGGGTGGGGCGCAGAGAGGGGCAAGAGCAGGACTCAGAGGGGTAAGGACAGAATACAGTGGGGGCAGTAAGGGAAGAGACAGCACAATGGAGTAGTGAGGAGCAGAGACAGAGTTCAGTCCAGCAGTGAGGAGCTGGAGCCAGGAACACAGTAGGGGCAGTGAGGAGCAGGAGACAGGACACACAGTAGGGGCAGTGAGGAGCAGGAGACAGGGACACAGTGGGACAGTAAAGGGACTGGGCGATAAGGGACTGGGTGAAGCACTAGGCAGGTGGGGAAGGATCTGCAGGAAGGAAGGGAAGGAAAGGGAAGGGGCAGAAGGAGGGCTCCGAGCTGCCCAGCAGACTAGGCATACTCTAGGACCTCGCGGTTAGGAAAAGGCAGGGACGGAATGGGTCAGCAAGGGGTGGGAAGGCATGCAAAGCAGGAGAGGAGAAGCTGATGGAGCCAAGGGGCTGGGTTCTGTTCCAGGGAGGCGCGGCCCCTGGGGACAGAGCCCACCCAAGAGTGGATCTTGCTTGGGATGGCTATGTGGGTGCTGGGGTGGGGGGCTCTAGGAGGGAGGGCTGAGAATGGTTGTAGCGGCCACACTCCCTCCTCCTCCGGTCCTGGCCCTTCCCTCCCGTCGCCCCCGGCCCCAGGCTCACCCCAGAGTTGCACCATCAGTAGCGGCAGCAGCAACTTCACTAGGGCCAAGGCACCCGAGGAGGTGGAGAAGTAGAGGAGTGGGACACTCATGGCTGACACCTGGCTTGCCGATGCCGGACGGAATGGAGGGCTAAAACGGATGTTCCCCGTCAAGCCCCTGCCTCAGTGCGCCTGGGATACCTCAGCAGGGCCTCTCCAGGGACCCTCCGGACTTCAGTCCTTGCTCCTCTAGAAGGGGGCGATTTGTGCACCCAGTCTTTCTTGGCCACCAGCCACGCTGAGCCCCAGGTCCATACTCCTTCGTATGTGTGTGTGTGTGGGGGGGGTCCTGCTGAAAGCCCGTGGGAGCCTCTTCCTAACCTCAGAGCCTAGGGATTTCCCCATGTTACAGGGATATCGAGGCTACACAAGGGTTGCTGCCCGTTGCCCAGGGTCCCCACCCATCCTCTCACCATCCACCCCAACCAGGGTGGGGTACATCCCGCTTCACCTGGAAGTCGCCAGTGAGAAGGAGGGAGGAGACTCAGAAGTGTCTCCTGCCCTGCAGTGTGGGCTGCAAACAGAGCTCTGACCAGGGACCCCTGGCCAGACCTTCCCTTTTAACCCCCAAGATCCCGGAAGCTTTCCCCACCCTCCCCTCAGGGATTCACTCCCTCTCTTTCCCTCTCCCTAATTATAACGTGGGTGGGGCTGGCACTCAACCAGGGCCCCAGATTCCTGCTCCGGGAGGGGCCCTGGAATACAGGCTTCTGCTGGTGACAGGAACACCTTTTGGAGCTGGCTTCCTTGGGGGTTCCCCATGCCCTGTTCTGAGAAGTGTTCCCAGGTGTGGTGGGAGGAGGGGAGGTCAAGTCTTCTGGGAGCCTGGGGTGATGGAACGGTGAGTGAGGGCGCAGGGAGGGGGCGGTTCAGGTGGTGGAAGGCAAGAGTGGGAAGGACATAGACAAACTCCCAAGGTCTAAACCAAGAAACAGTAGGCTCCTTGTGTCTCAGCATGTGCTAGGCGGGTGGGGTGGGAGTCTGTAGCTTTGCGCTAAACCTGTGTGAGCATCTTGCATCCTCCCTGCGTGTCTCTAGGTGACACGCAAGCTGGTGAATCACAGGAGGCCCAGGCTGCAAGGGGCAGGCCACATCACTTCAGCTAACACCCTCATTTTGGGTGAGGAATGGGAGGCTCAGAGAGGGTTGTGACTCATAAGAGGTCACACAGCAAGCAAGTCCGCCTAACAACCAGAAGATTCTATCTAGTTCCAGCTCTGAGTTCTTCCTTGTGCCAGCGATCTCTCTTCAAGAGCTGGACAGAACGTCTGTGTTACCTGGGGAATCTTGTGCCTGGCTCAGCCCTGTCCAGAGCTTTTGCTACAGTGGCTGTGTTGTAGCAGCCACCAGCCACGTGCGGCTACAGAGCCTTCGAAACATGTCAAAGGTGCTAGGAATTTCCGTTCCACTTTCGAGTCCTTTGACTGCAGATACCATCAAATCTGACCTCAGTGAACTGAATCCGGACAGTTTGAAAATGACGGTAGCCTTCTTTCTACCTCTTCCTCCACGCATGCAGACACGCTCACTGTTATTACACTTGCACATACGCAATTTTCCATGGAGGACGAGGAACTGAAAGCCGTGAAGGAGCTGAACTGAGTTCTTTCTGCCTGGCCTGCAAGATGGCGTGGTGGGTAAGGGCACTTGCTGCCAGCTTAATTGGACCCTACGTGGTGAAGGAGAGAACTGACTCTTACAAGTTGCACACTCCCGCATGTGTGCCGTGGCATGAGCACCCCCTCCATGAATGAGTAAATGTAAAAATAAAAAATTAAGTAACATAAAAAGAAAATGGACTAAGCTGTAAGGTGGCATCGCCTTGAAAGTTAAGACTGTCACGGGGCTTTTAAATTCTCCAGTCTTTCACTTCTCTGGCTGTGACAAATGTCTTCATCTATCCGTACCTACTTTCTTGTCAACAGAAAATAGGACCAGTCTCCTAGGGGGGGTTGAGCATTTAGTTGGTTAGTAACATTTACAGGCTCTGGAGGGCTGAAGAGACGGCTCAGCAGTTCAGAGGACTTGCTGCCCTTGCCGAGGCCCCAGGTTTGGTTTCCGGCCCCCATATGATGGCCACAGGACCAGATGCCCTCTTTGGGACTTCTCAGGCACCAAGCAGGCATGTGGTGCACATAGAAACACGCAGGCAAAGACTCAACACACATAAATCATTGAAAAGCCGTCTGGATCAGGATTCGAATGTAGATTACACTGAATTAGAACCATTTTACCACTTAACAAATATTTATTGAAACCCTGGAATAAGCCAGGACTTTAGGACTGGGGACAAAACAACAACAACAACAACAACAAAACAACCAAACAAAGCCAGTGATGATCATATCAGGAGTCACAACTTAGATCAAGCCAGAATTTGTTCCAAGTCCCAGGTTGATCATCAGGTCAGAGCATTTCCTATACTAATCCACAGTGGGTTGAAGAGAGTACACGCAAGGGTCCTAGCCGAGGGCTTCTTAGGGAGGAATGAACGGAAGTCAAAGCATTAAGAAGAGATGGGAGGGGTGGGGTGGTGACAAGCAGGTCCCCTTTAGTTGTTTCTCATAGTCTCGTGGATCCAGTCAATATATTTGCAGACTTTTGTATAGACACCAGGCTTTCTGGTGACTGCACACGGGTCCTGACCCCAGGAGATGATGCCTTGAAGAGATCCATTACAGACCAGAGGGCCTCCAGAGTCGCCCTGGCATGAGAGGAGACACAATGAGTAAAAGTCAAGGGGGGGGCTTCTGATGGGAGCGAGGACAGTGGTGGAGGCGGGAAGCAGGCGAAGGAAGAATTCAACAGTGGTGGGACGGGAGATGAAACTAGGATTCTGGGTGAGAAAATATATATAAATATATTTATAATTTATATATAAATATATACATATTCATATATTTGTATGTGTATATCTATACACATATACAAACATACATACAGACATACACATATATGTCAGGTTAGGGGCCAGAGAAACTTGGTGGGTGGCTGGAGTTTAATGAGGGTAGGCATGGGCAGACAGCAATTGTGTTGACATCGGAAATGGCAGCTGGGGTTGGGGATGATTGGGGTTAGGGTATGCCCGTAAAGATGTGAGGTGGGGGATGGGTATGTGGCTGGAGACCCAGCCCCTGCCTGCTTACCTGGCAGGAGTCCTTGCCCTCCTTCCGAACACTGGCACACAGCATGGTCTCTGTGATGTTGCCCGGGTAGGCGCTCTCACACTCCTTGTGTTCGATGATGGAGACGTTGGCACATCGCAAGGAATGAGGCAGGCGCACTGAGGGGACAGCAGTGGAGGGTGAGCAGTGAGCACCGATTCTCTCGCCCAGCACAGCAGCCAACACCGTCTCTATGCTTGTGACTATAGCAACAGCCGTGCTGTGAATACATTCTTCACACTGCTTGCTCTCGTGCACTGACTCTGACCCCACTGTGATAGGTGGGTATGATTATTCTTTTTACGGAGAAAACCAAAGTCAGAGAGGTAACGCCATCTGCCTTAGATCCCATAACTAGAAAGTTACAGGTTTGGGAATCACACCTGTCTCACTCCCAGAATTTCCCTTTCCCTCTCTTGAGCCTTTGAGCGACTCTGGTCTTTATCTCTGAAGGTTCATCTGGTCTCCATCCCCCACATCCCATCCTCCACCCCATCATGTTTTCCCCAGGAGCCCCTACACTGGGGGCTGGACGTGGTGCCCCATCCGGAAATGAGGCAGCTGGTGCCCGCAGTGACGCAGTGTGAGGACAGGGTGAGCGGCCGCACAGCCCGGGTAACGACGGCGGGGGACGACATCTTCACCAGCATGATGTCGTTCCGGTGGTCTTTATTGGGGAGGCTGTTGTTGAAGTCCGGGTGAGGGAAGGACTCGGTGGCCGTTCGCTTCTGCTCATAGCCATCCGTCTTCTCCAGATTGTGTTCTCCAAGGAGGACCAGGTAATGGCTGAGGTGGGAGAGGCATGGTCAGAGGTGGGAAGGTAGGAGGACAGGGCAGGGGTGGGGAGGGAGAGATGAACACTCAGCCCCACCTCACTCCCAGCATCACTCACACCTCCATTGTTATCCTGACCAGACTAACATCACCCGCACTAAGGCCACCTTATCCCTCTGTCATCAACCCAGCTAGATCTTCACTGGACAACCTAACCCCACTCCACCCCTATCCCTCCATCTCCAGTCCCATAGCGCGCGCGCGCACACACACACACACACACACACACACACACACACGAGTCTTGATCACACTCAGCAGCCACGCTAATGCACACCATCCCCAATCCATAGATACACACACACACACACACAGTCTTGATCACACTCAGCAGCCACGCTAATGCACACCATTCCTAATCCCTTCACCAGCTACCGCCACCCCCATGTACTCTCTAACCCAGCCCCTCTCCATCCATCTCTCCATCTCCAGCCCCCTCCCAGCCCCGCCCCAGCCCCCGCACCCACGGCTTGCGGCAGTGGGCTGCTGTCAGGAGCCATTTGGGGGCGATGAGGGTTGCCCCACAGAGAAGTCGTGTCTTCTGAAAAAGGGCCACCTGCCATGGCTGGGAATGAGGGGTGCACTCGTAACCCTTGATGATCCTCGTCTCTCCCCCTACATGCCCTGAAGGGGGCAAAAGATGAGGTGTAAGCATAAAAGGAGGTAGGCTGGTAGAGGAACCCCCAGAAATGAGGGTGGGGAAGAGCAAAAGTCTTAGTTGACATGTGCTTCTAGGCCATTAGAGCTAGAGCTTTTGAAGTGACCCAGCTCCCCTCCTCCTCCTCTGAGACCCACTTCACCAGGTCTGGTGTAGCTCAGACCAGCTCACAGTGACCTCCACCTGGGTTTCAGAGGGAGGGGATTTAGAGTAGGAGAGGGGGGCCCCACATGTCCCCCTAAGCCCCACTGTACCTGTCACCAGAGCAAGTGCGATGAACCGCAGAATCGTCATGGCCCGAAGCAGAGCAGGATGGGCTCCAGGATCCCCTGGGGACAAGGAGGAAGGCCTAATCACTTTAACAGGAGATCGGAAGGCTGGCTTATGGCTCTGCTTCTCTGACCAGCTGCCTTCTTCTCCCAAGGGAGCCTCCTGATTCTCACACCACCCCCCAAGCTGTAAGAAGAAGCTTAAGCTTCTGGAGAGCCCTTGGCCAGAGGCTGGGATCCTGGCTGGCAGCTTCCTGGGTGTCGAGGAGAATAGCAAAGCGACTGGGAGGGGCTGTGCTGGGCAGGGTTCTGGGCTCACTTGGTTTAGGTTGCCAGTGTAGGAGGAAGCCCCCTAGGGAAATCTCAGAGAATATTTCTCTTCTCACTCACCTGGGAACCTGGCTTGCTCCACACCTCCGAGTGATGGGAGGACAAAAGGAAAAGGGTCAGCCACTGGGTAAGGACCTCATTTTGGTAATCCCAACAGCAGTGCTAGGGGCCTGTGGGGTCTTTCTGCTACTGGTGAAGTCCCTCTCTCCACCTTGCCGAACCCCTGTGAAGGACAGCTGGACAGGGCTGGGTGGAGTTGGCTAAGTGACAGCCAGTGCCTATGGCTGCCCTGGCTGGCGGGGGTGGGAGAGAAGGGCAGGACTCGGCCACCTAAATTGGGGACAGAGGTCATGGAGTTTGGGGGCAGCAGTTTGATGGTGAGAGATACAGAGAGATGCAGAGAGTGGTCTCATCCTCCAAGGACAGACCAGAGGTGGAAATGCATGCTGGGACAGAAGAGGCCTAGCTTCTAGGATGGCAGTCTCTTGGAATGGGTTGGGCAGGGGGTGGGGGGAACCGTCCCTTCCCTCCTGACTCACTCATGGGCTCTGGAGATAGGGCTCTAAAGAGGCCAGAGGTGGCAGCTGCAGCAGTTTGGGTCTGAGCAGCAGGCAGACAGGCAGGCAGGCAGGGGGTTGGCCCTAGGCAGGCCCAGGATGACTGGGCTCCTAGCCCTGCTTTATCGCCCTGGGGAAGGTGTGTGTGTGTGTGTGTGTGTGTCCTCCCAAGGCAGCCTTGGGGTCTGGGAGACAGGATATGACCTCTCCAAGCCCATCTCTCCGCAGTGGCCACGTCTCCTTTCCAGCAATTCCCAAGTCTCAGAACCTCCCTGCCCCCTCTCCTTTCCTATAAAACTGTGTATGATTTTGGTCTCTCTGCCACTAGGTTTTCGCCCCTGCATGTCTTTGGATCCTTGTCTCCTCTTGTCTCAGCTCTTTGTCCTGTCCCATCCCTCTCTAGATCTCTGTCTGCCTGTCTCTGTGTCCTCTCCGAGGCCTCCATTTCTGCCTCTCCTCCTGCGGGCCTCTCCTTTCTCACAGCCTGGGCCCAGTGGGGTCCTTGGCCTCCCTTGGGCCCTCCCTTGTCCTTTCCAAAGAGAGAAGGGGGGAATCTGGGGCGTCACAGAGTTGGGGCTGCTTGCCAGGTGAAGGAGCAGGACAGATGGTGGGGGAGGCAGGTCAGGGCCTGTGACAGCCATGGCTCAAGAAGGGAGGAAGAAACCTCAGCACGTGTGCCAGCCCCCCCCCCCGGGCTCCTGTGTGGGCCTCCATTCCCTACTGACCCTTCCCTCCTCTCCCCAGCCTCCACTGCCCAGGCTTCCAGCACTTACTGGGTACTGTAGAAAATCTCCAGTCACTCGTCAGCCTCCTGGGCCTCCTCATCGGATAGCCCCAGGTTTGAAGCCTCGCTTCTCCCAGCTTATGTTTTCATTCAGATCTTTCTTTCCCGGGCCTTCCTCTCCTCTCTCCCCTAACCAGATGTGGGGCAAGGCGGAGTAGGCCCAGGTTCTGCCGGCAGCCAACCACCGTGGCCTCAAACCCTACGGGCTCTGCCTCTTCCTACCCAGGTGACGTTGACGGGCGGCCCCACCCAGGGAAGTTCAGCTCCCTAATCTGTGGCATAGGGGTGCCGGCCCTGCCTTGGGGTGGAGTGGGGGATCAAATGCCAAGAGGATGCTGGGAAAGGCCACCCCTGTGCTTTTCGATCAGCACAGCAGCTCCCCTCTTTGGCATTTTTGAGCAAGGCCTTCGTTTCTGCCTCCTGAAGAGAATGTGGAGACAGCACCTATGGGCGGGCACAGCCTTGTGCTGCTTCAGCTGGGGTGTCTTGTCCCCAGAGCCAGCCTGGACCATCATCTCTGACATAGTGAGGCCGCCTGGACCATCATCTCTGACATAGTGAGGCAGCCTGGACCATCATCTCTGACATAGTGAGGCAGCCTGGACCATCTCTGACATAGTGAGCCAGACTGGCATTCCGTTCTCGATGTGCAGTCAGGCTAACATGCCACCCCCACGCTGGTCATTTATATCCAGTTCATTAGAAAGCTAGAAGTTGGGGCTAGAGAAATGGTTCCATGGTTAAGAGCACTGGCTACTCTTCCTAAAGGATCTTGATTCGATTCCCAGCAACCACACAGTGACTCACAGCTGTGTGTAACTTCAGTTCCGGGGGATCCAATGTCTTCTGGCTTCAGTGGGCACCAGGCATACAGACGGTGCACAGACATACATGCAGAAAAATACCCGTAACCGTAAGATAAAGAAGATAATAATTTAAAAATTAAGACCAAAAGCTTTGATTTTTGAAACAGATTCTCACTATGTAGCTCTGTCTGGCCTAGAGCTCACTCTGTAAACCATGCTGGCCTCAAACTCAGAAAGCTGCCTGCCAAGGGCGGGGACTAAAGACTCCACCACCAGGCCTGGCCTGTTTGCTTTTGAGACAGGGTCTCATGAAAACCAGAATGGCCTCAAACTTACTGTGTATTCCAGGATGACCTTGAACTTATCTTCTTCATCTCTTTCTCCTGAGAGTCAAGAGTACAGACCTCTGCAACCAAGCCCAGCAAAAGCTCCCACCCTTCCTGGTTTCCTCCAGGCTTAAATGGTACATTAAACAGACAGGTGTAGCCCCTTCCCTCGATTGCATAATGTTTATTCCAGGGTTCCACAGCCTTTGCTCCACCATCGGGCTCTCAGAAGGCTCTCTACACCAACGAGGGTGGGACTTGGAGTGGTGAGAGGGAAGACACGGGTGTCAGAGTGTCAGAGGCCCCTGGGCAGAACCACATGGTTCTGTTAATTGTTCTTCATGACCTTTCTGATCCAGGGCACGTATTTGCAGACCTTGGTATAGACCCCTGGAATGCCTTTTTGTCCACAAGGCCCAACAGATCCCCAGGAAACCAGACCTTGAAGAACCCCTCTACACACCAGGGGGCCTCCAGAGTCACCCTAGAAGACAGAAGCGAGACAGCTACGTCAAGAAGAGGCTCCAAGCCACGTCCTGGGAGAAGGGAGCACGCATAGTTCACAGGAAGAACACTGTAACAGCTAGCCAAATAGAAAGGAAGATGCCACCTCACTGGGGCCAATAGGCCCAACCCCAGAAAAGGGGGGCGGCCTAGAGTTTGAGAATAGAGTGCTCCAAGGGGGTGGTTGGTCTCTGGGCGCTATGATACAGTGGCCTCCTCTGAGGTGCCCTGAGGGTGGTTGGTCTCTGGGCACTATGATACAGTGGCCTCCTCTGAGGTGCCCTGAGGGTGGTTGGCTCTGGGCACTGTGATACAGTGCCCTCCTCTGAGGTGCTCAAGACCAAGGATGTCGTGTCGCGCCACACACTGGCACAGCTGGTTTTGTGACCTTCTTTTCCCAACCCCCCTCTCTTTAAACATGGGGTAACCCCAGCTGCTTGATGGTGTGGAGAAAGCCTTGAGGTGCCAGCAAAGGGGCCCTGACAGACCCCATCCTGGCTAGTTCTCTGCTCGCCACAGCCTGACTGTTTTGCCCTCCTTCTTTACAGCCTCCTGCTCCTCCATTCTGGGATCCTCCCTCCTATCCCCTGTCTCTTCCTCTTTTAGGCTGTCTCCTCTCCTTTTTAGTCCCATCTCTTCCATAGCCCGTGTCTGGGACTTTGCCTACTTTTCCACACTTCTGTAGAGTGAAGTTAGAATCCAGCTGCTGTTCAAGCCTCCTCTTTCCCTCTCACAGACAACAACAGGCATTCTACAAAGACACTGTCTTCTAGGCCCTGGCTAGCAGAGTTCCAGGTCCCAGGATCCCTCACCTGGAAGTCCAAGTGAGTATTGGTGGCCATACACGCGTCCGCTGCCCTGCCCTCCCCTGCCTCCTGCCTGGGTACCAGAGAGCCTGGCTGTAGGGGCTTACTGTGAAACCTTTCCCACTCTCAAAAAAAGATAAAAACAAAACAAAAAAAAAAAACCAAAAAAAAACAAACACCCTCTTCGTTTGCCATGTGGACTCTGGTTCCTCCTCAGAGTCCCATCATGCTCTCTGTCTCCAGTGCTCAGAGCCCCTGCCATGTTGTTGTCTCTCTGTCTGTTTATGGCATTAAGAACTCTACTAAAAACTCCGTACTCTGCCTCCAGTCTGCCTCAGTGTCCCTCTTGAGCCACCCCCCAAACCGTTCACCTTCCTTCCTTTCTCCATCACCTACTTTCTGTCCCCAGTGGTCAACATCACCCTGAGTTGGTTCACCTGGCAGGCGTCCTTCCCGGCTTCGCCACCTGCACATACCATATTCTCTGTCACTCTTCCAGGGAACACGGCTTGGCATGTGGCATTGGAGACAATGGAGAGGTCGAGGCATTGGAGCCGGTCTGGGAACGGGTCTGGGGATAGAGATGGGTGATGTAGACCCTCTGAGATCCCTACCTTGAGGCTGCATTCTTCCCAAGGACATTTGATCCAAACTATGCCTCCACCCAACCTCACTACCATCCTAAACATTCTCAGTTTCATGAAAGAGAACTGTGGTGACCCTATCCCCAGGCCAGAGGCCTGGTCCTTTGACCTCATCACTTCTTGATCCCAATCTCACTTCATATCTTCCACCTCCTGAACACATTAACCTCTGACCCCAGTTCCACAGCTTCCAAATTTTTGCTTACTTCATCTCAACAAAAAAAGTCTTCTGATTTCAGGACATTTGACCCCAGATTCCTATGACCCTATGACTCCCTAATGTGACAAGAGAAAGATTCCGATCAGACTGTGATTCAGCGACCTCAGCTTCCCATCCCTGGTAGAGACAGAACCTAGGTCCTCTGGGTTCCACCACTGAGTCACATCTACAGACACTGTTATCTTAATTTGAGACAGGCTCCTGTTCTGTAAAAGAGGCTGGCCTTGAACTTTTTCCCCTCTTACTGTAGCCTCCAGAGGACCTGGGATTAGAGGACTAGCAGGTACCAGCTCTGTTATGACCTCTGACACCCAAGCCCATGGGTCAGATCTCCTGATAACCCCTGGCAATTACTCTGACCTCTGACCCCTGGCTTCTGACTCCCACCTACCTTGACCCTTGCCCCTGGTGTTTAACCCCATCGCCATGCTCTGAAGTGAACGACTTGACTTCTTACCCTATACTTCTTATCCCCAACCTCAGGACCCTCTTACCCCACGGCTTGTTTGTGATACCCCATCCTGAAATATGACACTTGGTCCCCATAGGTGCACAGGAAGTGGGCAGGGCCAGGGGCCGGACAGCATGGGTCAGGCGGACAGGTCTGCCCAGTCGCAGGAGTCGAAGATCATGCTCGTGGTTCTGATGGACACCCTTGTAGCCGGGGTGTGTCATGGAGAAGGTGGTGAGCCTCAGCTGCTCTGTCCAGTCCAGTCTGGTGAGGCTGTGCTCCCCAAGGCGCACCAAGTACCTGAGGGTGCAGTTGGTCAGTGGGTGGCAGATAGGCCACCCCTTACCTGTCTCTGTCTGTATCTTTCTCTCGCCATAGGTTTCTGTACCCCATCATCTATGCATGTTGGGTTAGTCTTCTACTTCATGGTCTCTCTCCACTGCTCTTTCACAGCTGGGGTCATGGGGCAGCTGCCATATTTGTCCCCATAGCCCATTCCAGCAATGTTACCAGGGCTGCTGACTGAGCAAGGGGTACACCTGTCCTGCATGGAGCCTCTTGGTCCCTTGACACCCGGCTCCTCTTTCACAGCAAAGTCTAGACCCAGAAAATGGATCATCTGGGATCTGTGGAGATGGCTCAGGGTGCTGTTTAGTGTCTCTGTCAGAGTGGTGGAATAATGGACCCAAAGGAATGGGGATGTCCCCTTAGGAATCTCATGCTGGGGAAAGGTGCCAACCAGAGGGCGACTTGTCTCCCGATTTCACGCTTGTCAGACACCTGACGATTGAGGCCCGGACAGCCATGGGTCAATGGCGGCCAGCACAGCTTGGACGGCTTAGATTGCATATCGCTAGCCCCTATCAGCACTCGAATCTCACGTCAGGAGCCTGAGATGGACTGGAGGGGTCACTGACCTATTTGCCTCTTCCTGATAGGGCCACAATGAATAAATCTCTTTTCTATTGTTAATTTGTCTGTTTTAATTGGCTTCTCACGTAAGGGTGGCTGAACTTGGCTTCTTGGGGTACAGTTTGTGACTCAAGTTTAGTGACACCCTGAGTCTAACTGGGGTCAGGAGATGCCCGAGGCTGTATGGGAAAGGAGGAGGAAATGGGAGAGGAACAGAGGCACCATCCCAGGTCCTCCATGCCCAGCACACCTCATCCCACCTGGCAGCTCCAGGCCCACTTCAGGAAGTTCTTCTGCACCTCTAACCCAAAGCTGACTGACTCCTCCTAGCCTGTGACACCTGACACCATCAAGGGAGACCTACTCTCCCTCTGGTACCCTGCTTTGCTCTCCCTGAGCTCCCCCAAGGGGAGGCTTACTTGCCACTGCAGTGAGCAGCTGTAAGGACCCACTTGCGATCCACAAGGACGCCACCACAGCGCAGGTATTTGCCATGGAACAGCCCCACCTGCCAAGGCTGTGAGTTCTTCACACACTCAGCACCATTAAAGATCTTCACGCTGTCAGCCTGACTGAGACCTGAGGTCAGGGGTAGGCCAGAGAAATGGGGTTAGACATGAAGATTGTGGGTGGGAGGAGGAGAGGAGACAGCCGCTGAGTGTGTGTGAGGCTGCATGCCTGTCACCTCAGCTCTCTGGAGGCTGAGGCCAGTGTGTGTGTGTGGGGTCTGTCACAGGCTTCAGAAAAACAAAAAAAAAACAAGAAGATGGGAGATGAAGAAGAGAGAGCTGGTCAGTGCCACAGACCCACCCATGCAGCGAGACACCGAAGCAGGCTTGGCTTCTTCCCCCATCCTCAGTACCAGGTTTGGGGTGGGGGATGCATAGGATTTTACCATGAGGGAAGGAACGGCCACGGCTCTTTCCCCGCCACTCCCCACCCCGCCCTGGCTCAGAAAACTCACCCACAATACACAGGAACAAGAAGATGCTGAGCCTCATGGTGGGCTGCGTCCAAGGTCTGCCAAGAAAGGTGGGGTATCTGAACTCACCCCGTCCGTGCTCCCACCTCTGCCCCCTCTTCTGCCCCCTTTCCCCCAGGCCACTCCCTCACTGCCTTCATCTGATCCCTCCTCACCTGTTTGCCAGTCTCTCTGTCTCCTCTGCTGTCTCCCTGTTCACCTGCCTGCCTGCCCTTCCATCTGCCGGTCAGCTCTCCTAGTGTCCACCTGTCGCGCATGATGCCCCACCTGATACCTCAGCCTCAGCTCCTCCAATTTCCGTGTGGTGTGGGGTGGAAGAGGATGAGGAAGATGTGGCAGGGCAGGGCATGGTTCTGATCCAGCAGAAACTCTCTTCAGGTAATGACACTTAATTGAGCTTCACCGCTCCATGAAGACCCAGCCCCAGCCCCCACCCCCACTCTTCAACCGGCCCAGGGGATGGGCCCAGGGGACGATGACTCAAGGTGTCTGTGGGACTGAATTCTAATCCGCACTCCAGGGAAGAATGAGCCTTAAGGGCGGGGCCCTAGAACACCTTGAGCTGGGAAGGGCAGAGGAAAGAGGTTGGGGACAGGGGAGTGGCCTGAGGGCTCAGTGGGAACTGAAAGCAGAGAGAGAGAGAGAGAGAGAGAGAGAGAGAGAGAGAGAGAGAGAGAGAGAGAGAGAGAGAGAGAGAGAGGGGGGGGGGGGGGGGGGGGGGGGGGGGGGGG
>NW_026068073.1:2346506-2377387 GCF_014885135.2 Alexandromys fortis
TTTTGGTAATCCCAACAGCAGTGCTAGGGGCCTGTGGGGTCTTTCTGCTACTGGTGAAGTCCCTCTCTCCACCTTGCCGAACCCCTGTGAAGGACAGCTGGACAGGGCTGGGTGGAGTTGGCTAAGTGACAGCCAGTGCCTATGGCTGCCCTGGCTGGCGGGGGTGGGAGAGAAGGGCAGGACTCGGCCACCTAAATTGGGGACAGAGGTCATGGAGTTTGGGGGCAGCAGTTTGATGGTGAGAGATACAGAGAGATGCAGAGAGTGGTCTCATCCTCCAAGGACAGACCAGAGGTGGAAATGCATGCTGGGACAGAAGAGGCCTAGCTTCTAGGATGGCAGTCTCTTGGAATGGGTTGGGCAGGGGGTGGGGGGAACCGTCCCTTCCCTCCTGACTCACTCATGGGCTCTGGAGATAGGGCTCTAAAGAGGCCAGAGGTGGCAGCTGCAGCAGTTTGGGTCTGAGCAGCAGGCAGACAGGCAGGCAGGCAGGGGGTTGGCCCTAGGCAGGCCCAGGATGACTGGGCTCCTAGCCCTGCTTTATCGCCCTGGGGAAGGTGTGTGTGTGTGTGTGTGTGTGTCCTCCCAAGGCAGCCTTGGGGTCTGGGAGACAGGATATGACCTCTCCAAGCCCATCTCTCCGCAGTGGCCACGTCTCCTTTCCAGCAATTCCCAAGTCTCAGAACCTCCCTGCCCCCTCTCCTTTCCTATAAAACTGTGTATGATTTTGGTCTCTCTGCCACTAGGTTTTCGCCCCTGCATGTCTTTGGATCCTTGTCTCCTCTTGTCTCAGCTCTTTGTCCTGTCCCATCCCTCTCTAGATCTCTGTCTGCCTGTCTCTGTGTCCTCTCCGAGGCCTCCATTTCTGCCTCTCCTCCTGCGGGCCTCTCCTTTCTCACAGCCTGGGCCCAGTGGGGTCCTTGGCCTCCCTTGGGCCCTCCCTTGTCCTTTCCAAAGAGAGAAGGGGGGAATCTGGGGCGTCACAGAGTTGGGGCTGCTTGCCAGGTGAAGGAGCAGGACAGATGGTGGGGGAGGCAGGTCAGGGCCTGTGACAGCCATGGCTCAAGAAGGGAGGAAGAAACCTCAGCACGTGTGCCAGCCCCCCCCCCCGGGCTCCTGTGTGGGCCTCCATTCCCTACTGACCCTTCCCTCCTCTCCCCAGCCTCCACTGCCCAGGCTTCCAGCACTTACTGGGTACTGTAGAAAATCTCCAGTCACTCGTCAGCCTCCTGGGCCTCCTCATCGGATAGCCCCAGGTTTGAAGCCTCGCTTCTCCCAGCTTATGTTTTCATTCAGATCTTTCTTTCCCGGGCCTTCCTCTCCTCTCTCCCCTAACCAGATGTGGGGCAAGGCGGAGTAGGCCCAGGTTCTGCCGGCAGCCAACCACCGTGGCCTCAAACCCTACGGGCTCTGCCTCTTCCTACCCAGGTGACGTTGACGGGCGGCCCCACCCAGGGAAGTTCAGCTCCCTAATCTGTGGCATAGGGGTGCCGGCCCTGCCTTGGGGTGGAGTGGGGGATCAAATGCCAAGAGGATGCTGGGAAAGGCCACCCCTGTGCTTTTCGATCAGCACAGCAGCTCCCCTCTTTGGCATTTTTGAGCAAGGCCTTCGTTTCTGCCTCCTGAAGAGAATGTGGAGACAGCACCTATGGGCGGGCACAGCCTTGTGCTGCTTCAGCTGGGGTGTCTTGTCCCCAGAGCCAGCCTGGACCATCATCTCTGACATAGTGAGGCCGCCTGGACCATCATCTCTGACATAGTGAGGCAGCCTGGACCATCATCTCTGACATAGTGAGGCAGCCTGGACCATCTCTGACATAGTGAGCCAGACTGGCATTCCGTTCTCGATGTGCAGTCAGGCTAACATGCCACCCCCACGCTGGTCATTTATATCCAGTTCATTAGAAAGCTAGAAGTTGGGGCTAGAGAAATGGTTCCATGGTTAAGAGCACTGGCTACTCTTCCTAAAGGATCTTGATTCGATTCCCAGCAACCACACAGTGACTCACAGCTGTGTGTAACTTCAGTTCCGGGGGATCCAATGTCTTCTGGCTTCAGTGGGCACCAGGCATACAGACGGTGCACAGACATACATGCAGAAAAATACCCGTAACCGTAAGATAAAGAAGATAATAATTTAAAAATTAAGACCAAAAGCTTTGATTTTTGAAACAGATTCTCACTATGTAGCTCTGTCTGGCCTAGAGCTCACTCTGTAAACCATGCTGGCCTCAAACTCAGAAAGCTGCCTGCCAAGGGCGGGGACTAAAGACTCCACCACCAGGCCTGGCCTGTTTGCTTTTGAGACAGGGTCTCATGAAAACCAGAATGGCCTCAAACTTACTGTGTATTCCAGGATGACCTTGAACTTATCTTCTTCATCTCTTTCTCCTGAGAGTCAAGAGTACAGACCTCTGCAACCAAGCCCAGCAAAAGCTCCCACCCTTCCTGGTTTCCTCCAGGCTTAAATGGTACATTAAACAGACAGGTGTAGCCCCTTCCCTCGATTGCATAATGTTTATTCCAGGGTTCCACAGCCTTTGCTCCACCATCGGGCTCTCAGAAGGCTCTCTACACCAACGAGGGTGGGACTTGGAGTGGTGAGAGGGAAGACACGGGTGTCAGAGTGTCAGAGGCCCCTGGGCAGAACCACATGGTTCTGTTAATTGTTCTTCATGACCTTTCTGATCCAGGGCACGTATTTGCAGACCTTGGTATAGACCCCTGGAATGCCTTTTTGTCCACAAGGCCCAACAGATCCCCAGGAAACCAGACCTTGAAGAACCCCTCTACACACCAGGGGGCCTCCAGAGTCACCCTAGAAGACAGAAGCGAGACAGCTACGTCAAGAAGAGGCTCCAAGCCACGTCCTGGGAGAAGGGAGCACGCATAGTTCACAGGAAGAACACTGTAACAGCTAGCCAAATAGAAAGGAAGATGCCACCTCACTGGGGCCAATAGGCCCAACCCCAGAAAAGGGGGGCGGCCTAGAGTTTGAGAATAGAGTGCTCCAAGGGGGTGGTTGGTCTCTGGGCGCTATGATACAGTGGCCTCCTCTGAGGTGCCCTGAGGGTGGTTGGTCTCTGGGCACTATGATACAGTGGCCTCCTCTGAGGTGCCCTGAGGGTGGTTGGCTCTGGGCACTGTGATACAGTGCCCTCCTCTGAGGTGCTCAAGACCAAGGATGTCGTGTCGCGCCACACACTGGCACAGCTGGTTTTGTGACCTTCTTTTCCCAACCCCCCTCTCTTTAAACATGGGGTAACCCCAGCTGCTTGATGGTGTGGAGAAAGCCTTGAGGTGCCAGCAAAGGGGCCCTGACAGACCCCATCCTGGCTAGTTCTCTGCTCGCCACAGCCTGACTGTTTTGCCCTCCTTCTTTACAGCCTCCTGCTCCTCCATTCTGGGATCCTCCCTCCTATCCCCTGTCTCTTCCTCTTTTAGGCTGTCTCCTCTCCTTTTTAGTCCCATCTCTTCCATAGCCCGTGTCTGGGACTTTGCCTACTTTTCCACACTTCTGTAGAGTGAAGTTAGAATCCAGCTGCTGTTCAAGCCTCCTCTTTCCCTCTCACAGACAACAACAGGCATTCTACAAAGACACTGTCTTCTAGGCCCTGGCTAGCAGAGTTCCAGGTCCCAGGATCCCTCACCTGGAAGTCCAAGTGAGTATTGGTGGCCATACACGCGTCCGCTGCCCTGCCCTCCCCTGCCTCCTGCCTGGGTACCAGAGAGCCTGGCTGTAGGGGCTTACTGTGAAACCTTTCCCACTCTCAAAAAAAGATAAAAACAAAACAAAAAAAAAAAACCAAAAAAAAACAAACACCCTCTTCGTTTGCCATGTGGACTCTGGTTCCTCCTCAGAGTCCCATCATGCTCTCTGTCTCCAGTGCTCAGAGCCCCTGCCATGTTGTTGTCTCTCTGTCTGTTTATGGCATTAAGAACTCTACTAAAAACTCCGTACTCTGCCTCCAGTCTGCCTCAGTGTCCCTCTTGAGCCACCCCCCAAACCGTTCACCTTCCTTCCTTTCTCCATCACCTACTTTCTGTCCCCAGTGGTCAACATCACCCTGAGTTGGTTCACCTGGCAGGCGTCCTTCCCGGCTTCGCCACCTGCACATACCATATTCTCTGTCACTCTTCCAGGGAACACGGCTTGGCATGTGGCATTGGAGACAATGGAGAGGTCGAGGCATTGGAGCCGGTCTGGGAACGGGTCTGGGGATAGAGATGGGTGATGTAGACCCTCTGAGATCCCTACCTTGAGGCTGCATTCTTCCCAAGGACATTTGATCCAAACTATGCCTCCACCCAACCTCACTACCATCCTAAACATTCTCAGTTTCATGAAAGAGAACTGTGGTGACCCTATCCCCAGGCCAGAGGCCTGGTCCTTTGACCTCATCACTTCTTGATCCCAATCTCACTTCATATCTTCCACCTCCTGAACACATTAACCTCTGACCCCAGTTCCACAGCTTCCAAATTTTTGCTTACTTCATCTCAACAAAAAAAGTCTTCTGATTTCAGGACATTTGACCCCAGATTCCTATGACCCTATGACTCCCTAATGTGACAAGAGAAAGATTCCGATCAGACTGTGATTCAGCGACCTCAGCTTCCCATCCCTGGTAGAGACAGAACCTAGGTCCTCTGGGTTCCACCACTGAGTCACATCTACAGACACTGTTATCTTAATTTGAGACAGGCTCCTGTTCTGTAAAAGAGGCTGGCCTTGAACTTTTTCCCCTCTTACTGTAGCCTCCAGAGGACCTGGGATTAGAGGACTAGCAGGTACCAGCTCTGTTATGACCTCTGACACCCAAGCCCATGGGTCAGATCTCCTGATAACCCCTGGCAATTACTCTGACCTCTGACCCCTGGCTTCTGACTCCCACCTACCTTGACCCTTGCCCCTGGTGTTTAACCCCATCGCCATGCTCTGAAGTGAACGACTTGACTTCTTACCCTATACTTCTTATCCCCAACCTCAGGACCCTCTTACCCCACGGCTTGTTTGTGATACCCCATCCTGAAATATGACACTTGGTCCCCATAGGTGCACAGGAAGTGGGCAGGGCCAGGGGCCGGACAGCATGGGTCAGGCGGACAGGTCTGCCCAGTCGCAGGAGTCGAAGATCATGCTCGTGGTTCTGATGGACACCCTTGTAGCCGGGGTGTGTCATGGAGAAGGTGGTGAGCCTCAGCTGCTCTGTCCAGTCCAGTCTGGTGAGGCTGTGCTCCCCAAGGCGCACCAAGTACCTGAGGGTGCAGTTGGTCAGTGGGTGGCAGATAGGCCACCCCTTACCTGTCTCTGTCTGTATCTTTCTCTCGCCATAGGTTTCTGTACCCCATCATCTATGCATGTTGGGTTAGTCTTCTACTTCATGGTCTCTCTCCACTGCTCTTTCACAGCTGGGGTCATGGGGCAGCTGCCATATTTGTCCCCATAGCCCATTCCAGCAATGTTACCAGGGCTGCTGACTGAGCAAGGGGTACACCTGTCCTGCATGGAGCCTCTTGGTCCCTTGACACCCGGCTCCTCTTTCACAGCAAAGTCTAGACCCAGAAAATGGATCATCTGGGATCTGTGGAGATGGCTCAGGGTGCTGTTTAGTGTCTCTGTCAGAGTGGTGGAATAATGGACCCAAAGGAATGGGGATGTCCCCTTAGGAATCTCATGCTGGGGAAAGGTGCCAACCAGAGGGCGACTTGTCTCCCGATTTCACGCTTGTCAGACACCTGACGATTGAGGCCCGGACAGCCATGGGTCAATGGCGGCCAGCACAGCTTGGACGGCTTAGATTGCATATCGCTAGCCCCTATCAGCACTCGAATCTCACGTCAGGAGCCTGAGATGGACTGGAGGGGTCACTGACCTATTTGCCTCTTCCTGATAGGGCCACAATGAATAAATCTCTTTTCTATTGTTAATTTGTCTGTTTTAATTGGCTTCTCACGTAAGGGTGGCTGAACTTGGCTTCTTGGGGTACAGTTTGTGACTCAAGTTTAGTGACACCCTGAGTCTAACTGGGGTCAGGAGATGCCCGAGGCTGTATGGGAAAGGAGGAGGAAATGGGAGAGGAACAGAGGCACCATCCCAGGTCCTCCATGCCCAGCACACCTCATCCCACCTGGCAGCTCCAGGCCCACTTCAGGAAGTTCTTCTGCACCTCTAACCCAAAGCTGACTGACTCCTCCTAGCCTGTGACACCTGACACCATCAAGGGAGACCTACTCTCCCTCTGGTACCCTGCTTTGCTCTCCCTGAGCTCCCCCAAGGGGAGGCTTACTTGCCACTGCAGTGAGCAGCTGTAAGGACCCACTTGCGATCCACAAGGACGCCACCACAGCGCAGGTATTTGCCATGGAACAGCCCCACCTGCCAAGGCTGTGAGTTCTTCACACACTCAGCACCATTAAAGATCTTCACGCTGTCAGCCTGACTGAGACCTGAGGTCAGGGGTAGGCCAGAGAAATGGGGTTAGACATGAAGATTGTGGGTGGGAGGAGGAGAGGAGACAGCCGCTGAGTGTGTGTGAGGCTGCATGCCTGTCACCTCAGCTCTCTGGAGGCTGAGGCCAGTGTGTGTGTGTGGGGTCTGTCACAGGCTTCAGAAAAACAAAAAAAAAACAAGAAGATGGGAGATGAAGAAGAGAGAGCTGGTCAGTGCCACAGACCCACCCATGCAGCGAGACACCGAAGCAGGCTTGGCTTCTTCCCCCATCCTCAGTACCAGGTTTGGGGTGGGGGATGCATAGGATTTTACCATGAGGGAAGGAACGGCCACGGCTCTTTCCCCGCCACTCCCCACCCCGCCCTGGCTCAGAAAACTCACCCACAATACACAGGAACAAGAAGATGCTGAGCCTCATGGTGGGCTGCGTCCAAGGTCTGCCAAGAAAGGTGGGGTATCTGAACTCACCCCGTCCGTGCTCCCACCTCTGCCCCCTCTTCTGCCCCCTTTCCCCCAGGCCACTCCCTCACTGCCTTCATCTGATCCCTCCTCACCTGTTTGCCAGTCTCTCTGTCTCCTCTGCTGTCTCCCTGTTCACCTGCCTGCCTGCCCTTCCATCTGCCGGTCAGCTCTCCTAGTGTCCACCTGTCGCGCATGATGCCCCACCTGATACCTCAGCCTCAGCTCCTCCAATTTCCGTGTGGTGTGGGGTGGAAGAGGATGAGGAAGATGTGGCAGGGCAGGGCATGGTTCTGATCCAGCAGAAACTCTCTTCAGGTAATGACACTTAATTGAGCTTCACCGCTCCATGAAGACCCAGCCCCAGCCCCCACCCCCACTCTTCAACCGGCCCAGGGGATGGGCCCAGGGGACGATGACTCAAGGTGTCTGTGGGACTGAATTCTAATCCGCACTCCAGGGAAGAATGAGCCTTAAGGGCGGGGCCCTAGAACACCTTGAGCTGGGAAGGGCAGAGGAAAGAGGTTGGGGACAGGGGAGTGGCCTGAGGGCTCAGTGGGAACTGAAAGCAGAGAGAGAGAGAGAGAGAGAGAGAGAGAGAGAGAGAGAGAGAGAGAGAGAGAGAGAGAGAGAGGAAGAAGGAGGAGGAGGAGGAAGAGGAGGAGGAGGAGGAGGAGAAGGAGAAAGAGAGGGCAGGGACCAGCAGAAACTGCCCAGCCTGGTGGTCAGGGATGTACAATGTAGGCTCCTGACCTGGGCTTTTCAGGAATTGAATTCTAACTGAATTCCCCTTTAAAGTTGGTTTTTCTTGTTTAAATTATTTTATGTGTATGGGTGTTTAGCCTGCATGCATGTCTGTGATCTCCTGTGTGCCTGGTACCAGTGGGGGCCAGAAGAGGATGATAAATCCCCTGGAAATGACCGTGAGGTGCCACATGGGTGCTGGAAATTACACCCGAGTCCTCTGAAAACAACTAATGCTCTTAACCCCTGAGTCACCTCTCCAGTCCCCCGAATTTCTTTTTGATCTCATTGTTGTATTTGTTTTAGTTTTGAGACAGGGTTTTGCTAGCCCTAGCTAGCTCTGGTAGTTGCTGCGTAGTCCAGACTGGCTTCAAATTCAGGCAACCCTCCTGCCTCAGCCTCCTGAGTGCTGGGATCACTTTTACCTTCTGTCCTCCTGGTTGAATCAATGAAAAATTTTTCTGACAGCAAAAATTCCTTTTTAATTTAAAACAGATTTCTTTTCCTTTTTACTTAAGTGTATTCGTGTGTGTTTCAGAGTCCACAGAAATCAGAAGAGAGTATCGGATCACTGGGAGCTTAAATGTAAGCAATGGGAGTCACTCCACATCGCTGCTGGGAATCAAGCTGGGGTTTTCTGCAAGAACAGCAAGTGCTCTTAGTAGCTGAGCAGTCTCTCCAACGCCAAGGAAAATCCTTTTAAAACAAAGATTAGCGTTGTTGGGGGCATTCACCAGAGAAGATGGCTTGTACATGGGTGTAAGCCAATAGAAAGTCTTTATTAGCTGGCCAACAACTACACTGGGTGTCCGGGATCCCAGTGTAGTCACGAACCTTTCTCAGGGTGAGATTTTAAGCACAAAAACCATGTCCTGGGTCAACACACTTCAGTTAACGAGAACGGTTAGCCAGAAGCAGAACTAGAGAAGCCAAAAAGCAAAGTCAATACGTTTAGAGACTTCCCCAGAACTATAGATTTTGATAGACTAGACCTTTGTTTTAGGTTTTTCAGGTGGTGGTGTCTACATGCTGGGTTTCACAGCACCTCCATCATGGAGTCAGTTCCATTCCCTTCTGGTCTTAGTGGATGAGTCAAATCTTGGACTCATCCTGCCCTGAAGAGGTGTGGTTGGTCTTAGGAGCACTACTTTTACTGAACTGATACATAATTCAACATACAGTTTAAAATTCAGGAACATACCCTTAATCCAATCAGAATGAATTAAAGGCACAGTCAGGGCTGATAGCCAGGAGAACCAAAAGAAAAGAGATTTGTATTAATTATAGGATCTCTCTCTCTCTCTCTCTCTCTCTCTCTCTCTCTCTCTCTCTCTCCTAATCATTGCAAGATTTTTAATTACTCCTGATCAGTTAGCATATAAACAAAAGCTTTTTCCCCAAAGGCAGATTATTTTGTGAGAAGTCCGTCTTTTCAATTTTGTAGAATCATTCCTGCAGGGGAATCTAACTGCTGTTTTAATACCTCTAGGTCCTGACCAACCTGCCTACTTAGTTTGGAAAGCATCAGGAAATGCACATTTAGTCAAACCATGAGTGCATGCCCACCAAGCGGTCTAAGGTGCTCGGTGAAATCGCTGTTGTCCAGATGAATTAACCCATAAGTCAGAATAGCAGGTGTCAGAATGAGAGGACGTGCCTATGCTAAAGTTTGGATATAAAATAATCTCATCCCCATATTCGTCCTCGATCACTAAATTGGGCTGCCCCCATTACAGTGAGTTTTGTCAGTCAATGGGCTGACAGTCTGGTTAGTTCCTATCTGTATGTAGTATAGTGGCTGGGTGACTAAGCATAACCAGCACGTGGCCAATCTCTGCCTGGGAATGGTTAGCTCTATCCCCAGGGTCCCTTCCTGTGGCATAGAGTCTGATTCCCTAAGTTTCCCCAGTTTCCCAAAGCTAGACTATTTTTTAAGGAATTTCCGGATTTAACTGTATGCTATTTTAAGTTTAAGCTACTGGCTTACATTTTCCTACTGTGCATTTCTGGGGGTGGGGGGCAGGGCACTTTCTTTCTATACACTCATCCATGTGTTTTAGGAAGCCTCTCTTTTATCACCACAATTTTTGCAATGGAAATTCTCTTATTTTTGACAACTAGAGTGCCTGGCTGCAGGACATGCATATGTAAACTCTGTATTCTTATCTCAAAAGATAAACTCCCACACCTTTCCTTTTTTTAAAATAGAACCCAGCATTTAAAGTATACACCAGTAAGTAAAAGTCAAGATAAAATATGGGTTACTGGTCTGTAGCCACATTAGCTAATATGTTCCCTGTATCTGTCTTTCTCAGTTTCCAGTCCAGGCCTGAGGGCTGGGGGGTGGGCTCAAGATTCTGCATTCACACCAATAGTGTAAAAAAAAAAGACTCAGGGGGAGGTAGAGGGTTAGGGAATAGAATGGCCCAGGGCCCAATGAAACCTTAATTTCATTGGGTCTACAGTTCAAAGACAATCTATTTGGCAGCAGTATCTGTGGCTTCCATTTTCTTGACCTAGGTGAGGTGGATCCATGGCGGAATGGCAGCCACCTTTCTGCCACAGGAGTGGAGAGAATGACCTTGTGAAGTCCCTCCAGATGAGCTTCAGTGCCCACTTGGCCACTTGCTTGACCCAGAACTCGAACAAGGGGAACCTGGTGGTGGACTCAGAGGTCAGCCGGCCTCTTGGACATTCCACTGAACAGTCTGCATGGAGAACTGGAGGGCCTATAATGACTGGGAAAGGAATGCTTAGAGAAGTCTAAGCTGCTGGTCTCTGAGCCTGGGGAGCAGTGGGGGAGGTCTTCCAAACATAATTGCTTAGCCATGTAAATCCCTCCCCCTTTGCAGCAAAGGAAGGAGGTCTATCTTTCCTTTGCTGGACTCTAAGGAGAGTTTTGTTGGAGTTTCTTTTAACGTCCTGTTTATTCTTTTTACCTGGCCAGAACTCTGGGGTCTATATGCACAATGAAGTTTTCAATCTACATCTAAAGCTTGAGAGGTTTTGGTTGTAAAAGCTAGGCCACTGTTGGATCTCATTGCTAGGAGAAGGCCAAATCAGGCAACAAGTTCCTGGAGGAGCTATTTAGCTACTATTTGACTAGTTCGTCTGTTCAAATGCTTCTGCCCACCCTGAAAAGCAATCTATAAGAACTAGCATAAGAACTAGCAAGTACTTTTATCCTCTCCCAACAGGTTGGATATTGGTTAAGCCAGTTTCCCAGAGTTTGACAGGGTCTTGGTCACTCATTTGGACCCCTCCTTAGGTAAGGGCTCTCTGTTTTGGATTCACTTGAGCACAAACCTGGCATCTGGCTGCAACATCCTACACTATGTTGTTCAGTCAATATATAACACACCTTGATCTGAGCAATTCAGAAAGTTGTATGGACCCCAGATGAGCAGCCTGGGGAAGGTCAGTTACCAGAGTCCTGCCAGCTGTTTCTGGGAGAATTATCTTTCCCTCTGGGGTCCTCCATCAGCCTGTGGGGTTGAGCTGTCCATTTCTTCTTTACCATGAGTCTCAGGCAGCACTGGGTTGTGGTGTATCATCAGAACATCAATAGGCCCCACTGGTCTTAGAGCCATATGTTGACCAGTCAGGTCATCAGCCTGGCAGTGGAGGACAGCAATTTGTAGGAGAAGCCAAATAGCCTCAATGAAGCCAAGACTTTTTACAAGTCCCCTGGGAGCAGCAGTGAGAAGCCCTCTTCATGCCTATCATCCATGGACATGCATGGTAGTAAAAGCATACTCACTGTATGTATCTATGGCGGTGGACTTCCCTTTCCCCATCTGAGAGCCTGAGTCAGACCAATCAGCTCTGCTCTCTGGGCTGATGAGGTACCTGGCTTGGACCCAAATTGTTTTGGATAAAGTAACTGCTGCTGTTCCCATGTACCTGTCTTCCTTTTTATTGTCTCATGACAGTCATGGGTGAGTACTTGTGGGTCATCAGCAGGCAAGAATGCAGCAGGATTGACGACAGCGGGTTTCTCAAACTGGTCTCGAGGCTAGAATAGGGCCTGGTACTGACACACATAGGTGTTAGCCAGCCAGCACTTGTGTTCCTGAAGGAGAGCCCTAACCTTATTGTGGGGTGCTGAGAGTATAGGAGCTTGACCCAGAGTTTCTTTCTTTCTTTCTTTCTTTCTTTCTTTCTTTCTTTCTTTCTTTCTTTCTTTCTTTCTTCCTTCCTTCCTTCCTTCCTTCCTTCCTTCCTTCCTTCCTTCCTTCCTTCCTTCCTTTCTTTCTTTCTTTCTTTCTTTCNCCTTCCTTCCTTCCTTCCTTCCTTCCTTCCTTCCTTTCTTTCTTTCTTTCTTTCTTTCTTTCTTTCTTTCTTTCTTTCTTTCTTTCTTTCTTCTTCATTAAACTAGCAGTAACCCCCATAGCTCTAAGATGGGTGGGCCATCCTACTGCTACAGGGTCCAAGTGTTTGGACAGGTATGTCTCAGGGCATTTCCACAGCCCCAAAGTTTGTATTAAAATTCATTTCATCTTTTGTTTCATGGAAAAACAGATGAAAAAATTGAGATATCTGGAAGTTTTAGGGCTGAGCCTGAAGTCAGAGGTGTTTTTTTTTTTAAAGACCCAAGTGCCTTTTGTTGGGTGTCAGTCCAGGTTTGGGACTTAGTGCCCCTCCTCGCTTTGTGCTGGTGTGTGGTGTTCTTGATATTTCCACAAAGTCTGGAGTCCAGGGGCAGCAATGCCCACTGTACCCTGGAACTCTGGAACCTGTCTCTTACTCTTTGGAGGGGGCTTTGAAGGATAGCAGCAACCCCACTGTGAGGCAGGCTCCTTTTGTCTCCCCTCAGCTTGTAAGCAACATAGGTAGCTTTTACAAAACTGGACTTTCTTAGCCACCATTCTGTAGCCCAGGGTCTGTAACTCTTGCAGTGGTCTCTCAGTGGTCAATGGCCCTTTTATAACCCCAGAAAACCTCTGATGGACGGACATGAAGCCTGTATACTAAGGCTAAAGACATTATCTTTAAATCCTGGGGCCACCTGATCCATGTAATTGCCCACTGTAGCCCCCCAACTGCCCACTGTAGCCCCCCAACTGCCCACTGTAGCCCCCCAGCTGCGTGTGTCCATCTAAAAGCAAAGATGGTTGAGCCACCTCTGCCATTGGGAGACTAAAAATGCATCTTTCAGATCCAAGGCAGTGTACATCCGTTTTTCTGGAAGAGTCAGACCCATGAGAATGAGTTCCCAAGCATCTTCATGGGCAGGAGAGGTGTCCAGGGTGACTGGCATGGCCAGGATGCCCGTCTCTCCAAACCGGCAATTTCCCCTGTTATTTCCAGGGTCACTGGGTGTTGTTTAATCTGGAGAGAGGTAGCGGGACTGGTTAGTTGAACGATTATAGGAACTTGGTGTTGGGACACTTCTGGGATTAGTTTCTTCTGACAAAGGGTAAGACACTACAATTCTGTAGGGTAAGTCTAACTGCATCTCATCATCAGAGAAGGTGAGGGTGGTTTTCAGTTTATGTTAAGAAATCTCATCCCAATCCATTCTCTGTGGTTAAACACCCGCTGAACCACTTCCAGCAACTGGGACCTATTTATACCTTTAAAATTTTCTAATTTTTTTCTAATATCTGGGGCTGACTGGGTACCAAAGGGAATCAAGCAAACATTGTTAGAGTCTTCTTGGTCAGTGTTGGAGAGAAGATAGAGTCTGTCTGTCCAGGCTGCATGGTCTGGCAGGGATTTCCCATTCCAAGCCTAAGGGCAGGTTTTCTACTTTTTTTTTTTTTTTTTTTTTAGAGAATGATGGGTTTTGAGTTTTTTTTTTTTTTTTAAATTATATGGACCATTGGTTTTTTTAAAAAAGGGAGGGGGTGAATTGGTTCAAAAAAAAGAAAGGAGTGGAACTTTCTTTCTTTCTTTGGTCTCAGCCCAGGGGAACTTCTCCTTTTCTGTGGCGGCTGCTTAGAGTAGGCATGGGGTAGACCAGAGGGGTGTTCACCTGGGAAACCATTTCCTGTCCTTGTCCTCATTTGGCTCAGATGCCAGGGGCCCTGGGTGAGAGGCCTGACTCCTCCCCAGCTCCACACAGGGACCTTGAGCAGGAACTGTGCCACCGTGGGGTGGGCTTTGAGGTGTTGCATATGCCCAAACCATGCCCAGTGTGGCGAGTCTTTCTCTGTTCCACCTGCTAACTCCCAGATCATGACATGGAGACTTTTTATTAATTACAAAAGCTTGGTTGATAGCTTAGGCTTGTCCCACAAGCTCTTACAACTTAAATTAACCCTTTCTATTCATCTACATGTTGCCACATGACTCGTGCGTGGCATTTAGCGGTTCTTCTGCATGTCTTGCCCCTTCTTTGTCCGGCTGGCAACCCCTTCTTCCAAGTCTTCTCTCTGCCCCCCAAATTCTGCATAGCTATTGGCTGTTTAGCTTTTTATTAAGCCAATCACAGTGGCATATCTTTACACAGTGTAAAGGAATAGTCCACAATAGCCTAGTGCCTCAGTACACTTCCTATTGCCTTCTGATCAAGATGAAGCCAGCACCATGTCTGCCTGTGCACTGCCATGCTCCCCGCCATGATGGTAATGGACTGAACCTCTGAACTGTACACTGCCATCTCAATTAAATGTTTTCCTTTCTAGAGTTGCCATGGTCATGGTCTCTCTTCACAGCAATGGAAACCCTAAGACACAGGGAAACGAAACTGACAGAAACACATAAAAAGATACAGAGACACGCAGCAAAGACAACCAGGGATGCCCACTACACATTTCTGTACCTGAGCTGACAGGGATCCAGTGACATCTCAGACGTATCCTGGACACTGGATCAGCAGCCGAATCCCAGACTTACACTTCCACAGGTGACAGGCCACATGACTTTCTAATGTGTTTCCTTTTGGGGAGGAGGTGTGAGAACACTTTAAAGCATCAGACAGCCATTGATCAAAGGGAGCCTTGCAAACCTGGAACAGGTCAGGTTGTGCACCTCCCAGCGGTCCCCTGACCACTGTGTTCTCCCTCACCCCAAGGGGCTTTGAGAGGACTCGAGGTCTGGTCTCTGGGATCCTAGGGAGGCCTATAAAAATGTTGTGGGTATTGACCAGAGAAAACTGGTTGGACATGGGTTTAAGACAGTAGAAGATCTTTATTAGTCAGAGGACAACTACAGCGGGTGTTCAGGTTCCAGTGTAGCCCCAAGTCCTTCTCAGGGTGACTTTTTAAGCACAAAAGCCATGTTCTGGATTGACATACTTCAGTTAACAAGAACAATTAGCCAGAAACGTAACTACAGATGCCAAACGGCAAGGTTAGTACAAAGGAATAGGCTTTGTTTTAGGTTTTGGAGGTGATGCTGTCTACATGTTGAGTTTCATAGCCTGAACAGCACTTCCATCATGGAGTCAGTTGTGTTAAGGTCTCGGGGCTACTAAGGTCTGGGACCCTATTATAGTTCAATGCCTCTGTATGCAAAGTGTTCTGGAAATAAATGTGTAATCTGAAAATCATTTGTGGGTTCTGGACATGTTTAGCCAATTTTTTTATTGGAATAAATGTGTCCATGGGGCAAAAGCTGGTTCTGGTGTTCCACGGAGGTACGGTATGTGGAAGAGGTGGGGGCAGGAGGATCTTGAGTTTGAGGCTTGCAGTGGTTCAGAGGATAAGAGCAGCAGTTGCTCTTCCAGAGGACTTGGCTTCAGATCCCCAAACTCACATCATGGCTCACAATGATCTGTAATTCCAGTCCAAGGAGATATGACACCCTCTTCTGATACCTGTTGGCATTGCATGAACATAGTACACAGACATACACACAGGCAGACACCTATATACACAAAATAATAAAAATGTTTTTAAAGAAGAAGGACAAATAGCCAGGCATGGTGGACACACCTTAAATCCCAGCACTCAGAAGGCAGAGGCAGGGGGATCTCTGAGTTCAAGGTCACCTGGCCTACAGAGTGATTTCTAGGACAGCCAGGGCTACACAGAGAAACCCTGTCTCTACCCTCTGCCCCCCAAAGTGGCAAAAATATAACATGGAAAGAGTGCCTCCATGGTTCATATTTTTCGCTCTGCCTCTTTCCTTGGGTGTGGGACTTTTGTCTGTCTTCAGAACAATAAAACCTCCTGGTTTGATCAGTTCTAAGAAGTTAAGTAGTAACCCAGTCCCTCCTCTCCTGAGGATTTTTGAGGAAGCAGGTTTAAACAAAATTCTCTCTCTCTCTCTCTCTCTCTCTCTCTCTCTCTCTCTCTCTGTTTTTGTTTTTTGTTGTTTTCTTTTTTGGAAACAGGGTTTCTCTGTAGCTTTGGAGCCTGTCCTGGAACTAGCTCTGTAGAATATGCTAGCCTAGAACTCACAGAGATCTGCCTGCCTCTGCCTCCAAACTGTCCAGCCCAAAATTCACTCTTGACTTCAGGCAGAAGCTGACAACAGATGGTGTGTCCTGCCGAGACCTCTAACTGATAACAGACGGTGTGTACTGTCGAGTCCTCTAACTGATAGTAGATGGTGTGTACTGCCGAGACCTCTAACTGATGATAACAGACGGTGTGCACTGCCGAGACCTCTATCTTTCCAAGACTAGCTGGGAATATGCACAACGGTGAGACATTTGTGACTTTAAAATAATGGTCATAGAGCAGCAAGGTGGCTCATGAAGTAAAAGGCACTCGCTGACAAGTCTAAGGACCTAAGTTCAATTCCTAGGCCCAACATGTGGGGTTGAACCAGGTGACCCCAGAGCCTTTGCTCCCATTCCCTATCCAGATAGATGAATAGACAAAGGACTGGAACTGGGCACATGGCTCACCAGAGCCTATAGGGTCTCTGTCTATCTCCCCTACCCGCGCCCCAAGCTCAACTTGCTTATGTAATAACGCCCCTCATACCATCAAGAACACAGAAAACAAGGGAGCCAGCATCAGATGGGGTGACGTGCTGCTTGTAGCCCATTGTCATGGTTGCTGGGGAAACTGAGGAAGGAAGATTGTAAATTAAAGGCTAATCTGACCTACAGAGTGAGCTCAAGGCCAGCCTGGACAACTTAGTGAGAGCCTGTCTCAAAATGAAGAGTGGAAAGTGGGCTGGGCATGTACTCAGTGGTAGTGTTTGCTTAGCATGCCCTGGACTGTAGGTTCAAACCCTAGTCAGGGAGGGTGGGTGCTCGTAGTAGAAGGAGCAGCGGGCTGCTTCCCGCCGCCTGGCTCCCAGCTAGCTTTACCTGAGATAATTACATGGAAACTGTATTCTTTTAAACACTGCCTGGCCCATTAATTCCAGCCTCTTATTGGCTAACTCTCACATCTCAATTAACCCATTTCTAATAATCTGTATAGCACCACAAGGTGGTAGCTTACCAGAAAAGATCTTAACCTGCATCCATCTTGGAGAGGAGAGGCATGACGACTGCTTCACCACCTTCTTCCTCCCAGAATTCTGTTCTGTTTACTCCACCTACCTAATTTTCTGTTCTATCAAAGGTCAAGCAGTTTCTTTATTAATTAACCAATGAAAGCAACAGATAGATACAAGACCCACCTCCATCAGGTGCTTAGCTTAGCAGAGATATTACCAAAATGGACCTTATTGGGTTCTTTATGATATTTTTAGTTGTTTTTGAGACAGAGTCACATGTAGCCCAGGCTTGCCATGAGTCCCTTACGTAGCCAAGGATGACAACTGAACCTCTTCTTTTCTTTTCTAAGACAGGGTCTCATATTGCCAGTGGTAACCTTGAATTTGCTAGCCCCAGAGGACATCTTTGAGCTCCTGATCCTCTTGCTTCCACCTTCTGAGGACTGGAGCCATGGTGTGAGCTATATCCTGGTTTGGGACTGGTGACTGAACCAAGCCCTCTTCCAACTCCGTCACATGGTCACACCCTCAGCCCCCAACATCTTTAAAGCAGTCGCAGGTTGACTGGCAGCTGGATCACTCAGACTGCCTACAGTCAGGTTGACTGGCAGTTGGATCACTCAGACTGCCCAGCTGGGCCCACACTCCCCGGGACGTCCTCAGAGGCCAACAGGAATCTCTCCACTGTGGTGAAGGCCTACACCCACAGAGTCCCAGGGAGGAGATGCCACCGCTGCTGTTCAATTGGCTGAATCTAAGGGGAACCAGGGCGCCTCTTCTGGTGGCTAGTATCCTCTGCCAATTTGACTAGGTTTCTTTTTTTTTTTGTGGGTTTTTTTTTTTTTGCATGTACATTGGTGTTTTGCCTGCGTGTATGCCTATGTTAGAGTGTCAGGTCCCCTGTAAATATAATTACAGACAGTTGTGAGCCACCCTGCGGGTGCTAGGAATTGAACCTGGGTCTTGTGGAAGAGCACTCAATGCTTTGTGACTGCTGAGCCATCCCTCCGGCCTCCTCTGTCAGTTTGATGGTGTATCCGTGAAGGCATTTCTTTTTTCTCTGTCTGTTAAAGAAAAGTACTGTGTGGGGCTGGAGAGAAGGCTCAGGGATTAAGAGCCCTGGCTGACTGTCTACTTTTCCTGAGGATTTAAGTTTAACTCCCAGTCCAGCCTGATGGCTGTAGTTTCAGGGAATCTCTGCAGGCCCTACATGCATGTAGTGCCCACACAACAAAATAAAAGTGAAATTATTTTTAAAAGTAAAAGAGAAAGTCACTCTTTAAAAAAATAAAAAGTAATTCCTTGATTATTTTTTGAGAATTTTATACAATGCACCTTGATTATATTCAACCCCTCGGGCTCCTCCCAGATCCTCTCTATCCCTTCCCACACAAGTTCAAGCTCCTCCCCTCTCTTTTTAAGATTAAGTTTTGGCTAGATACTTCTGGGATACCAGGAGTCACATGGTTAAAACATTTCATCTAAAGCATTAAATCGAATGCTAACAGCGCCTCAGCCAGGAGTGGGATGCAGCCTGTCTCCCACTCCTTGTTGGGATTGTGTCGTCTTGAGCCTGAGTAGGTGTGGGCATGCTCTCACAACCACCGTGAGTTCATCTGTGCACCTACCCTAGTGTGTCTGGAAAAATCATTTCCTTGAGGTTGTTTCCACTCCTGACTAACAACTTGAGCAGTGGACATGTCTTGCAAGCAGACCATTGTTTTAGCACATGGTTCCCAGTCCGGAAAGACAGATGATCACTTCCCTTCTTTAGCAGCGAGCACAGCAGCTTCCCGCACTGTGAATGTTAGCTGGTAGGGATGAGGCTTCCAGGTCAGTACCAGCTTGATTCCTTCGTGTTGTCTGATTTAAGTGTGTGGTGTCTTTAACTATAGCATCCTGCTGTCAATCAAGTTCGGGGGATAACCAAGAGCACTGGAAATAGTTTACAATGTCTGAAGCATCTATGGGACCCTACCGGCAAACAACTCAAAAGGAGGTAACCCGTTCTTGGTATCTGTAGTTTGACTTGCTGGGGTATTATCTTCCCATTTCAGGTGAACGCCATTAAACCTCTACTAATATAAGTATATATGATTTCTTCAGCAGTTCTTAGCGGGAGATATTCCTTCCCATATTCTCGCCTCTACTCCACACTCCCATCCCTCTCTGTATTTAATCCTTCTTGATAATGTTTCCCCTTTCCTGATTTAGGATGCTTTATTCTATTTTCCTTTTCTTGAAGGAGCTCACCCTGTTGGGGTGTGGACTGGCTAAGTTTGTGCCAGTCTGAGATAAGCTAGAGCCATCTGAGAGGAGGGAATCTCAGCTGAGAAAATGTCTCCAGAAGATGAGGCTGTAGGTGAGTCTGTGGGGCATTTTCTTAATTATCAGTTATTAAACTGATGGGAGAGGGTCCAGCCTGTGGAGGGCAGGCTGTCTAGAGTGGTCTAGAGTTCTCTAAGAAGACAAACTGACCAGGCCACGATGAGCAAGCCAGTAAGCAGCGCCCTCTACAGTCTCCAGTTTCCTATCCCGTTTGACTTCCTGTCCTGACTTCCTTCAGTGGCGGCCTAGGGTGTGGAAGTGTGAGCCAAAATAAGCCCTTTCCTCCCCAACTTGCTTTGGTCATAGTGTTTCGTCACAGCAATAGTAACCCTAACTAAGACAGGCTATAGCTAAAGTGCACGTGTGCGTGGATGTGAGCAGGTGCATGTGCACATATATGCACATATGTGTGGAAGGCAGAGGTCAACCTTAGGTATCTTCTCCAGTTGTTCTCCACTTTATTCTTTTGAAGACCAGATATCTCACTGGACTCCAGGCCTGACGGCTGAACGTCTGAATGGCTGCAGGCAGCACATTGGTCAACTTTGCTCACCAGGACCTGGGGCTGTCCTGCTGCACATCAGGGTGAACGGGACTATTTGTGCTTTTAACCCTGGAGTGGTGTGTCAGCTCTGGGCTCCCATGAATGCCCCTGTTCAGAAAGAGGGAGAGGGAGGGTTCCCATGGGAAGCTTTCCCAGCACTGGATGGCTTAATCCCCCTTTGCACAGTCCCTACCTGTCTCAAACACACTTCCACAAGCCAGGTCTAGGCCAACCATCTGCCATAGTCTCTGATGGAAAAAGAGATGAGGTAAATGTTGGATAAATGAGACAGGCTCATTTGGGGGTGTGGCTTAGTGGTAGAGCCTCTGCCTAGAATCCCCCAGTGGGGGGTTGGGGTGTGGCTCAGTGGTAGAGCCCCTGCATAGAATCCCCCAGTGAGGGGCTGGGGTGTGGCTCAGTGGTAGAGCCCCTGCCTAGAATCCCCCAGTGAGGGGCTGGGGTATGGCTTAGTGGTAGAGCCCTGCCTAGAATCCCCCAGTGGGGGGTTGGGGTATGGTTCATACCTAGAATCTCCCAGTGAGAAGTTGGGCTGTGGCTCAGTGGTAGAGTATTTACTTAGCTATCACAAAGCTCTGAATTCCATTCCCAGTACCCAGGTAAAAACAAACAAAACAAAACAAACAAAAGATAAAGAAATCTGTCTGCGCTGTGGGGTGAATGACTCCAGCTAGTTCACACGCACACTGCAATGCGTGGTTGTCATTGCTTGGCAATGACGGCACTAGTAATCCTTTTAGCTTTTCTCAGGACATATCACCCGGGTGGGAGCTAAAGTCAGCATCTTGTACAATGGAGTTCTTGAGTTTCTTCTTCCACCTAGCTTTTAAGAATTCATTTAAAGGTGTTGTAATTTAAACTGTTTAGTGACCGGATACACATTGGAGTGGGTGGCTCCCCTCGGACATGCTCATATTGGTACATCCTTATTTTCCTCTAGTTAACCCTACGTCAGTGTTGTCCTGATTGTCACAGCTATGGGGGACTGAATGTGTGGATGCCCGGGTTCAGTTAGGTTTAAATGGTCAAGTGCTGTGTGAGGTTGTGGGAATACAGTGGGATGAAGCAGCAGAGGCACTTTGTAGGGACTCAGCTAACCATCTGCCAGCTGTGGGGTTTGACCTCGGTCTGTGACACGGTAACTGCCCTTCAACAGTAGTGGCCATGCTATGTGACTTTCCTAGTTAGACACCAGACACACATATCTACCTGGCCCAGATAGGAAACCCACAACAGACCAAAGTAAGACAGCCTGAAAATCTAGCTTGGCAAATGAAAGAATATTGGGCTTTTACAGGAATAGGGATGACTTAGAGACAACCGTATCACCAGAAAGCCCACCTGGTATGGGTTACAGTTCACGGTAGCCCTGGATCTCTCTGCACAGCTTCCAGGCAGCTCCACAGATCTGAGTCTCCTTTCTGTGGCTGACCTGGTGTGTGCTTGTAATATTAGAGCCGGGAGGTGAAGACAGGAGGATCCATGGAGCTCCGCGCAGTCAGACTAGCCTATCTGTCAAGTCTTGGGTTAGTGAGAAACTCTCCAAGGTAAGGCTGGGTATGGGGACACATACCTTTGATCCCAGCACCTGGGAAGCAGAGGCAGGTAGGTCTCTGTGAGTTCAAGGCCAGTTTGGTCTACACAGAGAGTTCCAACTTAGTGAGACCCTGACTCAAAAAACAAAAGAGAAAAACAACAACAACAAAACAAACACCAAACATAAGGTGGGGAACTAAGGTGAATCATCTAAAGTACCTTCACTCTCCAAAAATTAGTGCCATAAAAAAAAACATTTGAAAAATGCAAGGTCTGTGTAATAGACTTTCTGTTTCTTGATAATAGGCTTCTCCACCTACATACCAAGTCAGATCAAGCTGAACTGAAAAAGTAAAAGAGTGGGTTTATTTAAGCAAAGCAACCAACTCCTGGGTGAGTCCTTTCGACCCAGAGAGCAGGCCTGAGAAGTCGTGCTCGAGAACAAAGGCAGGGAGCTTATCCAGCCCATAGGTGAGTGGTGATGTGTCCACCACAAGCTGGGTTTGTGCCCACGTGTGGTCAAAAGCTGAGCATTTTAGGTGGGGACTGGACAGCTGGCAACTCCAGCCACCAAGAATGTGAAACTGGGCTTTTCTTTGTTGGAGATTCTCTGAGTGGGCAGGGTTTGGAGGGAGAGGCAGCTGGGGCTTCTCAGACTGTGCAGGAGTGAGCTGGAGTTTCCAAAAGAACAGGTGACCCATGATGAATGATACTTAAGGTTGTCCTCTGGCCTCCACATGCACAGACATGTACATACACATGAACATACACAAACATGAACAAAACAAGTGTGGTAATACATGTCTGTAATCCCAGCACTTAGGAGGCTGAGGCAGGAAGAGAGAGAGCCAAGGTTACAGTGCAAGATCCCAACTTGGAAAAATCAAACTAGCCAGGCAGTGATGGGGTAGTGATGGGGTAGCAGAGGCGGTAGCAGCTGCAGCCATGGTGCACGCCTTTAATCCCAGCACTCAGGAGGCAGAGGCAGGTGGATCTCTGAGCTCAAGGCCAGCCTGGTCTACAGAATGAGTTCCAGGACAACCAGGGCTATTACACAGAGAAACTCTGTCTCAAAAAACAATAACAAAAAGCAAAAAGCAAATAAATAAATAAAATCTTAACAAAACCAAAACATAGGCACATACAGAGCCAAGCCAGAAACACAAGCCAGGGTCACTGGAGGGACTGTTCCCATCCCACGTCTTCTGACCACAGTTGATTCAATCCATACCAGAGCAAAGTGCACAAAGTACCCCAGAGCATCTGCACACACACACAGGGACCTGTGGTGACCCTGCTCACAGTACCTCCCCGCACCCACACACATACAGGGACCCATGGTGAGCCTGTTCTCTATGCTGCCCCCCATAACAAGGGACCCGAATGACCCTGTTCTCTATATTGCCCCCCCCATAACACAGGGACCAGTGATGACCCTGTTCACAGTATCCCACAAGAGTGTTGCTGGACCTCCCCAGACCCACCTCTGAGGTAATTTTGTAAGCAGCCTGGCAGGAATGAAGATATTCTAAAGATACACTGTGCTTCTCCTATTGGAGATTGGACTACTGAGCTGATGCCCGCCAAGAAGCTTGGCATTCTCTAGAGTCACACACAGGGAGAAGAAAGGGGGATGGCAGGTGCAGGTGACAGACAGAGGAGGAGCTTTTCTCTTGGAAACAGATTAAAAAAAAAACTTAATTATTTCTATTTTATTTGTATGGGTGTGGTGCCTCTGTGTCCGAGTGTCTGGTGCCCTCAAAGGTCAGAACTGGGTGGTGGTATTGTATACTTTTAATCTCAGCACTTGGGAGGCAGAGACAGGCAAATCTCTGAGTTCAAGTCCAGCCTGGTCTACATAGCCAGTTCCAGGAAAGTCAGGGCGACACAGAGAAACCCTGTTTCCAAAAACGAAGCAAAGAAAAGAGCATCAGATCCTCTAGAACTGGAGTTATAGGCAGTTGTGAGTCACCATGTCTGCGCTGGGAACTAAACCCTTCTCCTCAGTAAGACCAATCAGTGTTCAAGAGACGATTAAATCTTTAATTGTTCATGTGCACCTGTGTATACAAATGGACTGTGTGCAGGTGTTCATGTCCATATGGCGGTTAGAGGGTAGCCCTGGAGAGCATTCGCCTGGTGTTTTGTTTGCTTGTTTGGTTTTGAGATAGAGCGCCCATCCTTTTGAAGACAGCCAGTCAGAGCACCTGGGGATCCAGGAATCGGCCTCGCCTCCCCAGTCCTGGGGTTACACACGCATCACCACCCCAGGCCTTTTACATGGGTTCTGGAGATGGAACTCTGGTCCTCACGGCGAGTGCTTTACTGACTGAGCCATGTCCCCACACACTGATTTCACACAGTTCTGAGAAACTCTCAGAACACCGCAGGACGGGGGCCAAGACTACAGGGGAGCACTGCTTGGTTGGGACGGCTCAGCTATGGGTACCACGTAGCCTCTACTTCACTGGGAGGGATGAGTCCTGGCGTTCTTTCACCCCTCTCCCCACACTGGATCCCGTTTCTGCTTTCTCTATAACTTTATTTTCTCTATAACTAGGGCTCCTAGGACCCAGGCTCTGACCCTGACAGCCTTCCTGGTCACCTCAAGTCTATAAGCTGAATGTTTTCCTCATCTTTTCTTCAAATAGAGACATGAACCCACTGTTTTGCCTCTCCTCTCTGCCCCCCTCTCTTGACTCTCTCTTCAGGCTAAAAAATGTTTTGGAATGTGACCCCATTAAGCTGGATGAACCTGGGCTGAATCTTTCTTGTTCCAGGCCTAGCCTTCGGTAAAGCAGAGTCATGGCCCCTCACCCTTGGGAGAGAAACTAGAAGGGCTTCTCACGTCGTAGGAGTTGGATGTCTGCCAGGATGTGCAGCTACCCTTTGACAAAGCCGCTCCAGTCCGGGAGGAAGTCCCTCCCCAGCCTCTCTTTGAAACTCTCTGTGGATTCCATCCTCCCCTGCACAGGCTTCCTTTGTTACTAAAACTCCCTTGGGCAAAACAGGAAGATGAGGCTAGATGTCTGTGAAACTCAGGAGAAGGAGGTAGGAGGAAGAAGCCTGCCACCTGGCTGTCTCTCCGACTCAACTATGTCCTTATTTTCTGTTCCACAGGAAGGATTTGGGCGTCTGCCTCCTACTTGCTCAAATCCCCAGCTGTCACTCACGGCTGCTGGCTCTGGCCCTGGAACCTTGGAGACACTGGCATCACGGCAATTAAATGCACAAGGGCAACTGCTACAATAACAATAATGATGACAGCTACCACTTACTAAACACGCACTCTGCAAGGCGTTCTCCGTGCTTTCCACACAGTAATAGGCCGGCTAATCCTCCCAGCAACCCTCGGAAATCTGTGTTATTATTTTTTACCAATTAAAAAAAATATCTACAGCCGGGTGTGGTGGTGGTGTGCACCTGTGGAGCCGGGTGTGGTGGTGGTGTGCACCTGAGGTCCTGGCTATGCCGGAGACCAAAGCAGCTGGCTAACCAGAGCTCAGGAATTGGAGACCAGCCTGGAAAGACTAGCAGTGGAGACTTCCTCTGCAAACAAGAGCAAAGATGACTTATGCCTTTGTTCAGGGTGGCGTTTTTTTTTTTTCTAAAATCATGTTTTTCTTTACTTATATGATTGCCTTTTCTCTTTATTTGATCCTGCCTTTATCGTTGTGTGTCTGTCACACTCATCTTTATTAGTGTGTCTCCCTCAGTGTTGCTTTTATTAGCCTTGACCACTTATCTTCGTGACTATGTATCTTTACCTACTATATCTGGTTTGTTTTTTCTTTAATTAAGATGTGGGCAGAGGATGTAGCTTAGTTGGTAACATGTTTTCCTGTCATCCGAAAGCACCGGGGCTCAACCCAGCCCTGCATGAACTGGTGTGCGGTGTGCTGGTGTGGGCCTGTGATCATCCCAGAACTTGGAAAGAAGAGGTGGGAGGATCTGAAGTTCAATCATCCTCAGCTACATAGCAAGTCCAAGGGCAGCCTGGGCTACACGAGTGTCCTGGTTCCTCTTTCTGTCAACTTGACACAAGCTAGGACTACTTGAGAGAAGAACCTCAGTTGAAAAAATGCTTCCCTCAGATTGACCTGTGTGCAAGTCTGTGGAGCATTTCTTGATTGATGTGTGAGGCCCAGCCCACTGTGGGCTGCACCACCAGTGCTCAGGTAGTCCTGGGTAAAGAAGAAGCAGGTGGAGCAAGCCGTGGGGAGCCAGCCATCAAACAGCCATCTTCCATGGCCCGTTTCATTCCCTGCAGTCACTTATGGAAACGGGTGCGGTATTTGCCCAGAATCGACAGATCGCTCTTAATAGCCTTTGGGATTTAAGTAAATAACTCATTGCATGTGACTCAAGGATGTGCTGTGATTGGACAGTATGCTGTGTGTATGTGTGTTCATGTATGCGTTTGTTTGTGTTTGCATGTGCATCTATGTGTATTTGCACGTATGTGTGTGAATGTGTTACAGTGTGGGGGACTTCCCTCCGTGTGTGCACGTTTGGGCCAGAGGATAACCTCTAGACTCATCCTTCGGTTTTGTCGACCGTGTCTTCTGGGTCTCTCAGAAAACCTAGTTTGACGAGTCAGTAGAGTGATTGGCCAGCAGCCCCTGGGGTCCTCCTGTCTCCCTGGAGTTGCAGGTATGTTCTGCTCCCTGTCTTTTTCCCTGAGTACCAGAGATCCAAGGTTAGGTCCTTGGGCTTACTGTTTTAAAGAGATACTTGATTGATCAGTGTGTGTATGTGTGTGGGCATGAATGCAGAGTGATTGATCAGTGTGTGTATGTGTGTGGCCGTGAATGCAGAGTGATTGATCAGTGTGTGTATGTGTATGGCTGTGAATGCAGAGATCCAAGAACACCTGAGAGAGTCAGTTCTCTCCTTCCACTACCAGGTCATCAGGCTGGTGGCAGGGTGACTTTGTACACTAAGATGCTTCTTTGGCTATGGTTTGTTTGTTTTGACAGAGGGTCTCACTGTTTTACAGAGGTCTGACTCAAAGCCATGATCCCCCTGTCTCAGTCTCCCAAGCGTCAAGACTGCAGCACTATGACACTGCTGAGTCCCTACATTTTCATGGTTCCACTGTTCAGAGTGCTTCACAGCCACACTGTGAAGTGCTGTATAATAGCCTTAAGAATGAGAAGCGTGTGGGAGCATCAGAGAAGCACACACTTCAGTTAGAGAGCCCTGGGCTCTGGGTCCTGGTGAATGGATAACAAATAGATGGAATACGTTGTCCTCCAACAGAGGCAAGTGGGAGCACATATGTGGTCATCAGGAAAACCAGTGCAGCTTTCAGGAGCCTAGCCCGAGTTTCCTGATTGAGCAAGGTTAAATATTTGCTTATTTGATGTTCAGGAGGTTCTGCTAGAACACCACTATGAAGATTACAACAGATTGTATTGTTCAATTTTACTGCTATCACTGCAGAGCTTTTTGTCTGTGTTGTAGAGTGTATGTCCTGTGCATGTGTGTGTGTGTGTGTGTGTGTACATGTGTGGAGGGGTGCATAAGGGGGTGCATGTGTGTGTAATGGGTTGGATGTGGGTGCGTGGGGGGTATGGGGATGTGCATGGGGATGCACTGTGGAGGGTGCCTTGTGTGAGGTACGTGTATGTGGTGCATGTGTGTGGAAGGGTACAAGTGTATATGGGGTGCATGTGTGTGGGGTGCATTGTGTGTGTGGTACATTGTATGGGGGTTGTATGTGGGAGGCATGTGTGTGTGGGGTGTGGGGAGTATGTGTATGTGGTGCCTGTGGGGGATGCATGTGTATATAGTGCATGTGCATGTGTGTGTGTGTGTGAGTGCATGTGGGGGGTGCATTGTGAAGGGTGCATGTGTGTGAAGTGGTGGTGTATCGTGTGTAGGGGGTGTGAGTGTGTGTGTGGGTGCACGTGTGTGTGGTACATTGTGTGTGGGTTTTATGTGGGGAGCATGTGGGGAGGTGTGGAGGTGGGTGTGTGGGGGTGTGGGGGGGGTTGGAGGTCAGAGGTCCACAGTGTCTTCCTCAATCACTTTCCACCTTAGTTTTTGAGACAGGGTCTCTTGTTCACCATTAGGCTTTCTGGCCAGCAAGTCCTAGGGCTTCTCCTGATAGTGCCTGCCCAGCTCTGGGACTTCAGGTACACACCACCTTGGCATTTTCACATGGATTCTCATCATCAAATTCTCATCTCGATGCCCATTTTTGTACAGCAAACACTTTACCATGTGTTGACAGAGGTTTCTGTCCCACCTGGTCCTTCAGTCGTTCAGTCCCAAAGGAAAACACACAGAGGTCTATATTAATTATAAACTGGTTGGCCTGGTAGCTCAGGTTTTTCTTATTAACTAATTCTTACATCTTATATTAGTCCATTATTCTTGTCTGTGTTAAACACGTGGCTTGGTACCTTATTTGGCGAGGCAGTTACATCTTGCTTCCTCTGTCTGGGTGATGGCTGCAGACTGAAACTTCCCTCCTCCCATAATTCTCATTGCCCTGCCTCTACTTCCTGCCTGACTACTGGCCAATCAGTGTTTTATTAAAAATAACACAAGTAACAGGATAAAAGACCATTGTCCCACAGCACTTCCCCCCCCTTTTTTTTTAAAACAAGAACTCTGAATCTAATATCTTTTGTTTAGCTTTTCTCCTGACCATTATCCATAACAACTTTGTAACCAGCATTCTAAACAAAGGAAAATATCCATAGTATATTTTTAGGGAATGTGGGCATAGTTTTTCAGGCTACTTCATACTGATTGGGGATATCCGATAATCTTACAGGGACCTACAGAAAATTTAGAATTATGGTCAAGTCCTGGATGAAAAATTCTGTGAGTCTTGATCATCTCAGACAGCAGTCCTGAATCAGTTCTGGATGTAGAACTCAGACATCTGGGCCATCTGCTCCTATTGGAGATTTCTCAGGAGGTCTTTCTTGCTCAAACCTGATTTTTCTTAACCCCAAATGAATCCACAGCCTTTCATTTCCTGTGGAAACAAATTAACGTACCTTTTGACTTCAATTTGAAATCAAGGTATTTTCAAAATACCTATCTTGGATTAATTCAGCAGCATTTATAACAAATATCTTTTAGCAGCTGTTGTTCCTTCCTCAGCATTCAAACAATTCAAAGAGAACATAATAACATACAGTATACAGATTCTCTGTGTATTTTCCATCTTTATGTGTCTTTATTTTAACCTCTATTTCTTTTATTTTTATTTTTAATTTTTTTACTTTTTGAGACAGTGTTTCTCTGTGTATCTTTGGCTGTCCTGGAACTCACTCTGTAGACCAGGCTGACCTTGAACTCACAGAGATCTGCCTGCCTCTGCTTCCCAAATGTTGGGATTAAAGATGTGTGCCACCACATCCAACTACTCTCTTTCTTTCTTTTTTACTTTAAGGACTTTATCCTTTTTTTCTTTTCTCTCCCAAGTCTACATATATTTTTAACACACTGTAAACCATTTAGAGGTTTTCTTTGTCTTTGAATCTATCTTTACTGTATATCTCTCTTTTTCTGATCACATGAGTCTTTAATTTGCTAAGTGGCTAGGATTAAAGCTGGAACCTTATTGCTGGATCCACCCCATTTCTTAGCTTTCTGAGAGTCTAGCCTCATGGTGGAAGTACTGGCTGGAGCCATGTTTATTGCCACAACTCTATGGCATTTCAAGGTCCCTGCCACCACCAAAAAGTATGTAGTCAGTTTTTCATCAACACCATTTAAGTGTTTTTTTTTTTTTCAGGACCTCTTAAAAGAACTGCAAGGTTTTGAAATTAAAGCTGAGTCAGGAAACCTCTCTTAAATGAAAGTGCTTGCCTCTAGCAAGCAGAGCCCACGCAAGAAAGTGCTGTTATGAAGAAGCCATGCTAAACAGTTATTTTGTGTCTAGAATTACTTTCCAAGCTCTCTAAGGTTTTATGTGGATACAGTTGTCCACAGGTTAGGCACCATTCTGTTGATTAGGCCTTAGCCAAAGTTGGTTGTTTCAACATTGCAAATAAGACTTTGGGTGATTGCTCAGGTAGTCAGTTGTCTCTGTCATATACTGTACATTTTGGAAGCTGCTTGATTGCACTTCCTGCCTACTCAAGTAATATTATCTTCCTTTTCAGGAGTTGAAGATTAGATAGTCATAGTTACCATCCTCTTATTATCTAGCCAAGCCATTTCCAATACGAGACATAGACTCCTTAGGATAGAATGTTTATTAAAACATTTAGCATTAATAATACTTAATATTGTTTATGCTGGTTGTAATTCTAATCTTATAGTTGATATCTGTTCCTAGTGTACATAGTTTTGTATTGGGTTTGGAACTCTCTTATTTAAACAAAAGGAGGAGGTTGTGGGAGCTCCTTCTGCTCCATCAGCCAATAGCTTTAAGATACCAGCCTGCTTGTGTGTGGTCTCTTGTACTATAAACACAGCTATAAAACGTGCACTTGCTCTCTTGCTTATGGCTCTCACTTCTAGCTGCTAGACTTTGTTTCTGTTTCCCGTTCATGCAGAGGATTGCGACTTAGGACAGTGATCTGTAAGTCTTCCCTAAATAAATAACCCTTTATTAGACATAATTCTGAACTAGTGTGGGATTATTTTGTATCTTCTGCCATCAACCATGGAAAAGGAGTCATTTCTCTAGCTCTGCAGAGCTTCCTACCCAGATTTATTTTTATTCTCTGTGTATGCATGTTTGCCTGAAAATCATGTGTGTGCCATCAAAGACCAGAAGAGAATGCAAGATCACTTGGAACTGGAGTTACAAACGTTGGGAGCCACTCACTAAAGGTGCTGGGGACTGAATCTGGGTCCTCTGTAAGAGTGTTATTAACCACCCTACCCCTTGCAAAACTTTCTCTCTTTTAAGAGGTTTTAAAAGTTTTTCTTTGAATCCTCTTGCATCAGCATCCTGTGTTGAAAGTATTGCAGGTGTGCACCATTGCAGGCACGCACATTGCAGGTGCGCATCATTGCAGGTGTGCATCATCGCAGGTGTGCAACATTTTAGGCATGCACCATTGCAGGTGTGCATCACCATGTCCCCTAATCCCCTTCAGCTCCTACCTGGCTGTTGAAATAAGAGCGGCAGGGCTGCGTCCCCGGCACCCGGCCGCCCGCATGGCTAGTTTATACCCAGAAATAATTACATGGAAACTGTATTCTTTCAAACATTGCCTGGCCTGGCTAGGTCCAGTTTCTTATTGGCTAGCTCTTACATATTGTTCTAACCCATTTCTAATATTCTGTGTAGCCCATGAGCTGGCTTACCAGAGAGGATCTTAACCTGCGTCTGTCTGGAGTGGGAGCATCATGGCGACTCACTCACTCAGCTTCTTTTTCCCAGCATTCTCCTCTGTCTACTCCGCCTACCTAATTTTCTGTCCTATGAGGGCCGAGGCAGTTTCTTTATTAATAAGAAATCACTCCCACATCAGT